>NC_141873.1:405521496-405824526 GCF_056163025.1 Triticum urartu
CTTTGTGGTGACTAGCACAAGCATGCAAAATAGCTTACTCGATGATGCTGATTTCAGGGACTTAGAATTTCACTAAGTCCTTGTCCTATTTTTGTTTTTATGCCATATGTTCATATTGTTTCCTAGTGATCCGTGCCTCTTTTGAGGATGATCAGTAAGGATGTTTTTTTAATATTGTGGTGCTCTATCCATCCATGTCTTTGTTTTCATTTATGGAGCACCCTAGCTTGAGTCAATCGAGCTCTACTTTTGCTATAAAATGTTCCTGGCAGATTGTTAACATGTTTAGCAATTTTGCCGAGCTTCTTGTTGTTGATCCGTGCATGCTATGTTGTTGTTCTTGCCATGTCTAGCTCCTATGCCATGTCTTCTTGATGGATGTATGCTTAGTTTGTCATGCCATGCTCTGTAGTGAGTGCATCGAGCTCGTAAACATGCCTACTTGTTAATCTGTTTTGCATGCTCCAGTTTTTCACCAAGTCTGAATCTGTTTACGTTTTTGCTATGTTCACATGCTTGCAATTGTATTTTCTGATCCCTTTTGGCTCAAGGTCACTAAGGGACTTTTTTTTATATGCTTAGAGTAGCTTCATGCCATGCCTTGCTTTGCCATGATATGTTCCTGTAGCATGTAGTTATCATGCTCTAAACATTGCTTCCTGATGATAAATTCCTGATATGCTGTTAATTTCACTAAGTCTGAAACCTGTTATCTTTTGCACTTTTGCCATGCTTGTTTGAGCTTTCTATTGAGTGAATTAGCCGTAGCTCAATGCTCATATTTTGTCAAGCATCATGAGTGGAACCCTACCATATATTGTGTTGCTATGTTTGAGTGTTGTAGCATGTTGTTCTTGATGCATTTAGGAGGCTACTTGCTGTTTATCGCAGACCGGTGCCATATTTGTTTTGCTTGCCATTTCCAAACCGTGCATCCGATTCCGGTGATCTTTATATTGATTTCAACCGAAATCAACTCCTCTTTCCAGTGGCGCTCTTGGATTTCCAAGTTGAGGCCAGATTCAATCATTCCTTTCCAAATCATGCATATGCGCCACATACCACATCCCGCATATCATGCCATGTTCATGTGTTGGTTGTTTACTATGTTATGTGCTTCTTTCCGGTGTTGCTTCTTCGGGTTGGTTTCGATAACGTCGCGTTTGTGAGGAACCATTTGACTATGTCCGTTTGTCTTCTTCATGGACTCGTTCTTCTTCCTTGCGGGATTTCAGGCAAGATGACCATACCCTCGAAATCACTTCTATTTCAGGTGAAGATTGGAGTTTGTTCCTTGTTGGAACATGGATATTTTGTTGGGATATCACAATATCTCTTATTTAATTAATGCATCTATATACTTGGTAAAGGGTGGAAAGCTCGGCCTTATGCCTGGTGTTTTGTTCCACTCTTGCCGCCCTAGTTTCCGTCATATCGGTGTTATGTTCCTGGATTTTGCGTTCCTTACATGGTTGGGTTATAATGGGAACCCCTTGACAGTTCGCCTTGAATAAAACTCCTCCAGCAAGGCCCAACATTGGTTTTACCATTCGCCACCTAGCCTCTTTTTCCCTTGGGTTAGGCCAGCCCAAGGGTCATCTTTATTTTAACCCCCCGGGCCAGTGCTTGTCTAAGTGTTGGTCCAAACTAAGCGATGTACGGAGCTACCAGGGGAAACTCTGGGCTGGCCCACCCGACGTCTTGCTCATCCAATGTGCCCTAAGAACGAGATATGTGCAGCTCCTATTGGGATTTGTCGGCACATCTGGGTGGCTTTGCTGGTCTTGTTTTACCATTGTCGAGGATGTCTTGTAACCGGGATGCCGTGCCTGATCGGATTGTATTGGGAGAAGGAATATGCTTCGTTGACTGTGAGAGCTTGTGATGGGCTAAGTTGGGACTCCCCTGCAGGGATTTGAACTTTCGAAAGTCGTGCCCACGGTTATGGGCAGATGGGAATTTGTTAATGTCCGGTTGTAGAAAACCTGAAACTTTGCTTAATTAAAATGTATCAACCGCGTGTGTAGCCGTGATGGTCTCTTCTCGACGTGGTCCGGGAAGTGAACACGGTGTTGGAGTTATGCTTGACGTAGGTTGTTCTAGGATCACTTCTTGATCATAGATTCTTGACCGTGCTTTGCCTTCTCTTCTCGCTCTCATTTGCGTATGTTAGCCACCATATATGCTAGTCGCTTGCTGCAGCTCCACCTCATACCTTTTACCCTTCCTATAAGCTTAAATAGTCTTGATCGCGAGCGTGTGAGATTGCTGAGTCCCCGTGACTCACAGATACTTCCAAAACCAGTTTGCAGGTGCCGTTGAACCGTGCAGGTGACGCAACCGAGCTCAAGGAGGAGCTCGATGAAGATTGTGTTCGCTATGTTGCTCTGTTTCCATTTGATCAGTAGTGGAGCCCAGTTGGGATGATCGGGGATTTGTGTAGCATTTGGGGTAGTCTTCTTTTATTTTTGTTCCGTAGTCGGACCTTGATTGTATCTGGATGACATAATGCTTTATTCATGTATTGTGTGAAGTGGCGATTGTAAGCCAACTATGTATCTCTTTCCCTTATGTATTACATGGGTTGTGTGAAGATTACCTCACTTGCGACATTGCTTTCAATGCGGTTATGCCTCTAAGTCGTGCTTCGACACGTGGGAGATATAGCCTCATCGAGGGCGTTCCAAGTTGGTAATCAGAGCCATCCCCGACTTTAGGAGCCCCCCTGCTTGATCGAATCGCTGGCATTGTTGAGTCTAGAAAAATGTTTTGAGTCATTTAGGATTATATATATATATCGGAGAGTAGGATTCTTTTTACTCCTCAGTCCCTTCGTCGCTCTAGTGAGGCGTCCTGATGTAGAGTTTTGACTCTTCTCTTCTCAAATTTCACTAAAAAAATTTAGGATCACGCGGGTATCTTGGAATCGTTCCGATGGTTTTGTGACGAGAACATTGTTCTTGGTGCCTCCTGGCATTTAGGGGTTGTGGCAGTGTCCCGGGGAGTTGAGCTCCGAGGTGTTGTCGTCACAATTTTATCGTTGCAGTTCTGGAATACCTGAGTTCGCCGACATCGAAAATCTCTTTTATGCAGTTGTTGGTGAGATAACCTCGACGCCACCCAGTACTGGGGTGGGAGTTCGGGAGTATTGCCATAACTTGTATAACAGATGCTTTTCGAAGGTTGAGGTAAATGATTTCCGAAGGTTTCTTGGTTATGTGTTGAAGGATGGATACAGCTGGATGTAGGATTTGTTAGTTTTGGGTGAGATATTATGCTTCCCCTGTATCCCCAACACCTGATTGCATAACCAAAAAATTTCGGGAGTTTATAAGTGGGAATTCAAGTAGCTCTTAGGATATCTTTCCGACATGTCGTGGAATTGTCACGACAGATGTCCTAGAGCAAGGACTTAGTCGTAGGGCCATCGCACTAGGAAGCTTAAAGGGGTTAATCAGGACAAAGGACACGAGAGAGTTTTATACTAGTTCGGCCCCTTACGATGAAGGTAAAAGCCTACGTCTAGTTGGGTTTGGTATTGCTGGGGTTTCGATCACCAAGAGGATTAACTCGCCGGTTTGGTTATCGACTTGTTGTTTCTTTCACCCTAAACCGCCACCGGGTCGTCCCCTTATATACACGGGTTGACGCCAGGTGGCCTACAGAGTCCCGGCAGGCTCATAATCGTGTCCGGCTCAATGACTTTCTTTATATGTATTTATGTACAAGTATTTCCTTACATGTGGCGTTTTACAATATCGGGCTTTAAGCCGGCCCCTGACCTTTGGGCCTTCTATAAGACTTAATAAACTACAAACTTGGACGTTTACTGAACTTCTTGCGTAACCCGCCATTGAAGCTGGCCCGGCCCCTCCTGGGCGGGTCTCAGCTGATAGTAATATCCCCAACATTAGGCCCCAGGTTGACTCTGAACTTTGTTCTTTGTCAATCTTCAACACTTAGTCAGAATCCATCCTCTGTCTAAAAACTTCTGTAACCCATCGTGACGTCATCTTTTGAAAACACAAAAAACCTTCATGACGTCATCTTACAACGGATCTTTCATTTTTTAATGCCTTCCGAGAATCGAGGCGTCTGTTCAGTTGGACAATTATCATTGGGTCTCCTTGATTTTCGCGCCCGCCTGTTTGCATCTGCCCTTATAAATAGGCACGCGGCCGGTCCTTCCCATTCACCTTTCTTCCTCATCTTCTTCCTCTTGCAACCTCCGTCGCTGCTCGAGCTCCGCCGCCGCCGCGACTCTCATCGTCGTCATCAAGCTTGGCCACTGCATCACCCTGAGTTCATCCAGAGAACACGACGACTTTTCGCGGTAGGCCTGCTTCTTGTAAGCTTTCCTCTCTCTCCCGTACCTAGCTCCGTTTCTAGGTTTCACGAGTTCTTCAGTGTTCTTCATCTGTTCATCACGGGCCATCTTGTAGATCTTCTCCACAACTTATTTTGATCCAGAAAAGAGATATAACTCGTGCGGTAGCTGTTTGGCATTCATTTTTGATATCAGTAGATCCCTTTTACCTGTACAGATGCTTCGTTATAGTCGACGAACTCCTCTGTACTATGTTTTTTAGGTCTAGACTATTTCCCTTTTTGAAACAGCCCTTTGATCCAAAATGATAATAAGAACTTGGTGAAACTTGTTTATGCCAACACTTAACTGAATTCTGCCTTCTGAGAAAATCTGTAGTCATGGCGGCTTACCACTCCGGCTTTCTTTTCCTTATATACCATTAGCCCTTAGTTAAACCGCCATTACTTGCTTTATAATTGACCATAGACTGAACCACCATACTGTTATTTATTTTTCAGTTCGTTACTCATCATGCCGTCGAAGTCACCTACCGTCTGTAATTGGGTCCCTTCTTCCGTAACTGAGGAACGGTTAAAAGAATTCTTCATCGTTGGGTTTCTGCCTTCAAAGAATGTCATGTCTTATCGTGCTCCTGACCCGGAGGAAGAACGTCCCAATCCGAAAGATGGAGAAGTGATTACCTTTACTGACCACATGAACTGGGGATTTTCACCACCCGGTTCAAAATTCTTCAGAGAGGTCCTTCATTTTTTCAAACTCCATCCTCAAAACCTTGGACCCAACTCTATTTCCAATATTTGTAACTTCCAAGTGCTCTGTGAGGCGTATCTTCAGCAAGAGCCCACTGTAGAATTGTTTAGAGAGTACTTTTATCTGAATCGCCAAAATGAATGCACCAACGGTTCTAGCTTAGAACTTGGAGGCATTTCAATTCAGCACCATCAGGGTGCTGTTTTTCCTCTCATCGTCTTACCGAGCCACCCAAAAGATTGGAACCAAACTTGGTTTTATTGTCAGGATACTTCTCCAGCAAATGAGAAGCCTTTGCCGGGTTATCGCCCTAACCGTCTTGACTCAAAGTTCACCCTTCTGGATAAGCTTACTGTTGCTGAATGTAGGAAGCTTCTTCCCTCCATTAGAAGAATGAACGGCTTATTGGGTAATGGTCTAACCGGAGTAGATCTGACCCGTTGCTGGATCTCATGGCGGGTTATCCCATTAAGTCATCGATCTCAACTGATGTATGAATATGACGGTAGCCCGGACCACCCTCTTCGTCACAGCCAAGTTGAACTCACCGAAGAAGACATTGTTTCGATGTCGACCCTTTTGGTAAATGGGAAGTACGAAGATTGCAGTATTGTTGGGTTAAGTCCCTTCTGCAAGATTAATCCGATGCCAGAAGTAAGTACACTCTGATCTCTTTTTTCTGTGTTTTGCCCGGCTATTAGTACTTAATACTGATCTTTCTTCTTGTCTTTACAGGCTAATTCTGACTTCTGGAAGGTGAAATATGATCATGAAGCTGCCAAGAAGGCGAAACTCGCCGCCATGAACGCCAAGAAAACAGCCCGGAAATCCAAGAAGAAGAAGAAGAAAACCACTGCTGAAGATTTAATGAAGCTTGACGACTCGTCTGACTCGGAGGTAGCCCTTGACTCCCTTGGCCAATTTTTTAACACTCTTATTGACACTGATCCTTACCAGGATGACACTGGGGCCAGTCAGGCTGAGGAAGTAGAGGTAACTATTATTTCCTCCGACTCAGATCCCTTACCAAGACACAAAGTTCGTCGAGTGATCCGTAAAGTAAGGTTTTCTAACCCTTTAGCTCACTTGGATCCCAACTTTCATTTGAAAAAACAGCAACATGAAAGCCGCCGTGAAGTTGGAATTGAGGATGAACCGGCTGTTGTCCTTCAACAGACTCCTCGGAAATGCCCGAACGAGGTTTAATTGTTACTGTCTTTAACCCGTTTTGATGAATCCCGCTCCTTGTATTTTCTTTAACTCCTTTCATTTACCTTTTCAGGAGGTGTCTCATTCTTCGGGCGACTCTTCACAAACACAATTTCCGGCTTTCAAGACTGCTCCTGGGTAATTAAAAACCCTCTTTTCTTTCGAGTTTGATCAATTGTTATCTTAATGCTGATTATTCTGAAATATTTTTCTTCAGTGGTCAAGCTAAGTCCAAAAAAGCGAAGGCAACTAAACCAATGGAAGATCCGCTAGTACTGGCATCTGAGCCGGCTAGGCCACCTTCTCCATTGACTGTCGCCCCAGAAGACCTGCCTATTGTTCATGAAGCAAATCCTCCAGAGCCATCCCTTGTCAAGAACACTATTAACTCTTCTACAGCTGGTCCATCAAGCTCAACCGGCCCACCGTCTCCCCGTGTTCAAGATGTTCAAATTACTGGGAGCCGCTATGTTGAGCCGAGGAACCTGACGGTTTTGGCACGGTGCACCGCTAAGCAAGAAGCTTTGGAGAGGCGGAAGGTTCGTCTTGATGTTGCCAATTATGACCGTCTTAATGCCAGTGATATGTTATCTGGCTATCTCAGTCATGTACACTCCAGTCGTGATTCTAAGATTGAGATGGTCAAGCAGCTTCAATTGAAGTATGAGGTATGTAATTTCCGGTTTATCATCATTCCTTCAGCCCCCAAGTCTGTAGATTATGAGAGAAACAGAATAACCTATAGACTTACAATATAGACTGATACATTTACCTTTGAATCTTTGCTTGATATTAGTAGAACAAGACTTCACCCGTAGTCCCCAAGGACCGGTTTATTTAATCATTAATGAATCGGTACTTCAGAATTGAACGCCATGTGTAAAATACTTAATATTCCGGTTTAAACTTGAAAAACTTGCTGAACTGCGTGCATTAGCCCCCAAGTGCCAAGTGCTGTTACTTTGTAAAGGACTTGGGACTTCAAATATGTTGGCAGAGTCATAAAAATTTGATTTGACATACATTAGCCCCCAAGTGTCAAGTGGTTTATTCATAAAGTATTTGAGACTAGAATCTTTGAAATTGGATACTGGAATTTGAAGCCAAGTCTTGATTTATCTGAATGTGTTCACAGAATGCATTGTCCGAACTAAACTCCCAATTGACTGATACAAAGACCTGGCTAGCGAACCAGGAATCAGAAATTAAATCTTCCACCTCCCAACTTCAAATAAGTCTTTCTGAAATGGAGAAGTTGAAGACTGACTTTGCTGTCAAAGAGAAAACGTGGGCAAATGAGAAGATACTTCTGACCCGGCAAGCTGAGACAGCCGAAACAGCTCTGAAGGAAATTTCAAACGAACTGAATAGTTTAAAAGGACGGTTGTCTCAGATGGTCGCTGCTATCTTTGGTAAGCTTCCTGATTTGATCTTTCATATGTGTTTCCTGTCAAGCCGGAATATGATCCGTTAACTGACTCTGTGAAAAATGCGTGTAGGTCCGCGAAGTAAGAATCTAGACCAAGACCCGTTGATTAAGATGAAAGCCGTATACACTTTACAACAACACAACAACAACAAAGCCTTTAGTCCCAAACAAGTTGGGGTAGGCTAGAGGTGAAACCCATAAGATCTCGCAACCAACTCATGGCTCTAGCACATGGGTAGCAAGCTTCCACGCACCCCTGTCCATAGCTAGCTCTTTGGTGATACTCCAATCCTTCAGGTCTCTCTTAACGGACTCCTCCCATGTCAAATTCGGTCTACCCCGCCCTCTCTTGACATTCTCCGCATGCTTTAGCCGTCCACTATGCACCGGAGCTTCTAGAGGCCCGCGCTGAATATGCCCAAACCATCTCAGACGATGTTGGACAAGCTTCTCTTCAATTGGTGCTACCCCAACTCTATCTCATATATCATCATTCCGGACTCGATCCTTCCTCGTGTGGCCACACATCCATCTCAACATACGCATCTCCGCCACACCTAACTGTTGAACATGTCGTCTTTTAGTCGGCCAACACTCAGCGGCATACAACATTGCGGGTCGAACCGCCGTCTTGTAGAACTTGCCTTTTAGCTTTTGTGGCACTCTCTTGTCACAGAGAATGCCAGAAGCTTGGCGCCACTTCATCCATCCGACTTTGATTCGATGGTTCACATATTCATCAATACCCCCATCCTCCTGCAGCATTGACCCCAAATACCGAAAGGTGTCCTTCTGAGGTACCACCTGGCCATCAAGGCTAACCTCCTCCTCACACCTAGTAGTACTAAAACCGCACATCATGTACTCGGTTTTAGTTCTACTAAGCCTAAACCCTTTCGATTCCAAGGTTTGTCTCCATAACTCTAACTTCCTATTTACCCCTGTCCGACTATCGTCAAGTAGCACCACATCATCCGCAAAGAGCATACACCATGGGATATCTCCTTGTATATCCCTTGTGACCTCATCCATCACCAATGCAAAAAGATAAGGGCTCAAAGCTGACCCCTGATGCAGTCCTATCTTAATAGGAAAGTCATCAGTGTCGACATCACTTGTTCGAACACTTGTCACAACATTATCGTACATGTCCTTGATGAGGGTAATGTACTTTGCTGGGACTTTGTGTTTCTCCAAGGCCCACCACATGACATTCCGCGGTATCTTATCATAGGCCTTCTCCAAGTCAATGAACACCATATGCAAGTCCTTCTTTTGCTCCCTATATCTCTCCATAAGTTGTCGTACCAAGAAAATGGCTTCCATGGTCGACCTCCCAGGCATGAAACCAAACTGATTTTTGGTCACGCTTGTCATTCTTCTTAAGCGGTGCTCAATGACTCTCTCCCATAGCTTCATTGTATGGCTCATCAGCTTAATTCCACGGTAATTAGTACAACTCTGAACATCCCCCTTGTTCTTGAAGATTGGTACTAATATACTCCGTCTCCATTCTTCTGGCATCTTGTTTGCCCGAAAAATGAGGTTGAAAAGCTTGGTTAGCCATACTATCGCTATGTCCCCGAGACCTTTCCACACCTCAATGGGGATACAATCAGGGCCCATCGCCTTGCCTCCTTTCATCCTTTTAAAGCCTCCTTGACCTCAGACTCCTGGATTCGCCGCACAAAACGCATGCTGGTCTCATGAAAGGAGTCATCCAGTTCAATGGTAGAACTCTCATTCTCCTCATTGAACAGCTTGTCGAAGTACTCCCGCCATCTATGCTTAATCTCCTCGTCCTTCACTAAGAGTTGGCCTGCTCCGTCCTTGATGCATTTGACTTGGCCAATATCCCTCGTCTTCCTCTCTCGGATCTTGGCCATCTTATAGATGTCCCTTTCACCTTCCTTCGTGCCTAACCGTTGGTAGAGGTCCTCATATGCCCGACCCCTTGCTTCACCAACAGCTCGCTTTGCGGCCTTCTTCGCCATCTTGTACTTCTCTATGTTGTCTGCACTCCTATCCAGATATAGGCATTTGAAGCAATCTTTCTTCTCTTTAATCGCCTTCTGGACATCATCATTCCACCACCAGGTATCCTTATCTTCGCTTCTCCTTCCCCTGGACACTCCAAGCTCCTCCGAGGCCACCTTACGAATGCAAGTCACCATCTTCGTCCACACATTGTTCGCATCTCCTCCTTCCTCCCAAGGGCCCTCCTTAATGACCCTCTCCTTGAACGCTAGAGCTACCTCCCCCTTGAGCTTCCACCACTTCGTTCTAGCGACTTTGGCACACTTATCCCGCTGGACACGAATCCGAAAGCAGAAGTCAGCAACCACCAACTTATGTTGGGGTACAACACTCTCTCCAGGTATCACCTTACAGTCTAGGCACGCACGCCTATCTTCTCTTCTTGAGAGGATGCCGTATACACTTTAACTGCACAATTGTATATCGGCGCACAACGAGCTCTGACAGCCATCTCTCCTACTAATCAAGGGTCTAACCGGATCAGTGACGTCCTGAAGAGGCTGTCCATTCTCCCTGCTAGATTCCAAGAGGTGAAACGCTCCTGCGTGAGCCGGAGCTTTGACTGCCCTAAGCCGCTCCAAGGCTTGGGTACCAGATCTAGACCCGGCAGACATGGCAAGGGGTTATCCTACCATGAAGGAGGACAGGTCTCCTTTTGATCAGGATGACTTTATAGCCTGCGTCCGTGAAGTCTGGCCTCAGGCGACTAGCCTTGGAGATGACACCAATGTGGACAAGTATCAACCGGGTTTTGACAGTGAAAATAAGAAGATGGCCCCTCCTTCCTATAAAGTAACCGACTTGATCCCACCGGTGAGAGAAGACACATTTGCCCCAGAGGTTGATCCGGTCGGCCTGATTGATGATGAAGCTGAATTTGTCGCCATGAACGGCTATGACTGGTCAAAACCCAACTTCCAGCAGATTCAAGATGTTGAGCCGGTGAGGGAAGGACAATGATCATCTTCATGGGCTTTAGAAAGCCTTGTAATAGCTTTAGCTGTTAAAAACACCGCATGTTTGCTTATGCCATCGCGCATAAAACGCTTCTATGTGAATCTGTGCTTCCGGGTGCCAATGTTTTAATGCTTTTCTTATGCCTTGTTTAACACTTGTCTCTGCAATGTTTAAACTCTATTCCTGTGAACACAAGGAAAAAGGAAAGACTTGGCAAGGCGGTTTAGAAACAACTGGGTTTAAACACCTCCTTTACAACCCATATTTCCACCTCAAAAAACAGAGATAAATATAAATAAAGGATAAGGTTTAATACCAAATCTGAAGTTAACGCAGCCGATAAGCGCGTGTAAGTAAAAACCATACCTTGTCCTTGGTGATCCTTAGATCGCCGGTTTAAATAAACCGGGTGATGAATTTGAGAATTCAATATAAAATTTGAGACTCCTTGAACATTCAATAATCATCATATCTCAGTAGCTCGTACCTTTGGATCCTTAGACCACCGGCTTGGATAACCCAGGCGGCTGTGTTGTCCAATAATTGAGCCGACGAAGAGAATCAGGCCATCTCATTTGTAATATTGAAGCAACAAAAACTCAAAGGCAAGCAACAGATAACAACCATAATTTTAACTCTGTATTTAAAAGATTGGGGGTTTCTGATTCGAATACGATCAGTAAACTGGACCAATGGGGTTAAGCTAAGGTTCGAATACGACCATATAGCCCCCAGTGGCTTTGGCGTTGCGCTGATGAAGAGGGTACCGACAACTATGTTCTCTTTGGTTTGAATACGACCTATGTTTGAACAGGAAGCCCCCAAATGACCTTGAGAGGTTTTTAACGACCCTGATTCGAATACAATCCAAGTCGGCTCAAAAGGGGTTAAGCTATGATTCGGATACGATCAAGAAGCCCCCAAGTGAGTTTGGCCTTGAGCCGATCAAAAGGGTTACGATAGCTATGTTCTCTTTGGTTCGAATACGACCTATGTTTGAACAGGAAGCCCCCAAGTGACCATGATATTTACAGCTAGATTCGGATACAATCATAAGACGGACTAGAAAAAGGTTAAACTTGATTCAAATATGATCAGCTCTTTAATAGTCATTTGTGCAAAAGTAATAAAGATGCATAATCTTTGAAAAGAAAAGAGACCGATGGTCTTACTTTATTGCTTATCATCATATATACAGGATGAACGCATGTACAGGATGAGAGCCGGTGGCTCAGGTATAGTACGGCCGAAGTTGAGCAATGTTCCACGACCGGCGGGTCTCCTCTTCCGACTTACGTGAGTCTGCATGCTCTCGAACGTCAATGAGGTAGTAAGACCCGTTGTTTAAATTTTTACTGACCACAAAGGGTCCTTCCCAAGGTGGGGATAACTTGTGTGCATCTGAAAGATCTTGGATGAGCCGGAGCACCAAGTCGCCTTCCTGAAAAGTCCTGGTCTTAACCCAGCGGCTGTGATAACGACGCAAGTCCTATTGATATATTGCTGATCGTGCTGCTGCTAAGTCTCTTTCCTCATCCAACAAGTCAAGCGCATCCTGTATGGCTTTTTCATTGTTAGCTTCAACATAAGCTGCCACACGGGGCGAGTCATGACGGATGTCACTGGGCAATACCGCTTATGCCCCATAAACCATGAAGAAGGGTGTGTAACCCGTAGACCTGTTGGGTGTAGTATTGATGCTCCATAACACTGAAGGCAACTCCTCTACCCAACAACCCGGCGTTCGCTGTAAAGGAACCATAAGCCGGGGTTTTAGCCCTTTCAGAATTTCCTGATTGTCTCTCTCAGCTTGACCATTGGATTGAGGATGAGCTACAGAAGAAACATCAAGCCGGATGTGCTCTCGCTGACAAAAATCTTCCATAGCCCCTTGGGATAGATTGGTGCCATTGTCCGTGATAATACTGTGTGGAAAACCAAAATGGAAGATTATTTTCTTCATGAACTGAACCGCCGTGGCTGCATCACACTTACTCACAAGCTCTGTCTCAACCCATTTAGTGAACTTATCAACAACCACCAGGAGATGTGTCTTCTTGTCCTTAGACCTTTTGAAAGGTCCCACCATGTCAAGCCCCCAGACTGCAAACGGCCAAGTGATTGGAATCATCCGGAGCTCTTGAGCCGGCACATGCGCCTGTCGTGCGAATTTCTGACATCCATCACATCTACTAACTAGATCCTCCGCATCAGCGTGAGTCATCAGCCAGTAAAAACCGTGATGAAACGCCTTGGCCACCAAAGATTTTGACCCGGCGTGATGACCACAATCACCTTCATGGATCTCACGAAGGATTTCTTGACCTTCTTCGGGGGAAACACACCGTTGAAACGCTCCAGAAACACTGCGATGAAATAACTCTCCATCCGAAATCGCCATGGACTTAGACCGCCGGGTTATCTGTCGAGCCAGGGTCACATCCGCTGGCAATTCTCCCCGGGTCATGTAAGCCAAGAACGGTACCGTCCAATATGGGATGACATGAAGAGCCGCCACCAACTGCGCCTCCGGGTCAGGAATAGCTAAATCTTCTTCTTTGGGCAATTTAACAGAGGGTTTATGCAAAACATCTAAAAAGGTGTTGGGTGGTACCGGCTTACGTTGAGACCCCAGCCGGCTCAAAGCATCAGCTGCTTCGTTCTTTCAATGGTCAATGTGTTCCACCTGATAGCCTTTAAAATATCCTGCAACAGCATCGACCTCTCAGCGATAAGCCGCCATGAGAGGGTCTTTGGAATCCCACTTGCCAGACACCTGCTGAACCACTAGATCCGAATCACCAAGACATCTGACCCGGCTCAAGCTCATCTCCTTTGCCACTCGAAGACCATGGAGCAATGCTTCATACTCTGCTGCGTTGTTAGTGCACGGAAACATCAATCGTAACACATAACAAAATTTATCACCTCATGGGGAAGTTAATACAACTCCAGCCCCCGAGCCCTCCAATTGCCTGGACCCATCAAAATGAATAGTCCAATATGTGTTGTCCGGCTTTTCTTCTGGCATCTGCATCTCTGTCCAGTCATTCATGAAGTCAACCAGGGCTTGAGACTTAATTGCAGTGCGTGGAACATACTTCAGCCCATGACACCCAAGCTCAATTGCCCACTTGGCAACTCGCCCTGTAGCTTCTCTGTTTTGAATAATGTCTCCCAAAGGAGCAGAGCTAACCACAATGATTGGATGTCCCTGAAAGTAATGCTTAAGCTTCCGGCTTGCCATGAACACCCCATAAACAAGCTTCTGCCAATGTGGATATCGTTGCTTAGACTCAATTAGCACTTCACTGACATAATAAACCGGCTGTTGAACCGGATGCTCTTTGCCAGCCTCCTTGCGCTCTACCACCATAGCCACACTAACAACCCGTGAGTTGGCAGCTACATATAACAATAGCGGCTCTTTCTCAATTGGAGCAGCTAGGACCGGCGGCTCAGCTAGTTGTGCCTTCAGATCTTCAAAAGCGGTGTTCGCAGCATCACTCCAAACAAACACATCCATTTTCTTCATCAACTGATACAGAGGCATAGCCTTTTCCCCTAACCGGCTTATGAACCGGCTCAAAGCAGCCACACGACCCGCCAGTTGTTGAACATCATTGACGCAGGTTGGTTTGGCCAGGGATGTAATTGCTTTGATCTTCTCCGGGTTAGCTTCAATGCCTCGGTTAGACACCAGAAAACCCAAAAGCTTGTCGGCTGGCACTCCAAAAACACATTTGGCCGGGTTAAGCATCATCTTGTACACCCGAAGATTATCAAAAGTCTCTTTCAAGTCTATGACCAAGGTTTCCTCTTCCCTGGATTTCACTATTATATCATCCACATAGGCATGAACATTGCGCCCAATTTGATCATGAAGACAATTCTGCACACACCGTTGGTAAGTCGCCTGAGCACTCTTGAGCCCAAAAGGCATAGACACATAGCAGAAAGCCCGAAAAGGTGTTATGAACAATGTTTTCTCTTGATCCTTGACTGCCATCTTAATCTGATGATACCCGGAGTAAGCATCTAAAGAACTCAACCGTGCACAACCCGCCGTAGCATCAATAATCTGATCAATACAAGGAAGAGCAAAAGGATCAGCTGGACATGCCTTGTTTAAATCTGTGTAATCAACACACATACGCCAGGTGCCATTCTTTTTTAGCACGAGCACCGGGTTAGCTAACCATTCTGGGTGAAAGACCTCCACAATGAACCCGACCGCCAAGAGCCGGTCCACCTATTCTCCAATGGCCTTACACCTTTCTTCATTGAACCGTCGAAGAAACTGTCTGACAGGCTTGAACTTTGGATCGATATTAAGAGTGTGCTCAGCGAGTTCCCTCGGGACACCCGGCATGTCTGGAGGTTTCCATGCAAAGATGTCCCGGTTCTCATGGATGAACTCGATGAGCGCGCTTTCCTATTTCGGATCCAAGTTTGCGCTGATGATGAACTGTTTGGATGAGTCGCCAGGCACAAAGTCAACCATCTTAGTGTCATCAGCTGACTTGAACTTCAACTCCGGCTCATGCTCTGTGGTTGGTTTCTTTAACGACGTCATGTCCACCGAGTCAACATGATCCTTATAGAATTTCAACTCCTCTGTCGCACAAACGGATTCAGCATAGGCAACATCCCCCTCTTCACATTCGAAGGCGATCTTTCGACTCCCATGGACTGTAATGGTGCCCTTGTGACCCGACATCTTGAGCTGTAAATACACGTAACACGGCCGAGCCATGAACTTGGCATAAGCCGGTCGCCCAAACAGAGCATGATATGGGCTTTTGATCTTAACCACTTCAAAGGTTAATTTTTCTGCCCTGGAGTCATACTCATCCCCAAAGGCTACCTCCAGCTCGATCTTACCAATGGGGTATGCCGACTTACCGGGTACTACGCCATGAAAAACAGTGTTGGATTGTTTAAGATTTTTATCCGTCAATCCCATCCGGCGGAACGTCTCATAGTAAAGGATGTTGATGCTGCTGCCTCCATCCATGAGTACCTTAGTAAACTTGTACCCACCAACCTGAGGTGACACTACCAAAGCCAAGTGACCCGGATTATCAACCCGGGGCGGGTGATCCTCTCTGCTCCACACAATAGGCTGCTCCGACCAACATAGATAACGTGGGATTGCCGGTTCAACGACATTGACGGCCCTCTTGTGGAGTTTTTGGTCTCTCTTACATAAACTGGTAGTAAAGACATGATACTGTCCGCTACTCAACTGCTTCGGGTTGCTCTGATAGCCGGATTGTTGCTGCTGTTGATTCCCTTGGTTGTGTTGCTGATTATATCCCCCCTGGTGACCAGGATGACCATGAAAACCTCCTCTGTTTGAACCGGCGCCCGGGCCCTGAAAGCCGCCTGAGCCGCCACCCGGACCATGACCCCCATCAAACGCGTTTGAATTTTTAAATGCCTTCATGATCATACAATCCTTCCACAAGTGGGTAGCTGGCTTCTCCCTAGTGTCGTGTCTAGGACAAGGTTCATTCAACAGCTGCTCAAGGGTGGGACCTGACCCGCCCGATTGAGGGGGTTGTCTGCCCTTGCGCCACTGATTACCGCCCTGTGCATTAGTATTAGCAACAAACTCATCAGCCTTACGCTTATTACCTCCTTGATTTGCCGGGTTATGCTGGTGACCCTTGCCATTGTCGTTCTTCTTTCCCATTGTTGCTTTTTCCTCATCAGACGCCGGGTCTTTGGTGGTATCAGAATCGGCATACTTGACAAGAGCCGCCATCAACATTCCCATGTCATTACAGTCTCGTTTAAGCCGCCCCAACTTCTGCTTCAGGGGCTCAAAACGGCAATTCTTCTCCAACATCAAAACTGCTGAACCGGCGTCCATTTTATCAGACGAATGTATTATTTCCTTGACCCGGCGCACCCAATGAGTCGTAGATTCTCCATCCTCTTGCTTGCAATTGGTCAGGTCCACAATTGACATTGGCTGCTTACACGTGTCTTTAAAGTTTTGGATGAACCGTGCCTTTAACTCTGCCCATGAGCCGATGGAATTGGGTGGCAATCCTTTCAGCCAGGTCCGAGCCATTCCATCCAACATCATGGTAAAGTACTTGGCCATTGCAGCATCACTAACCTCCAACAGCTCCATAGCCATCTCATAACTCTCAATTCAAGCCCCTAGCTGTAAGTCAGCCGTGTAGTTCGGTACCTTACGAGGCCCCTTGAAATCCTTGGGCAACCGTTCATTGCGTATGGCTGGGACCAGGCAAGGTACGCCTCCGGTTCTCGTAACTACACCTGCCTCCACCAAAGTCGCTGGGTAAGCCGGAAAAGTCTGATGAGCTGCCTGCTCCGCTGCTATCTGAGCCGCCCGTTCCGCCTCTTGACGAATTCTCTCCTGATCCGCCAAGTTGAGGGCTCCAGCCCGCACCGGCTCATGCCTATATGGCCGGTTGTGGCGTTGAGCGTTACTTGACATCTCTGCAGATTCCATGTGCCTACTGTAACTTGGGCTCCGGCTTGGGCGAGGAGTTGAATGAATCATGTCTCGACTGTAGGAGTATTCATCTTGCTGGGCCAAAGCTTTCTGAAGAAGTTCTCTTACCCTTCGGGTTTCAATTGCTGCTAGTGAGTCGCCTTCCATCAAGAGAGCTGCCAAACGAGCTGACGCCGCAATGAGGTTCTCCATGGGGTTGGAGAAGTGACCCGGGGGTGTTGATATATAATGGGGAGGAGCTGTATTCATGCGCGGCGGCTCCATGGTGCGTGGCTGAACTGGTGCTCCGGGCGTCCCGACCCGGTTTACCTCCGGCGGGTTGCTCCCTCCAGCTCCGGGTGTATGGAATAGATTCTCGGATCCAGTGTTAGAGGCAGACGCGACTGAGTTTTCTGACGCCTCCTCCTCATGACTTTGTTTGACGCATTAAGATCCACGGACAGCCGGAAGGTTTCTGCTTGAAGCTGCTGAGCACGAGCATCCAAGGCTGCTCGTTCTGCTGCCATCCGGGTTTCCTCCGCAGCCAAATTTTCCTTAGCTTGCACCATCTCCTCCCACACGCGTGCCACTTCCGCGTCATGTTGGGCTTTATCCGCCGGATCTACCGCAGCGGTTAATAGAGTCATCAGTTTATCCATGAGGTCCATGAGAACCTGAGCCGGGGGGCGCGCGGGGTCTCCTGACCCGGCAGCTGCCAACCCGGTGGCGGCTGCTGTCACTGTGGTGGAGTTTTGCCCGGGCTGCGTCCCTTCCATGAAGACTCCAGCCCAATTTGGCGGCTCAAGGGAGTCCGGAATACTGCTGCCATCGGAACAGCCCCCGAGCATGCCGTCTTGCAGTTGTTACAATGAGTCCGTCTCACCCGTTGAAGATGCAGTATCAGAGCAGATGGTCGTCTCCCCGCCTTCCATCGATCCTTCGGAGTATTCACCGCCATGGATGCAGCCTACGAAGGGATGCTTCATGACAGATTGAACACGGGCGGACCGGGCACGCTGAGCCGTTTCGATGAGGTCGGTGTGGACATCCGGCTGAGGGCCTGACTCGCCGATCCGGCCGATGAAGACGTGGATTCCGCCGAAGGGGACCCGGTACCCGTACTCGATTGAGCCGGCCTCGGGGCCCCAGCCTTCGTCGTTGATGTAGATCTTGCCGCGACGACTCTTGGTCATCCGGCCCACAGCGTATCCCTTGAGCCCTTCGAAGTTACCCTTCAAGAACTCAAATCCACCATGTGCTGGCCCCACGGTGGATGCCAACTGTCGTGGAATTGTCACGGAAGATGTCCTAGAGCAAGGACTTAGTCGTAGGGCCATCGCACTAGGAAGCTTAAAGGGGTTAATCGGGACAAAGGACACGAGAGAGTTTTATACTAGTTCGGCCCCTTACGATGAAGGTAAAAGCATACGTCTAGTTGGGTTTGGTATTGCTGGGGTTTCGATCACCAAGAGGCTTAACTCACCGTCTTGGTTATCGACTTGTTTCTTTCACCCTAAACCGCCACCGGGTCGTCCCCTTATATACACGGGTTGACACCAGGTGGCCTACAGAGTCCCGGCCGGCTCATAATCGTGTCCGGCTCGGTGACTTTCTTTATATGTCTTTCTGTACAAGTATTTCCTCACATGTGGTGTTTTACAATATCGGGCTTTAAGCCGGCCCCTGACCTTTGGGCCTTCTATAAGACTTAATAAACTACAAACTTGGACGTTTACTAAGCTTCTTGCGTAACCCACCATTGAAGCTGACCCGGCCCCTCCTGGACGGGTCTCAGCTGATAGTAATATCCCCAACACGACAGATGTATGATATGAAATTGGGGTTCGACGTCTAGTGGTCCGCCTATTCACGGTTGGTTTTACAGTTGTCTCGTTGTGTCTTAAAGAGTCCTTGGCTATGCCGACTCAGGGACGCTTTGTATGTCATGTGCACTGCCTTGTACATGATGGTGCTATACGATCGATCCCGTGTAGGTCCCACCATGAAAACTTCGGACGAAATCTCTATCATATGTTTGTTCTGGCTTATTTTGCCAGCCAATCCTTTGTTTTCTTTTTGAGTTGTGGTATTCGAGTTGCTTCGAAGTCAAATGTTGATTCCATACCTTTCCAAACCGGTGTTCTCATATTTCTATGTGGATATTAATCCTTCTTGATCATAGAGATTGTCTTGTCAATCCTTCTCAACCAGCGTATTTCTCTTCAAGAGGATCCAATCTTGTTCAACATCCGCAAGATCAACTCAAGTCTTCTCAACGGTGTTCTTTTCATTCATACCAAGTTGTCTTTGTTTTCCCACCCTCCCACCCTTGTCTCTTCAAGGACTCAGATTTCTTTATCAAGTATCTATCTTATTGATGTGAGGTCTCTCCATTCTTTTCCTTCAATGTTCGTATCTGGTGTTTCTCATGAAGATCCTAACGGAACCTCAAGTTCATCATTAGTCATTCTCTTTCTTCTCCGGTGGAACCAATTCAAGCTTGGTTGATCATATCCTTTCCTCGTTTCAAATGACTTCTCATACCGGTGCACCTCATAATAATTCACTTCTTGCTATTCATTTGTTCCGGAGTGCTCGAGATATCGCAAAAGGCTCATCTTGTCATTCAAGATCCGTTCAAGCTACTTCGAGATTGTTGTCTCATTCAAGCCATTTATTTCAACTGGTGCAATCTCTCTTCAAATCGTTCTACGGTCTTTCTTTGAGTGGGCCCTAACCCACAAGTCTTTTCCCAGGATCTTACCTGTCTCTTTTTATTTTCCCGGAGTTACTCCCAAATTCTTTTCGAAGTTTGACGTAAGAATAAATTATCATCAGTTAAATGCCTCCTCCAAGATCTTTCACATTCTTTTCATCGTTGGCTCAACCTCTTCGCCTTTGATTCTTCCGGAGTGTCTAAATAATTCATGGTGGCGTTTCTCGTCGTCGTTCTCAACATCTAATGACCGAAGAAGAGTTTTTCCTCCATATCTTGCTCCATTCTCTTCAAGATTCGTGATTCTACCTTGTTGCCATCCTCTCATATTTGTTTTCGATTGTCAGGATTCTTTTCATCCATCCAAAGCAATTCAAGAGTCTTTTTAGTTTGTTTCTCCGGAACCATCATCTCAGAATTATTCATTCTCAGCTTTCAGCTATCATTCTCCAAATCTTACCGGTGCATCATTCAAATATTCTCTAATCAATTCTTGATCTCTTCGTTCTGATGTTTCTAATTCCTAGCAAGCATGTTCGTTCATTTGCTAATCCTTACCCAGTGATTCATCCCTTTACTTCATTCTTTTTCAATTCTTACGGTGGTTCATTCAAGATTTCTCTCCCTTCTTTATCATATCAATTTATTCGTTGTTTCAATCCTACCGGTGGTTCGTTGAAGACATTCTCAAGTTTATGTTTTATCTCTCTTAATCCTTTCTACGAGAATAAGTAATATGTCAAATCCGCTGCTTGTCATCAATTTAATTGGTGAAGGATAAGCATAATGTAATTCTTATTCTTGTTTTCATCGTGTGAACTCAATTCCCTATTCCGGAGGCTCATCAAATTCCTGATTTCAATTGTTTCATCTTCTCTTTTTCCCGGAGTTCCAACCTTTTTCAATTATTTCACCACGGAGATTCATTTAAATCGGTACAAGGATTCACATTGTGTTTTCAACTTCTCCTTCCTTCCGTTTGATCATCCTTTTGTTACCGGAGTTCTTCATGAAGGTTCTACTTGATGGTTCATCAAGTATTAAATTCCTTTTCGAAGTGTTCATCGACATTCTTTTCAGAGGAGCTCAAGCCTTTTTTTTCATCTTGCAATCGGAGGGTAATTCTTTTTACCTTATTTTTTGAGGTGAGGTGGTATTATGTCATTCTCGATAATCCGAGTTCATGTTTCATGATTCACATGTTGTTAAGAATGAGATATTTTAAATCCATCAACCTCTTCGTTGGAGTTATCTTGTGTCATGTTTCACCTAAAGCCTTCCCTAAGGGTTGTTGCTATTTATGGTGCTTATAAACGATCCAAGTTCTTCTTTTATCCTCCTGATGAGATAAGTTTCTCGTCTCCTTGTTCTTATCAATCCAATCTTATTTTCGTCAGTGGCAGAATTTCACCTCATAAATTTTGAGATGTTTCTCCATAAACCCACTACAACCTTGTTCTTTTGTTGTTGTTAATTCAACTACTCAATTCTAGCAATTGTTGTTAGCATGCTCTCCCAAGATCTTGTTTTCCCTCCGTTCATTCCATTTCCATTCTATTCTTTCATTCCGGAGGCATTGTGATGTTGCTCTCTTCAACCCGTCTTCTTGTTTTGTTAGGACCGTGCTCTTTTCATGCTTATCCATTTAACCGGAGTGTGTGCCCGCTGATCAAGTTCTTCATTTTATCAAGCCAACATATCTTTCCAACCGGAGTGCTATTTGAATTTGTTCTTCCTTGTTCCTTTTTCCTAACGGAGTGCTTTCAACTTCGTTCATCTCCGTTGTATTCTTTTCTCTAAATGGATTAACCTCGCAAGGTTCTTTGGTTTCATTCATTTGTCAAAGAAGCAATTTAGTTTTATCTCTTCTCTTTCTCTTCCGTTTTCCCTCCGGTGCCATTCTATATCTCGGGACGAGATCCTCTCGTAGTGGTGGAGTGTTGTAACGCCCCGAGACCGATGTGCCAGGTGTCCTCCAGTTATTCGCTGTTGTTACCTTGTCATTTGCTTGCGTGTAATGCATTCCATATCATGTCATCATGTGCATTTCATTTGCATACATGTTCGTCTCATGCATCCGAGCATTTTCCCCATTGTCCGTTTTGCAATCCGGCGCTCCTATGTCACCTAGTGTCCCTTTCTACCTCTTTTCGTGTGTGGGTGTTAAACGTTTTTGGATTGGACCGAGACTTGTCATGCGGCCTTGGTTTACTACCGGTAGACCGCCTGTCAAGTTTCGTGCCATTTGGACTTCGTTTGATACTCCAACGGTTAACCGAGGGACCGAAAAGGCCTCATGTGTGTTGCAGCCCAACACCCTTCCAATTTGACCCAAAACCCACCAAAACCCCTTCTATCGTCTAGAGCGTTCGATCACGATCACGTGGCCGAAAACCGCACCTCATTTGGACTCTCCTAGCTCCCTCTACCTATAAATATGCCCTCCCCGTCCATTTTCGCAGATGAAACCCTAGATACATCTTCCCCGCGCCGCCGGACATGTCCGCCCGGTGGCCGGACACGTCCAGCCGACCCCGCAGCCAATCCGGAGCTGCCACGCGTCCTCTCCGCGCCCTCCGCCGCCGGCGGTCCGCGGGGCCCATCCCGCCGCCGCCGCCAACCGCGGGCGCTGCCCCGCCTGCGACCGCCCGTCTCCGCCGCGGCGCGCCCCCACGCCGCCTTCTCCACCGGCGATCGCCGCCGACCGCCGCCGTGCCCACTTCCGGCGCCGCCTCGCACGCTGCGCTCTGGCCACCGCTCGACCCGCCGCCGCCAGTCGCCATCACCCCGAGTGCCGTGGCACCATGAGCTCCTCGCCACCGCGCCTCCTGCCTCACCGCCTCCGGCGACCGGAGCTCCCCGGAGCGCGCCGCCTCGCCCCGCCGTCGTCCGGATCCAGCGCCCCATCCCAGATCCCTGCCTGGATCAGATCCACTATGCCGGCCATCCAAACGCGGCTCTCCGTCCCCCGGATCTCCTCGTCCCAATTCGTCCCGTCCCGGGTTGACTTTTCCGGAGGGTAATTTTTCCACCAAGTCCCAGATCTATTACTTTTTCAGGCCATGTTCATCGCATCATAACTCTGTCATCGTAGCTCCGATTCGTGCATATAGCATATCAAAATGTTTGTCTCGACGAGTACACCATTTCATCTCCTTGAATCATTTTCATTTGTGTCGGCACCCCGATTCTAAGTCACACCGATCTAGCATGTAACACCTCATATCACTTTGCGGCCTCACGCATGGTATCCCCACGGGTGTCGTCTTACCATGTCCCGGGACCGTTTGCGCCTTTTGGCTCACGTATATGATAGTGTCGCTAGCCTCCATATGTCAGAGAACCCGGGCCGACATGGCTAGTCATGAACCCAAAGCGGCACAGACCTATGGAGACAGGCATACATGAATCACATCGAGCATGTCGGTCAACAACGTATGAGTCCGGGCTGTAGCACTGGCTAACAGGACTCCGGAAATCACCGCGTGACATTTCCCCGAAGGGACAGACATAGGAACGAAGTGGAACACATGCCGGCCAGTCAAGTGTTCCGAGCAGTAGTGCTGGGCTAGCAGGACTCCGGTGAACCGGGCTATAGCGGACTACTATGGCTCACGGAAGCACTAGACTACATTTCCCCATAAGAGAGGCTGCCAAGGACAAACAACCAGATTGTCGGATCCCACACATAGCAATACACGTCACACGTACGCATAACATGCAAGTATGTGATGTACAACATGGCATCACAACATAACACAATTCATATAGATAAAGGCTCAGAAGAGCCACATAGCATAAATACAAACAGGGGTCACATGACCCATCATTCAGAGCATACAAGCAACAGAAGCATTACATGTCTGAGTACAGACAACTACAAAAGAAAAAGGCCGAGAAGCCTGACTATCTACAAGTCCCTCCAAGGTAAAAGATCGTAGCTGAGGTAACAAGCTACTCGTCGAAGTCCAAGCGGTACTACTAGTGAGACAGATGTCTCACCTGCAAAACATAAATAAAGCAAACGTGAGTACAAAGGTACTCAACAAGACTTACATCAGATCCTATCATACATGCATTTGTATCAAGAAGGTAATGTGGGGTTTAGTTGCAGCAAGCCAGCTTTGACTCAGTGGCTATCCTGTACTACGACTGCTGGTAACTCTTCTGAGGTGGCGCACACGAGTCCACTAATCACCACATCAATACACTACTATGGATTCATCCCCGTCTCTCCTACGAGAAGGCCATCCATAGCACTCACACTTATCTTGAGCATTTTAGAGTATCCACTTCAGGTTGTCTATGTACCACGTAAGCATCCAAGAAGTCCATAACCGAGGACACGACTATTCGAATAGATCATGATAACCCTGCAGGGGTGTACTTCTTCACACACGCTCTCACCACTTATCACCATGTACACATCATGTATCTCGGCATCCTTCAAACGTAAGCCTAGCGAGGGTGTCGGCCACGACCTGACTAACCACTCAAGACTCTAGTCCAGGTTTATCGCCTATTCGGGTTCCATCCGCAAGGAGATCCGGCCGGGGTGTCACTCATGGCCCCAAACAATGTGAGCAGGGTTCCCAAGCCCACCATTCGGGTGCCACTTGGTACACCGTGCCACCTGTGCCTAGTCTGTCCCAAGGCCACCTGGCCGGGTGCCACTTGGTAGAGTACTAACACTACCTACAAACACCAGAAACTATTTGCAACTCCTGGACAGAGTTCAAGGCGGTTAATAAGTCGAGAGAGCTTGGAGCGCCCGGAGCCCAATGTGTGGTAGTAGCTAGTCATTGGACAACTTGCACATAACTCAGTTCTTAAGGACGGTCCCAATGAGACAACCCACCATGTACTCCTACATGGCCTCTCACCGCTACCTTTACCAAATCGTGTTCACACGCTTAACTCTCAGCACCAGAACATATCGTAACACTCCAATTCATTCCCAATGAATCAGACCTGACACAACTCTAAGCAATAGCAGGCATGGCATGGTAGGAACACAACATGGCTCAAACAACTCCTACACATGCTAGTGGGTTTTAACTATTTACTGTGGCAATGACAGGTCATGCAGGGGAATGGGTTCAACTACCGCAGCATAAAGTAGCAGTTGAATCGTTGTTGTCCTAATGCAATAAATGAGAGCAGGAGCGAGAGAGTAGGATGGTATCGGAATGAACAAGGGGGTTTGCTTGCCTGGTAGATCAACAGGGGGGCACTGCTCCTCAGACAGGTACTCTCGAACACTCTCCGGAGCAGGACCTATCGGGAAGGAACGGTGTCGGAAAATCAAACACAAGCATATGCAACAATATGATGCATGAACATGGCATGAGTATGTGATGTTGTTGAGTTAATGCATCTAGCATTTATTTGGTTGAAGTTCATTTGAGCCAAGGGTTCAAGTACAACTCCAAATTAAGCTCTTAAATATGCCATAAGTGTGTTTTCATATATACGGCATGTATAGGTTGGTTTGCCATGCATGAAAATGGTACAGATAGATAGATTGAATTTTTCTGATGATTTTTCATATATAAATTATTTCAATCTGAGCTACGGTTGAATTTCTATGAATTTTTGAAGTTTAGAACATTTTCTGGAATTTCCTGATTAATTATAAACCAGAAAATGAAATATTGCGTCAGCATTGCGTCATGCCTGCATCAGCAGGTCAACGGAGCTGACCAGGTCAAACCTGACGTGTGGGGTCCACACGTCAGTGACCGGTTAGTTAACAGGTGGTTATTATACTAATCTAATTAAAATTAGTGGCGTTGGGCCCATTGTCAGTGTCAGGTTTAGTCAAATGGTGATTAGCCTTAAGCTAATCACCTGACCCTTGGGGCCCACTTGACGGGCCCACGAGGTCAAAGGGGTCAAACCCCACCGGCGTTTAACCGTCGGCGAGGCCGAACACGGCGGAGGGCATCGGAAACGTGTCTCCGGCGACCAAATGGGCCGCGGAGACCAACTCCGAGGAGCTGGTGCTCGCGCGCATCCACTGGTGCGCTCCGTTTCACCGGAGACGGCCTAAATCGATGGCGGCGACCACTTGGGCGGCGGCCGGAGTTTGGCGGGGAGGGGAGAAGGGCTACGGTGCATGGCAGGAGCAGCAGGTGAGGGTTTTGGGGTCCTGGCGTTGCACTGAGCACGGTGATGTGCTCGGTCGCGGCCCTAGGTGACAGCGGCCATGACGGCGACATGAACGGCGACGACGAGCTCTCGGCTCCGACGACATCGTTGTTAGAGGAAGAAATTGAGCTAGGGAAGAGGGGGGATCGACACAGTGGCTCATAGAGGATGCAGCAGGCTTCGAAGCGGGCTCGGGGAAGGCCGGATGGCGACGTGCGGGCGGTGGGGATCGACGGCGGCCGGCGGTGAAGAAGATGACGATGGTGGCTCCTCGGGGCGCTCCGGCTTGCGTGGCTGAGGAAGACGATGCAGGGCAACAGCGCGGAGCTCGTGGGCACGACGAGAGGGCGAGGGGGAGGCGGTGAGCGTGACAACGGCGAGCGGCGGCGACGGCAACGCTTCGGGCACGGGGAGAGGGAGAGATCCAGGGGAGGAGGGAGAGCGAGAGAGAGTGCGAGAGGTCCGGGGCGGCACGTGGCGACGTTCGGGACGGCCAGGGCGTCGGGGGAGAGGCCAGGCAGGCAGGTGGCGTGGCCGCGCGCGCAGGGCGTGTGCCCCTGTCCTCCTGGCGCGAGGAAGGGGACGACTGGCACTGCCAGTCGGCTGGGCCGGCCTGTTGGCCACTGGGCCAGGCCAGGCTGCACAGGGAGGTAAGTGCAGGTGGGTTTTCTTCCCTTTTGCTTCTATTTTGTTTTTGTTTTCTATTTTCTGACATTTGTTTTGATTTAATAAAAATACTAAATCATTTTATTTTATTCTGTAAATTTTAGTAGGGACTAGTTGGACCACTCCAAAGCCCCTCACCAAAATTCATAAGTATTGGACAATATTTTATATATATTAAAATATTTATCCAACGCAAATAATTACTGGATTAATTCCAAATGCCCAAAATAAATACTTATGAGCTCCTAAAGATATTGGTTTGATTTTTATCTCTGTCCAATATTTTCAGAGAGCAACATGAACATTTTCTTGGACCTTTTTGGAGAAATTTTTATCTGGGTCATTTCCAGAAATGATTTCTGAGGGTTTCAAAATCCCCATTTCAAAGTTAAATGAAATTTAAACATGATGCGCACATGACTAGTAATCCTAGGTCATACCAGAACTAGGGATGTGACAACTCGCCCCCACTCGAAGAAATCTCGTCCCGAGATTCAGGAGTCGGCGGGAAGAAAGCGGGGTACTCAAGTCGAAGACGATCTTCACACTCCCAAGTAGCTTCTCTCTCGGAATGATGAGACCACTGAACCTTGAGAAACTTGATGTTATGACGTCGGGTGACACGCTCTGCTCGATCAAGGATGCAGACAGGGTACTCCCGATAAGTGAGGTTATCTTGGAGATCAAGCGTTTCGTGGTCCACTCCGCGGATGGGATCCGAGAAGCAACGCCTGAGTTGAGAGACATGGAAGACATCATGAACTCGCGAAAGATGTGGTGGTAGTTCCAACTGGTAGGCAACCTCTCCTCGTTTAGCGAGAATGAGAAAGGGACCAATGTAACGAGGAGCCAACTTGCCCTTGATACAGAATTGATGGGTACCCTTCAAAGGGGTAACCTGAAGGTAAGCTTTGTCGCCAATTTCATAAGCCACTTCCTTATGACGATGGTCATACTGGCTCTTTTGACGAGATTGTGCGGTTTTCAAATTCTCACGAATGATGCGAACTTGTTCTTCTGCCTCCTGGATCATATCCGGTCCAAAGAATTGTCTTTCACCGGTTTCTGACCAGTTCAAAGGTGTTCGACATCTTCGTCCATACAGAACCTCAAAAGGAGCTTTCTTGAGGCTGGATTGGTAGCTGTTGTTATAAGCAAACTCGGCGAAGGTAAGACACTTCTCCCAATCCATACCGAATGAGATAACACAAGCTCTAAGCATGTCTTCAAGAATCTGGTTGACCCTTTCCACCTGACCACTTGATTGAGGGTGGAAAGCGGTACTGAAAGAAAGACGGGTGCCCATGGCAGTTTGGAAACTCTCCCAGAAATGAGAAGTGAAAAGACTACCATGGTCTGAATTGATCTCTAGTGGAACACCATGAAGTGACACTATTCGAGAAATATATAAGTCAGCGAGCTGACTAGCAGTGATATTCTCTCGAACAGGTAGGAAGTGAGCCACTTTGGAAAGACGATCAATGACTACGAAGATAGCGTTATTCCCTTTCTTGGTCCTGGGAAAGCCGGTGATGAAGTCCATACCAACTTTATCCCATTTCCACTCAGGAATAGCTAAAGGTTGAAGGGTGCCAGCAGGCCTTTGATGCTCTGCCTTAACGCGACGACAAACGTCACAGTTAGCAATAAACTGAGCGATTTCTCTCTTCATCCTAGTCCACCAGAACCTCTGGCGTAGGTCCTGATACATCTTAGTACTACCGGGATGAATCATGAGAGGAGATTCATGCACCTCCTTAAGGATTAATTGTCAAAGATGTTGATTCTTGGGAACCACCAAGCGACTCTCAACAACACCACGATCATCTATAGAGAAACTACCACCAACTCCCTTGTTATTGTTTCTCTTGATCCAGGAAATTCCCGTATCCTGCTTCTGAGCAGAGATGATCTGATCCACAAGAGTAGGTTTCGCCACCAAGGTAGAAAGGAATCCATGAGGAGCAATGTGAAGGTTAAGTTTACATAATTCCTCATGGAGAAGTGGTTGGCCCTGCTGCAACATGAGATTGTTGCAATAGGACTTACGACTTAGCGCATCAGCCATGAAATTCCCCTTGCCTGGGGTGTAGGTAATCCCTAAGTCATAATCTGAGATCAACTCCAACCAACGTCTTTGCCTAAGGTTCAAATCTGGTTGGGTGAAGATATACTTGAGACTCTGGTGATCGGTGTAAATCTCGCAACGTTTACCAAGAAGGTAATGTCGCCAGGTCTTAAGTGCATAGACTACAGCTGCAAGCTCTAGATCATGTGTAGGATAATTCTCCTCATGTGGATGCAACTGTCGAGATGCATAGGCAATCACATGGCGATCTTGCATAAGAATGCAACCTAGTCCCTGTCGTGAGGCATCACAATAGATAACAAAGTCCTTAGTGAAATCCGGTGGCACAAGTATGGGAGCAGAAGTCAGGCGTCTTTTCAGTTCCTGAAAACTGTGCTCACACTGTGGGGACCACTCAAACCTTTTATCTTTCTTGAGAAGTTTCGTGAGAGGTTTGGCCACTTTGGAGAATTTCTCAATGAATCGGCGACAATAACTGGCTAGACCAAGGAAACTCCTAACTTGCTTAACTGTTTCAGGCGGAGTCCAATCAAGAACGGCCTGAACTCTTTCGGGATTGACAGCAATGCCCTTACCAGAGATTACGTGGCCGAGATAGGTCACTTCTGGCAACCAAAATTCGCACTTGGAGAACTTGGCATAAAGGCGGTGCTCTCTGAGTTTTTCTAGCACAAGTCTAAGATGTTCGGCATGATCTTCCTCGTTCTTCGAGTTAATAAGAATATCATCGAGGTAAACCACGACGAACTTATCTAAGTACTCCATGAAGATCGAGTTCATCAAGTGGGAGAAAGTAGCTGGAGCGTTGGTTAGACCAAAGGACATGACCGTGTACTCGTACTGACCATAACGAGTGACAAAAGCCGTCTTAGGAATATCCCCATTTCTGATCTTGATTTGGTGGTAGCCTAACCTCAAATCCATCTTGGAAAAGACTGAGGATCCAGCGAGCTGATCATACAAGTCGTTGATCCTGGGGAGCGGATACTTGTTCTTTATCGTGACCAAATTAACGGGACGATAATCTACAACCATCCGGTCCGTACCATCCTTCTTCTTGACGAAGAGGACGGGGCAAGCCCAGGGAGAAGAACTAGGACGGATGAAACCCTTTTGCAAGGATTCATCGAGTTGTTTCTTAAGCTCAGCTAGTTCTAAGGGTGCCATCTTGTAAGGTCTCCTAGAGATTGGAGCGGTTCCTGGGATAAGATCTATGCCAATTCTACATCTCTGTCAGGTGGAATATCTGGCAGTTCCTCTGGAAAAACATCCGGAAAGTCACAGACTACCGGGATATCTTCAAGGTCAGGAAGAGGGTTGGCATTAAGAGAATAGAGCTGACGCTTTGCAACCCTAGTGGAGACGGTGACTATCTTGCCAGATGGGTGTGTAAGTTGAACAGACCTAGTGTAACAATCAATCTTGGCATAATGAGCTTTCATCTAGTCCATACCCAAAATGATGTTAATATCCGTAGACTTGAGGGCTATAAGTGATGCAAGGAATACAAGTCTGTCAACAAGGATTTCATTACCATGGCTTACACTAGAAGTTTGCCATTTGGATCCAGGAGTTTGAATTACTAGTGGAGAGGGCATATCACAAAAGGATATGTTGTGCAAGCTGGCATAACTTTCGGAAATGAAGGAATGAGATGCTCCCGTATCAAACAGAACCGAAGCTGGATGACAGTTGACAAGGAGTGTACCAAGAACGACATCCGGATCATCATGAGTGTCTTTAGCTGAGACGTGATGCACACATCCACATTCAGTGGGAGCTGACTTGACACTAATCATCTTGCGTGATGGCTTACCACGGCCAACAGACTTCTCAGGCTGGGGTGGAGCATAGTTGGTTTGAGAGCAGTCACGTGCATAGTGTCCTGGCTCTCCGCATGTGAAACAAGTCCCTGAAGTAGGACGTGGACCCGCATTGACAAGCGGTCTACCAGTAGGCCTGAGTGGAGTATGTAACTGAACTGGGTGAGGCTCCACATAAGATGGCCTCGGTGAATATCCGGGTGGAAGAGCGGAGTTCGGAACCCAAATCCGGCGCTTCTGCGAACTAGAACCGAAGAAAGGAACCAAATTACGGTCGTGCTTACGAGACTCCTCGTAAGTGAGTTGAGCTGTTTCTGCGTTAATGGCCTTGTGCACAAGAGCCTGGAATGTATTGCAATGGTGCAAGTGGAGATCACGACGTAACTTGGGGTTGAGACCCTTCCAAAACCTAGCCTGCTTCTTGGCGTCTGTGGACACTTCTTCTGTAGCATAGCGTGCAAGGTTCTCAAATTCTCTGCTGTAAACATTAACAGCCATCTTACTCTGCGTGAAACTACAAAACTCTTCTCTCTTGCGATGAATGAGAGCCTGAGGAATGTGATTCTCGCGAAAAGCCTCGGTGAAATCTCTCCAGGTGGTTTTCTGGCCAGCTGGAAGCATAGCCTCATAGTTCTGCCACCAAATACTAGCAGGACCTTCCAGATGAAAAGCAGCGTAGGTGACCCTGTCACTTTCAGCTACATTCACCGAACGCAGCTTGTGATACTACGTAGCCAGTCATCTGCATCAAGTGGTTCAATGGAATGATGGAAGGTAGGTGGTTGCAGACCGATGAAGTCATGGATGGACACAAACTCTTTGTGCTGATGGGAGGTGTTCTCCTCAATACGTGCTAGCAAGCGGTTAGACTCACGCTTGTTCCTCTCAACCTCTAACGTGAACTCTGCCAACGAAGACTGGTCGGGAGGATCCTCATCCCTACCATCTCCGTGGTTCTGGATACGAGCAACAGAACTTCGGTTAACCAGCAACATCCTGAAGAACCAACCAAGGAAACAAGGATGGATTCAGCATCATCATAAGGATGTAGAATATAGTACGAGGAAAAATACTATCTCTTGAACTCCTAGGACAATTCCGGCAGCACAACGGCAGTAAAATGCTCGAAATGAGACATTCTGCAAATGATGAGGTAGCATCAAACTCAACATCATCACCCAAGGTTCTGAGATATTACTAAACAGACTACACCAGAGGTACTCGAACTGGGATATGACTCTGATCAACCAATCCTAAGAGACTACGGAGTAGTAACACGTGATCCTGATAGACAGAAGAGGAAGCCTAGTTCCTTAACCCCGTAGGAAAGATAGGATGACTCAGATCAGAAGGCATGAGGTATAAGGAGTAAAAAGAGCCTTACGTTCCCTTCCACAATCAATTCCCCTATATAGCTAAAGAATTTCTAGACTCAACTTCGACCAGGTTGGCTTGGCAATCCTACAGGCAGTCAGGCTCTGATACCAAAGCTGTCGGGACCCTGATTCTAAGTCACACCGATCTAGCATGTAACACCTCATATCACTTTGCGGCCTCATGCACGGTATCCCCACGGGTGTCGTCTTACCATGTCCCGGGACCGTTTGCGCCTTTTGGCTCACGTATATGATAGTGTCGCTAGCCTCCATATGTCAGAGAACCCGGGCCGACATGGCTAGTCGTGAACCCAAAGCGGCACAGACCTATGGAGACAGGCATACATGAATCACATCGAGCATGTCAGTCAACAGCGTATGAGTCCGGGCTGTAGCACTGGCTAACAGGACTCCGGAAATCACCGCGTGACATTTCCCCAAAGGGACAGACATAGGAACGAAGTGGAACACATGCCGTCCAGTCAAGTGTTCTGAGCAGTAGTGCTGGGCTAGCAGGACTCCGGTGAACCGGGCTGTAGCAGACTACTATGGCTCAAGGAAGCACTAGACTACATTTCCTCATAAGAGAGGCTGCCAAGGACAAACAACCAGATTGTCGGATCCCACACATAGCAATACACGTCACACGTACGCATAACATGCAAGTATGTGATGTACAACATGGCATCACAACATAACGCAATTCATATAGATAAAGGCTCAAAAGAGCCACATAGCATAAATACAAATAGGGGTCACATGACCCATCATTCAGAGCATACAAGCAACAGAAGCATTACATGTCTGAGTACAGACAACTACAAAAGAAAAAGGCCGAGAAACCTGACTATCTACAAGTCCCTCCAAGGTAAAAGATCGTAGCTGAGGTAACAAGCTACTCGTCGAAGTCCAAGCGGTACTACTAGTGAGACAGATGTCTCACCTGCAAAACATAAATAAAGCAAACGTGAGTACAAAGGTACTCAGCAAGACTTACATCAGATCCTATCATACATGCATTTGTATCAAGAAGGTAATGTGGGGTTTAGTTGCAGCAAGCCAGCTTTGACTCAGTGGCTATCCTGTACTACGACTGCTGGTAACTCTTCTGAGGTGGCGCACACGAGTCCACTAATCACCACATCAATACACTACTATGGATTCATCCCCGTCTCTCCAACGAGAAGGCCATCCATAGCACTCACACTTATCTTGAGCATTTTAGAGTATCCACTTCAGGTTGTCTATGTACCACGTAAGCATCCAAGAAGTCCATAACCGAGGACACGGCTATTCGAATAGATCATGATAACCCTGCAGGGGTGTACTTCTTCACACACGCTCTCACCACTTATCACCATGTACACGTCATGTATCTCGGCATCCTTCAAGCGGAAGCCCGGCGAGGGTGTCGGCCACGACCTGACTAACCACGCAAGACTCTAGTCCAGGTTTATCGCCTATTCGGGTTCCATCCGCAAGGAGATCCGGCCGGGGTGTCGCTCACGGCCCCAAACGATGTGAGCAGGGTTCCCAAGCCCACCATTCGGGTGCCACTTGGTACACCGTGCCACCTGTGCCTAGTCTGTCCCAAGGCCACCTGGCCGGGTGCCACTTGGTAGAGTACTAACACTACCTACAAACACCAGAAACTATTTGCAACTCCTGGACAGAGTTCAAGGCGGTTAATAAGTCGAGAGAGCTTGGAGCGCCCGGAGCCCAATGTGTGGTAGTAGCTAGTCATTGGACAACTTGCACAGAACTCAGTTCTTAAGGACGGTCCCAATGAGACAACCCACCATGTACTCCTACATGGCCTCTCACCGCTACCTTTACCAAATCGTGTTCACACGCTTAACTCTCAGCACCAGAACATATCGTAACACTCCAATTCATTCCCAATGAATCAGACCTGACACAACTCTAAGCAATAGCAGGCATGGCATGGTAGGAACACAACATGGCTCAAACAACTCCTACACATGCTAGTGGGTTTTAACTATTTACTGTGGCAATGACAGGTCATGCAGGGGAATGGGTTCAACTACCGCAGCATAAAGTAGCAGTTGAATCGTTGTTGTCCTAATGCAATAAATGAGAGCAGGAGCGAGAGAGTAGGATGGTATCGGAATGAACAAGGGGGTTTGCTTGCCTGGTAGATCAACAGGGGGGCACTGCTCCTCAGACAGGTACTCTCGAACACTCTCCGGAGCAGGACCTATCGGGAAGGAACGGTGTCGGAAAATCAAACACAAGCATATGCAACAATATGATGCATGAACATGGCATGAGTATGTGATGTTGTTGAGTTAATGCATCTAGCATTTATTTGGTTGAAGTTCATTTGAGCCAAGGGTTCAAGTACAACTCCAAATTAAGCTCTTAAATATGCCATAAGTGTGTTTTCATATATACGGCATGTATAGGTTGGTTTGCCATGCATGAAAATGGTACGGATAGATAGATTGAATTTTTCTGATGATTTTTCATATATAAATTATTTCAATCTGAGCTACGGTTGAATTTCTATGAATTTTTGAAGTTTAGAACATTTTCTAGAATTTCCTGATTAATTTTAAACCAGAAAATGAAATATTGCGTCAGCATTGCGTCATGCCTGCGTTAGCAGGTCAACGGAGCTGACCAGGTCAAACCTGACGTGTGGGGTCCACACGTCAGTGACCGGTTATTTAACAGGGGGTTATTATACTAATCTAATTAAAATTAGTGGCGTTGGGCCCACTGTCAGTGTCAGGTTTAGTTAAATGGTGATTAGCCTTAAGCTAATCACCTGACCCATGGGGCCCACTTGACGGGCCCGCGAGGTCAAAGGGGTCAAACCCCACCGGCGTTTAACCGCCGGCGAGGCTGAACACGGCGGAGGGCGTCGGAAACGCGTCTCCGGTGACCAAATGGGCCGCGGAGACCATCTCCGAGGAGCTGGTGCTCGCGCGCATCTACTGGTGCCCTTCGTTTCACCGGAGATGGCCTAAATCGATGGCGGCGACCACTTGGGCGGCGGCCGGAGTTCGGCGGGGAGGGGAGAAGGGCTACAGTGCATGACAGGAGCAGCAGGTGAGGGTTTTGGGGTCCTGGCGTTGCACTGAGCACGGTGGTGTGCTCGGTCGCGTCCCTAGGTGACAGCGGCCATGACGGCGACATGAACGGCGGCGAAGAGCTCTCGGCTCCAACGACATCGTTGTTAGAGGAAGAAATTGAGCTAGGGAAGAGGGGGGATCGACGCAGTGGCTCACAGAGGATGCAGCAGGCTTTGAAGCGGGCTCGGGGAAGGCCGGATGGCGACGTGCGGGCGGAGGGGATCCACGGCGGCCAGCGGTGAAGAAGATGACGATGGCGGCTCCTCGGGGCGCTCCGGCTTGCGTGGCTGAGGAAGACGATGCAGGGCAACAACGCGGAGCTCGTGGGCATGACGAGAGGGCGAGGGGGAGGCGGTGAGCGTGACAACGGCGAGCGGCGGCGACGGCAGCGCTTCGGGCACGGGGAGAGGGAGAGATCCAGGGGAGGAGGGAGAGCGAGAGAGAGTGCGAGAGGTCCGGGGCGGCGCGCGGCAATGTTCGGGACAGCCAGGGCGTCGGGGGAGAGGCCAGGAAGGCAGGTGGCGTGGCCGGACGCGTGGCCACGCACGCCGGGCGTGTGCCCCTGTCCTCCTGGCGCGAGGAAGGGGCCGGCCTGTTGGCCACTGGGCCAGGCCAGGCTGCACAGGGAGGTAAGTGCAGGTGGGTTTTCTTCCCTTTTGCTTCTATTTTGTTTTTGTTTTCTATTTTATGACATTTGTTTTGATTTAATAAAAATACTAAATCATTTTATTTTATTCTGTAAATTTTAGTAGGGACTAGTTGGACCACTCCAAAGCCCCTCACCAAAATTCAGAATTATTGGACAATATTTTATATATAATAAAATATTTATCCAATGCAAATAATTACTCGATTAATTCCAAATGCCCAAAATAAATACTTATGAGCTCCTAAAGATATTGGTTTGATTTTTTATCTCTGTCCAATATTTTTAGAGAGGAACATGAACATTTTCTTGGACCTTTTTGGAGAAATTTTTATCTGGGTCATTTCCAGAAATGATTTCTGAGGGTTTCAAAATCCCCATTTCAAAGTTAAATGAAATTTAAACATGATGCACACATGACTAGCAAGCCTAGGTCATACCAGAACTAGGGATGTGACAATTTGAGCTCATCTTGATGCCTGAAATGCTGTTGGAAGAGGGCTATGTGATGATTATGTCAGATTTGTTTCAGCAAATGACCTTTCGTCATTTTTTCCAAGATTAATGTGCGCATGCCATGATCCTGAGCTCTACATGTGTTTTGTAGAATGCCATGCCATCTTTACAGGGGTGTATGCCATGTATGTTTGTGATCTTTTTGGTGACTAGCACAAGCATGCAAAGTAGCTTACTCGATGATGCTGATTTCAGGGACTTAGAATTTCACCAAGTCCTTGTCCTGTTTTTGTTTTTATGTCATATGTTCAAGTTGTTTCCTAGTGATCCGTGCCTCTTTTGAGGATGATCAGTAAGGATGTTTTGTTAATATTGTGGTGCTCTATCCATCCATGTCTTTATTTGCATTTATGGAGCACCCTACCTTGAGTCAATTGAGCTCTAGTTTTGCTATAAAATGTTCCTGGAAGATTGTTAACATGTTTAGCAATTTTGCCGAGCTTGTTGTTGTTGATCCATGCATGCTATGTTGTTGTTCTTGCCATGTCTAGCTCCTATGCCATGTCTTCTTGATGGATGTATGCTTAGTTTGTTATGAAATGCTCTGTAGTGAGTGCATCGAGCTCATAAACATGCCTACTTGTTAATCTGTTTTGCATGCTCCAGTTTTTCACTAAGTCTGAATCTGTTTATGTTTTTGCTATGTTCACATGCTTGCAATTGTATTTTCTGATCCCTTTTGGCTCAAGGTCACTAAGGGACTTTTGTTATATGCTTAGAGTAGCTTCATGCCATGCCTTGCTTTGCCATGATATGTTCCTGTAGCATGTAGTTATCATGCTCTAAACATTGCTTCCTGATGATAAATTCCGGATATGCTGTTAATTTCACTAAGTCTGAAACCTGTTATCTTTTGCACTTTTGCCATGCTTGTTTGAGCTTTCTATTGAGTGAATTAGCCGTAGCTCAGTGTTCATATTTTGTCAAGCATCATGAGTGTATCCCTACCATATTTTTTTTTGCTATGTTTGAGTGTTGTAGCATGTTGTTCTTGATGCATTTAGGAGGCTACTTGCTGTTTATCGCAGACCGGTGCCATATTTATTTTGCTTGCCATTTCCAAACCGTGCATCCGATTCCGGTGATCTTTATATCGATTTCAACCGAAATCAACTCCTCTTTCCAGTGGCGCTCTTGGATTTCCAAGTTGAGGCCATATTCAATCATTCCTTTCCAAATCATGCATATGCGCCGCATACCGCATCCCGCATATCATGCCATGTTCATGTGTTGGTTGTTTACTATGTTGTGTGCTTCTTTCCGGTGTTGGTTCTTCAGGTTGGTTCCCATAATGCCGCGTTTGTGAGGAACCGTTCGACTATGTCCGTTTGTCTTCTTCATGGACTCGGTCTTCTTCCTTGTGGGATTTCAGGCAAGATGACCATACCCTCGAAATCACTTCTATCTTTGCTTGCTAGTTGCTCACTCTTTTGCTATGCCTATGCTTCGATACCTACCACTTGCTTATCATGCCTCTCATATTGTTAATCCAAGCCTCTAACCCACCTTGTCCTAGCAAACCGTTGTTTGGCTATGTTACCGCTTTGCTCAGCCCCTCTTATAGTGTTGTTAGTTGCAGGTGAAGATTGGAGTTTGTTCCTTGTTGGAACATGGATATTTTGTTTGGATATCACAATATCTCTTATTTAATTAATGCATCTATATACTTGGTAAAGGGTGGAAGGCTCGGCCTTATGCCTGGTGTTTTGTTCAACTCTTGCCACCCTAGTTTTCGTCATATCAGTGTTATGTTCCTAGATTTTGCGTTCCTTACACGGTTGGCTTATAATGGGAACCCCTTGACAGTTCGCCTTGAATAAAACTCCTCCAGCAAGGCCCAACATTGGTTTTACCATTCCTCCACCTAGCCTCTTTTTCCCTTGGGTTAGGCCAGCCCAAGGGTCATCTTTATTTTAACCCCCCCCACCCGGCCAATGCTTGTCTAAGTGTTGGTCCAAACTAAGCGATGTCCGGAGCTACCAGGGGAAACTCTAGGATGGCCCACCCGACGTCTTGCTCATCCGATGTGCCCTGAGAATGAAATATGTGCAACTCCTATCGGGATTTGTCGGCATATCTGGGTGGCTTTGCTGGTCTTGTTTTTACCATTGTCGAGGATGTCTTGTAACCGGGATGCCGAGCCTGATCGGATTGTCTTGGGAGAAGGAATATCCTTCGTTTACCGTGAGAGCTTGTGACGGGCTAAGTGAAGGAAATATGCCCTAGAGGCAATAATAATGTTATTATTTTATTTCCTTATATCATGATAAATGTTTATTATTCATGCTAGAATTGTATTATCCGGAAACATAATACTTGTGCGAATACATAGACAAACTAAATGTCACTAGTATGCCTCTACTTGACTTGCTCATTAATCAAAGATGGTTATGTTTCCTAACCATAGACATGTGTTGGCATTTGATTAACGGGATCACATTATTAGGAGAATGATGTGATTGACATGACCCATTCCATTAGCTTAGTACCCGATCGTTTAGTATGTTGCTATTGCTTTCTTCATGACTTATACATGTTCCTATGACTATGAGATTATGCAACTCCTGTTTGCCGGAGGAACACTTTGTGTGCTACCAAACGTCACAATGTAACTGGGTGATTATAAAGGAGCTCTACAGGTGTCTCCAAAGGTAAATGTTGGGTTGGCGTATTTCGAGATTAGGATTTGTCACTCCGATTGTCGGAGAGGTATCTCTGGGCCCTCTCGGTAATGCGCATCACATAAGCCTTGCAAGCATTGCAACTAATGAGTTAGTTGCGAGATGATGTATTACAAAACGAGTAAAGAGAGTTGCCGATAACGAGATTGAACTAGGTATTGAGATACCAACGATTGAATCTCGGGCAAGTAACATACCGATGACAAAGGGAACAACATATGTTGTTATGCGGTCTGACCGATAAAGATCTTCGTAGAATATGTAGGAGCCAATATGAGCATCCAGGTTCCGCTATTGGTTATTACCGGAGACGTGTCTCGGTCATGTCTACATTGTTCTCGAACCCGTAGGGTCCGCACGCTTAAGGTTTCGATGACAGTTATATTATGAGTTTATGAGTTTTGATGTACCGAAGTTAGTTCGGAGTCTAGGATGTGATCACGGACATGACGAGGAGTCTCGAAATGGTCGAGACATAAAGATTGATATATTGGACGGCTATATTCGGACACCGGAAGTGTTCCGGGTGATTTCGGAGAAAACCGGAATGCCGGAGGGTTACCGGAAACCCCCAGGAGAAGTAATGGGCCTTATGGGCCCTGGTGGAGAGAGAGAGGAGCGTCCAGGGTGGGCCGCGCGCCCCCTCCCCCTCTGGTCCGAATTGGACTAGGAGAGGGGGGCGGTGCCCCCCTTTCCTTCTCCCTCTCCCCCTTCCTTTCCCCCTCCTAGTAGGAGTAGGAAAGAAGGGAGTCCTACTCCTACTAGGAGGAGGACTCCTCCTCCTTGGCACGCCCTAGGGCCGGCCGGCCTCCTCCCCTTGCTAGTTTATATACGGGGCAGGGGGCACCCCTAGACACACAAGTTGATCCTCGTGATCATTTTCTTAGCCGTGTGCGGTGCCCCCTTCCACCATACTCCTCGATAATATTGTAGCGGTGCTTAGGCGAAGCCCTGCGACGGTAGAACATCAAGATCGTCACCACGCCCGTCGTGATGACGGAACTCTTCCCCGACACTTTGCTGGATCGAAGTCCGGGGATCGTTATCGATCTGAATGTGTGCTAAAACTCGGAGGTGCCGTAGTTTCGGTGCTTGATCGGTCGGGCCGTGAAGATTTACGACTACATTAACCGCGTTGTCATAACGCTTCCGCTGTCGTTCTATGAGGGTACGTAGATCACACTCTCCCCTCTCGTTGCTATGCATCACCATGATCTTCCGTGTGCGTAGGAAATTTTTTGAAATTACTACGTTCCCCAAAAGTGGCATCCGAGCCTAGGTTTTATGTGTTGATGTTATATGCACGAGTAGAACACAAGTGAGTTGTGGGCGATATAAGTCATACTGCTTACTAGCATGTCATACTTTGGTTCGGCGGTATTGTTGGATGAAGCGGCCCGGACCGACATTACGCGTACGCTTACGCGAGACTGGTTCTACCGACGTGCTTTGCACACAGGTGGCTGGCGGGTGTCAGTTTCTCCAACTTTAGTTGAACCAAGTGTGGCTACGCCCGGTCCTTGCGAAGGTTAAAACAGCACCAACTTGACAAACTATCGTTGTGGTTTTGATGCGTAGGTAAGATTGGTTCTTGCTTAAGCCCGTAGCAGCCACGTAAAACTTGCAAACAACAAAGTAGAGGACGTCTAACTTGTTTTTGCAGGGAATGTTGTGATGTGATATGGTCAAGACATGATGCTAAATTTTATTGTATGAGATGTTTTGTAACCAAGTTATCGGCAACTGGTAGGAGCCATATGGTTGTCGCTTTATTGTATGCAATGCAATTGCGCTGTAATGCTTTACTTTATCACTAAGCGGTAGCGATAGTCATGGAAGCATAAGATTGGCGAGACGACAACGATGCTACGATGGTGATCAAGGTGTCGCACCGGTGACAATGGTGATCATGATGATGCTTCGAAGATGAAGATCACAAGCACAAGATGATGATGGCTATATCATATCACTTATATTGATTGCATGTGATGTTTATCTTTTATGCATCGTATCTTGCTTTGATTGACGTTAGCATTTTAAGATGATCTCTCACTAATTATCAACAAGTGTTCTCCCTGAGTGTGCACCGTTGCGAAAGTTCTTCGTGCTGAGACACCACGTGATGATCGGGTGTGATAGGCTCTACGTTCAAATACAACGGGTGCAAAATAGTTGCACACGCGAAATACTCAGGTTATACTTGACGAGCCAAGCATATACAGATATGGCCTCGGAACACGGAGACCGAAAGGTTGAGCGTGAATCATATAGTAGATATGATCAACGTAGTGATGTTCACCAATGAAACTACTCCATCTCACGTGATGATCGGTCATGGTTTAGTTGATTTGGATCACATGATCACTTAGAGGATTAGAGGGATGTCTATCTAAGTGGGATTTCTTTAGTAATATGATTAATTGAACTTAAATTTATCATGAACTTAGTACCTGATAGTATCTTGCTTGTTTATGTTTGATTGTAGATAGATGGCCCGTGCTGTTGTTCCATTGAATTTTAATGCGTTCCTTGAGAAAGCAAAGTTGAAAGATGATGGTAGCAATTACACAGACTGGGTCCGTAACTTGAGGATCATCCTCATTGCTGCATAGAAGAATTACGTCCTGGAAGCACCACTGGGTGCCAGGCCTGCTACTGGAGCAACACCGCATGTTATGAATGTCTGGCAGAACAAAGCTGATGACTACTCGATAGTTTAGTGTGCCATGCTTTACGGCTTAGAATCGGGACTTCAACAACGTTTTGAACGTCATGGAGCATATGAGATGTTCCAGGAGTTGAAGTTAATATTTCAAGTAAATGCCCGGATTGAGAGATATGAAGTCTCCAATAAGTTCTATAGCTGCAAGATGGAGGAGAATAGTTCTGTCAGTGAGCATATACTCAAAATGTCTGGGTATAATAATCACTTGATTCAATTGGGAGTTAATCTTCCAGATGATTGCATCATTGACAGAATTCTCCAATCACTGCCACCTAGCTACAAGAGCTTCGTGATGAACTATAATATGCAAGGGATGAATAAAACTATTCCCGAGCTCTTCACAATGCTGAAGGCTGCGGAGGTAGAAATCAAGAAGGAGCATCAAGTGTTGATGGTCAACAAGACCACTAGTTTCAAGAAAAAGGGCAAAGGGAAGAAGAAGGGGAACTTCAAAAAGAACAGCAAGCAAGTTGCTGCTCAAGAGAAGAAACCCAAATCTGGACCTAAGCCTGAAACTGAGTGCTTCTACTGCAAGCAGACTGGTCACTGGAAGCGGAACTGCCCCAAGTATTTGGCGGATAAGAAGGATGGCAAGGTGAACAAAGGTATATGCGATATACATGTTATTGATGTGTACCTTACTAATGCTCGCAGTAGCACCTGGGTATTTGATACTAGTTCTGTTGCTAACATTTGCAACTCGAAACAGGGACTACGGATTAAGCGAAGATTGGCTAAGGACGAGGTGACGATGCGTGTGGGAAATGGTTCCAAAGTCGATGTGATCGCGGTTGGCACGCTACCTGTACATCTACCTTCGGGATTAGTATTAGACCTAAATAATTGTTATTTGGTGCCAGCGTTGAGCATGAACATTATATCTGGATCTTGATTGATGCGAGACGGTTATTCATTTAAATCAGAAAATAATGGTTGTTCTATTTATATGAGTAAAATATTTTATGGTCATGCACCCATGAAGAATGGTCTATTCTTATTAAATCTCAATAGTTGTGACACACATATTCATAATGTTGAAGCCAAAAGATGCAGAGTTGATAATGATACTGCAACTTATTTGTGGCACTGCCGTTTAGGTCATATCGGTATAAAGCGCATGAAGAAACTCCATAGTGATGGACTTTTGGAACCACTTGATTATGAATCACTTGGTACTTGCGAACTGTGCCTTATGGGTAAGATGACAAAAACACCGTTCTCCGGTAATATGGAGAGAGCAACAGATTTGTTGGAAATCATACATACAGATGTATGTGGTCCGATGAATGTTGAGGCTCGTGGCGGATATTGTTATTTTCTCACCTTCACAGATGACTTAAGCAGATATGGATATATCTACTTAATGAAACATAAGTCTGAAACATTTGAAAAGTTCAAAGAATTTTAGAGTGAAGTTGAAAATCATCGTAACAAGAAAATAAAATTCCTATGATCTGATCGTGGAGGAGAATATTTGAGTTACGAGTTTGGTGTACATTTGAAACAATGCGGAATAGTTTCGCAACTCACGCCACCCGGAACACCACAGTGTAATGGTGTGTCCGAACGTCGTAATCGTACTTTACTTGATATGGTGCGATCTATGATGTCTCTTACTGATTTACCGCTATCGTTTTGGGGTTATGCTCTAGAAACGGCCGCATTCACGTTAAATAGGGCACCATCAAAATCCGTTGAGACGACGCCTTATGAACTGTGGTTTGGCAAGAAACCAAAGTTGTCGTTTCTGAAAGTTTGGGGCTGCGATGCTTATGTGAAAAAGTTTCAACCTGATAACCTCGAACCCAAATTGGAGAAATGTGTCTTCATAGGATATCCAAAGGAAACTATTGGATACACCTCTATCACAGATCCGAAGGCAAGACTTTTGTAGCTAAATTCAGAAACTTTCTAGAGAAGGAGTTTCTCTCGAAAGAAATGAGTGGGACGAAAGTAGAACTTGATGAGGTAACTATACCTGCTCCCTTACTGGAAAGTAGTACATCACAGAAACCGGTTTCTGTGACACCTACACCAATTAGTGAGGAAGCTAATGATGATGATCATGAAACTTCAGAACAAGATACTACTGAACCTCGTAGATCAACCAGAGTAAGATCCGCACCAGAGTGGTACGGTAATCCTGTTCTGGAAGTCATGCTACTAGATCATGATGAACCTACGAACTATGGAGAAGCGATGGTGAGCCCAGATTCCGCAAAATGGCTTGAAGCCATGAAATCTGAGATGGGATCCATGTATGAGAACAAAGTGTGGACTTCGGTTGACTTGCCCAAAGATCGGCAAGCAATTGAGAATAAATGGATCTTCAAGAAGAAGACTGACGCTGACGGTAATGTTACTGTCTACAAAGCTCGACTTGTCGCAAAAGGTTTTCGACAAGTTCAAGGGATTGACTATGATGAGACCTTCTCACCCGTAGCGATGCTTAAGTCTGTCCGAATCATGTTAGCAATTGCCGCATTTTATGATTATGAAATTTGGCAGATGGATGTCAAAACTGCATTCCTGAATGGATTTCTGGAAGAAGAGTTGTATATGATGCAGCTGGAAGGTTTTGTCGATCCAAAGGGAGCTAACAAAGTGTGCAAACTCCAGCGATCCATTTATGGACTGGTGCAAGCCTCTCGGAGTTGGAATAAACGCTTTGATAGTGTGATCAAAGCATTTGGTTTTGTACAGACTTTTGGAGAAGCCTGTATTTACAAGAAAGTGAGTGGGAGCTCTGTAGCATTTCTGATATTATATGTAGATGACATATTACTAATCGGAAATGATATAGAATTTCTGGATAGCATAAAGGGATACTTGAATAAGAGTTTTTCAATGAAAGACCTCGGTGAAGCTGCTTATATATTGGGCATTAAGATCTATAGAGATAGATCAAGACGCTTAATTGGACTTTCACAAAGCACATACCTTGACAAAGTTTTGAAGAAGTTCAAAATGGATCAAGCAAAGAAAGGATTCTTGCCTATGTTACAAGGTGTGAAATTGAGTAAGACTCAATGCCCGACCAATGCAGAAGATAGAGAGAAAATGAAAGATGTTCCCTATGCTTCAGCCATAGGCTCTATCATGTATGCAATGCTGTCACTACAAGAAATCTGTTGATCCATGACGGATTTCTCATGACGTTCCGGTATACCGTCATAGAAAGCGTCATGGATCTACAATATGTGAATGGGCCTCGAGACGATTACACCATTATGATGGACATCGATGTACTGTCATGAAAACCGTCATGGATCAACTAGATGGGTCTAACTTTTTTTCTTTATACACCATTTGGACCGTCACGGGTGGCTCCTCCTGTGTATGTCATTCTGTTTGGCCTACATGTCAGTCGAATGCAACAGTGAATACGAAAAAAAATGTAGAAGAACAGAGCGTGTGCGTGAGAAGGGAAATTTTAAGTCGCCGGCGCGGGGAGTGAAAACTTTAAGGCAGCCCATTTAACTGCAGAGTCCAGACCAGCCTAACCCTAATTGCCCTTCTCCCATCTCCTTCCATACCATCCATCAGCCGCCGTCGCCACTCCACCTTCCCTCCTCGCATCGCTTCATGCCACCGCTGGCGTCGCCGGCGCTGAACCACCCTGCACCAGGCCCCTCCCATCTATCCCGCACCGGATCCCTCCCCATCTACCCCACTCCGTGACTTTTTCCATTTAGATCGCGCCCTCGAGCTGCGGCGGCCCAGTCCTGCCTCTCGAGCTGACGCGGCCGCGGTCGCGGCAGGACCGACTACCGGGTTTGGAACCCCTCAAGTTCGCCGGCGGCGCGCACGGATCCAGATCCATCTGGCGGCGAGCCAACATAAGTGAGGAATCACCCCTGGCCCACATCCAGATCCATCGGGTTTGAGTTCTTACACAGCTTCTTATTTGGTTTGCGGGATCTGCAGGTCCATCTCGTGGGGATGGTCAGCGGCAACGCGGAGCTGAACACGGACGTGCCCTTCACGCTGGACGACAGCATCAGCAGCATCAATTTCATCAGATGGTGAGTGCAGCTCATCAAATGGCTTTCTTTTCCTTGAGTTCCAGATATATTTTAGGGGTACAGTTTTAGGCTTTTGTTTGGATTCCATTGTTGGATGTTGGCTATGGGATTTGTCCACTACTGCAACTTGAAACTTCACTAGGTTGAAATACTTTTGGCTATTAGTACGATAGTGCAAGAAATCCAATAATGTGAATTAAAACTGCAGGTTCTTAACCATCTCTAATTAAGTCAGAAATTGAGTACACTGGAATTGTTACTTTGCATTTCACTTCCTATTATGGATGGGAGTACATCTTCATCTTGCCGTCCTCATTGTTTCCACTAGCACTGTCGTATACTTTCCACGGCGCAGCTCCACTGGGAGCGTTACCTCCGGCCTCCAGTCAGTTTTAGTCATGCCACTAGCACCGTCGTATGCTTTCCGCATTGCTGCTCCACCGGGAGCTTCACCTCTGGCCTCCTGTTTGAGAAGATGCAATTTTGGTAGTTGCAGAAACGCCATGGTCAACGGTGGTCCAGGATAATGCAGTCCAGCATTGCTTTCTCACATTCACCCACTAGGCAATATGTGCAACCTGCACCCTTCCATGGATAATCTTTAGGATACTAACTCACTGACACTTCTATTTTGGTAACCACATCATGATATATAGCTTTTGTTGGATGCTCTTTTTAAACTATGCCATAAGCCTCTACAAATATGAATTGATTGTCTTTTGATAGATCTTCTGCTCCATGGTTGTTTACAGTGCAAGCTCAAGCGCTCATATAACTGTTTTTCTTCATTGTCTCCATAACAATCATTCTTAATTGGTTATGTTAGTTTTAGTTCCGTGCTTACAACTGTATTAGCTGGTCGAAAGTTTTCTTCCTACAGTTTTTTATTTTGTCTCAGTATACTCAGTAGTCAGTACCACACAAGAGTTGACTGAAATTTCTCTACTAGCTAAGTTCTTTCTTTTGTCTCGGTATTCTACTATGTCCATGATGTTTCTGTACTTGGAGCACATACTATTATAATAATGCAATCTCTGTGATGATATAATCAAGTAAGAGAGATGCACGGCAAGTGTATGTGGTAATCTACTACTCTCCATGTACTTCCTGAAATTGTACTGAAATATTTCCTTATGTCCCAAAGTTTCATTTGATTCTAGATTTATGTTAAGTAAAAAACACATTTGGAATGATTCTGATTTGTATGTATACATTCAAATTTAAGGTGCTAAATTGTTCTTCTTTGGGGAATTGGTGCAAAATCTATACCAAACAATTTCAAGTCCAGGACTGGAGGTGATGTTCTTTTGTTCCAGTTCTTATGTATATATGTAACAGCTTATCTGTAGTAGGCTGATATGTTCAAACCAATTTTCCAGCCTATTGATACTTTAAGGACATCAGCATCATGCCGGTGCAAGGTAAGCACCGTGTCTCTTCCTCCAATTATCCCATCCATAGCATATCACTATGGCATATGTCTAATGAAACCACACGAAAACAACCATGGACTCAGCTTGGAGGTGCCTCGTGTGCCATTTTGTTAAGTAGTACGTCATGATTTAGAATAGTATCCGACCAGGTGAGCTCATAGTGTTTTGCATTTATTAAATAGTCCACGTATTGTTGACATTAATGAGGTATATCTGTTCATTGGGAGAGCGCTTACTTAGTGCATGATGCATCTCTGTCCTTTTTCTAAGGATTATTTCTTCCAAACATTCCAATCTTTACTTATTCAAGGCTTCGATCTCATCTAATATTGTTATGCCGTTGGTCCTCAAATATTTTATCATGCAAGTTTTGTGGCTACGACCAAACTAAATGTCGGTGAAGATATGTTATTGTTACCCATCAAGTACTAACTAGCCTTCTGTTTCAAAATATCCTGTAGCTATTGTTGAATTAATTTGTTGAGAAATGCCCATTATTTCTTGCAAAGAATCATGATTATTGATCATATGAAAAAGTAGAATAGCAGCTAGTTTCATGCAATTTATTTGTTTCTGTAGTAATTTTTATTTCAGAAAGGAGGTGTGTGTTGGTACTCTTTAATTGCATCTATTCTAACTGTTACTACTCGCTGTTAAAGTTGTAAGCCAGGTAAAAATTAGCTCTACACAACTACTTTTTGTATGTTTGAAGATTATTGTTACTCAAAGTACTGCTAAATTGTAGTTACTATGTAGATGTCGCTCAGAATTATTATTTTCTTAACTGATCACATTGTACTACGTATTTCTGGCACCTATATTTATATCAGTTTTGTACCTGGTTTTGTGAAGTGACGTGCAACCTATCACACCCAAGAACAATATTTGTTCTGAATTTTTATCTCAGTCTATCAAATTTGACATGCTCAATATCTCCAATTCAACTTCGAACACATTAAATATATATAATTATTTTAAACTATGATAAAATGAGTGGTGCTGGGATGCGTCGAGTGGATGGATAATGTTTAGTTATATACCTAAATTGATAAGATGTCCAAAGAACAACTAGTAATTACATGCATGTAAATCCATTCAATATTTGTATCAGATATACCAGAAATAAAATTGCAATTTGTTTTTTCTACCAACTTTAACCTTTTAGTTTCTATTGTATGCTAATTTCGAACAATGACATGGCGGCATATGCTTAAACGCCTTAAAAGGAATAGTAAATGAAACATATTTCAATGTTTATATTGCGAAATTATGCTTGCATAACAAGATTATGGTTGTCTATTTAGAGGCACAAGTAATTTAACATTCAGCTTCCCCATGTATTCTATTTTTTATCGATTGGGTTTCCCCATGTGTTTGTGAAAGGGCAAAACAACTATTTTGATATTCATTTGCAATAAAACAAGCTATGAGTTTAAGTGTTTTAAATAGTAAACCTTGATAGCTTATTATTGAATCTTAGTATTTGTCAATCATGCAGTTTGTTTATATACAACTATTTTGTAAAAATAAAGTTCACTAATATTTGTTCAAATAACTAGCTCGGTCAGGTGCATGGGTTGATGAAATAGTTGTTTTGAGGTGCCCAGATTGATGACTAACTAGTTGTTTTAACATGACCTTGAACTTTCTATTTTTGGATGATAAAATTTCACATTTATAGAACATTTTTTTCTAAATTGTATATAGTCTGCATTTTTATATTCGGTTGCCCATGTTTTTATGGTACCCTAATATGGTAGTGGTGTCCTTCCGATGATAGCTTGGAAAATAAACTAATATTATTACTCTAGATTCATATGGGAGTTTACTGTTATAACTTATTATAATTTTGTACGTTTTTGGATTCTATGCAGGTTTGGCGGTTCGTCCGTGTTACTTGAGATTGAAGTTTTTTAGCAGGAATTACTTGGGTCCGTATAGCTTCCTGGAGAAGTGGTGGTGATGGAGACTAAAATCAGCTAGTAGGACATTTTTTCATGGAAGCCATGTTACTCAAAAAAAATTATGCTCATAGCGCTTTCTAGATATGTTTGTGCTTTGATATTAAGCTTTGTTTTTGTAATCAGACTAGATTGTTAGAACTTTGTATTGTCATGTGAATAAATGTTATTTTTGAATGAATATAATTTGGGTGTCTTGTTGTAAATTGTGCCGCATCAAGAAAACATGCTGGACTAGAAAAGGGGCTAACATGTTGGACTAAAAAATTGGTAGGCTAATGGGCAGAACGAAAATAAATAGCTGATGGGTTGAACTGGACTGAAATTATTGGACCAAAACCCTAACTGGGCTGGTTGCCGCATGGGCCATGTTGGCCTCCACGTCAGATCCACATAGATGCCATGCCAGGTCTGTGTTGCTTCCGGGTCATGTAAATCGGTGACGGATTGTTCTGTCATGGCCTTGTTTGGGCTGGGCGGGCCTGGGGCAGATCCATGACGACCGAGAATCGTCATGGAAGGTGCGATGTCAAATTATGACGCAATATACATGACGGATTTCAAATCCGTCAAGGATGGGTACGCATGACAGTTTTTGGCTAATCTGTGACGGACAAGTACCGTCATGTATTAACAAGTTTCTTGTAGTGTGTGTACCAGACCTGATGTGTGTCTTGCTATAAGTCTAGCAGGGAGGTACCAAAGTAATCCAGGAGTGGATCACTGGACAGCGGTCAAGAACATCCTGAAATACCTGAAAAGGACTAAGGATATGTTTCTCATATATGGAGGTGACAAAGAGCTCATCGTAAATGGTTACGTTGATGCAAGCTTTGACACTGATCCGGACGATTCTAAATCGCAAACCGAATATGTGTTTACATTAAATGGTGGAGCTATCAGTTGGTGCAGTTCTAAACAAAGTGTTGTGGCGGGATCTACATGTGAAGCGGAGTACATAGCTGCTTCGGAAGCAGCAAACGAAGGAGTCTGGATGAAGGAGTTCATATCCGATCTAGGTGTCATACCTAGTGCATCGGGTCCAATGAAAATCTTTTGTGACAATACTGCTACAATTGCCTTGGCAAAGGAATCTAGATTTCACAAGAGAACCAAGCACATCAAGAGACGCTTCAATTCCATCCGGGATCTAGTCCAGGTGGGAGACATAGAGATTTGCAAGATACATATGGATCTGAATGTTGCAGACCCGTTGACTAAGCCTCTTCCATGAGGAAAACATGATCAGCACCAAAGCTCCATGGGTGTTAGAATCATTACTGTGTAATCTAGATTATTGACTCTAGTGCAAGTGGGAGACTGAAGGAAATATGCCCTAGAGGCAATAATAATGTTATTATTTTATTTCCTTATATCATGATAAATGTTTATTATTCATGCTAGAATTGTATTATCCGGAAACATAATATTTGTGTGAATACATAGACAAACTAAACGTCACTAGTATGCCTCTACTTGACTAGCTCATTAATCAAAGATGGTTATGTTTCCTAACCATAGACATGTGTTGTCATTTGATTAACGGGATCACATTATTAGGAGAATGATGTGATTGACATGACCCATTCCATTAGCTTAGCACCCGATCGTTTAGTATGTTGCTATTGCTTTCTTCATGACTTATACATGTTCCTATGACTATGAGATTATGCAACTCCCGTTTGCTGGAGGAACACTTTGTGTGCTACCAAACGTCACAACATAACTGGGTGATTATAAAGGAGCTCTACAGGTGTCTCCAAAGGTAAATGTTGGGCTGGCGTATTTCGAGATTAGGATTTGTCACTCCGATTGTCGGAGAGGTATCTCTGGGCCCTCTCGCTAATGCACATCACATAAGCCTTGCAAGCATTGCAACTAATGAGTTAGTTTGTAACACCCTCGATGCGACTATAGCTCCCACGTGTCGAGGCACGACTTAGAGACATAATCGCATTGAAGGCATATGTCGCAAGTTAGGCAATCTTCACAACATCCCATGTAATGTAGATAATAAAAGGGGAGAGTACATAGTTGGCTTACACTCGCCACGTCAATAAAAGTGCATAAATAACATTACATCATCCAAACACTCATGGCCCGACTACGGCGCCAAAATAAAAGATAACCCAACATGCGACACGGTCCCGATCACCCCAACTGGGCACCACTACTGATCATCAGGGAAAGACACGTAGTATCGTTGAGAGTCCTCGTCGAACTCCCACTTGAGCTCAAGCGCGTCACCTGGAGCGGAATCATCAGGCCCTGCATCTGGTTTGGAAGTAATCTGTGAGCCACAGGGACTCAGGAATCTCGCACCCTCGTGATCAAGACTATTTAAGCTTATAGGTAAGGCAAGGTAAAAATATGTGGAGCTGCAGCAAGCGACTAGCGTATATGGTGGCTATCCTGTTCACAAAAGAGAGCGAGAAGAGAGGGAAAAGCGCGAACGAGAAACTAGAGAACACCCTGTGCAAGCATTACTCCAACACCGTGTTCACTTCCCGGACTCTGGCGAGAAGAGACCATCACGGTAACTCACACTGTTGATTCATCTTAATTAAGTTAAGGTTCAAGTTATCTACAACCGGACATTAACAAATTCCCATCTGCCCATAACCGCGGGCACAACTTTCGAAAGTTCAAATCCCTGCAGGGGAGTCCCAACTTAGCCCACGACAAGCTCTCACGGTCAACGAAGGAATAGACCTCCTCCCGAGACGTTCCGATCAGACTCGGTACCTCGGTTCTTCAAGACACTTCGACAGGTTAAAACAAATCCAGCAACACCGCCCGAATGTGCCGACAAATCCCGATAGGAGCTGCACATATCTCGTTCTCAGGGCACACTCAGATGAGACTAGCTACGAGTAAAACCAACCCTCAAGTTGCCCCGAGGTGGCCCCGCAGGCAGCTCAGTCGGACCACCACTCAGAGGAGCACTGGCCTGGGGGGGTCTAAATAATATGACCCTCGGGCTCCGGAAACCCAAGGGAAAAGAAGGCTAGGTGGCAAATGGTAAAAGCAAGGTTGGGCATTGCTGGAAAAGCTTTAATCAAGGCGAACTATCAAGGGGTTCCCATTATAACCCAACCGCGTAAGGAACGCAAAATCCGGGAACATAACACCGATATGACGGAAACTAGGGCGGCAAGAGTGGAACAAAACACTAGGCGAAAGGCCGAGCCTTCCACCCTTTACCAAGTATATAGATGCATTAAGATAACATGGCAATATAATGATATCCCAACAAGTAAATAATGTTCCAACAAGGAACGGTCTCCAATCTTCACCTGCATCTAGCAACGCTATAAGAGGGGCTGAGCAAAGCGATAATATAGCCAATCAACGGTTTGCTAGGACATGGTGGGTTAGAGGTTTGACATGGCAATTTGGGAGGCATGATAAGCAAGTGGTAGGCATCGTAGCATAGGCATAGCAAAAGAGCGAGCATTTAGCAAAGCAAAGATAGTAGTGATTTCGAGGGTATGATCATCTTGCCTGCAAAGTTGTCAGAGTTGACTGGATCCTCGAAAGCAAACTCAACGGGCTCCTCGTTAGCGAACTCGTCTCCCGGCTCTACCCAAACAAGACAAACAAGCAAACGGAACACAATCAACCACGTGCAAAGCTCAAACAATATGATGCAAAGATGGTATGCTATGCGGGATGCAATGCGGGATGCATATGCAAGATGTGACAGTGAAAGAATGAACCTGGCCTCAACTTGGAAATCCAAGTGTGCCACTGGAAAGATGAGATGAAATCTCTTGAAAACGATATAAAGAACGCCGGAATCGGAGTTACGGTTTGGAAATGGCAAGCAATTCAAATATGGCCACGTTCTGCGATTTACAGCAAGTAGCCATCTAAATGCAATGAGATGAACAAGCTACAGCACCCAAACATGGCATCAAAATACATGGCAGGGATGCATTCATGATGCTTAACAAAAGTCTAGCACTGAGCTACGGCCAAATCATCCATTAACAGGTTCAAACAAGCATGGCAAAAATGCATTTGACAAACCGATTTCAGACTTAGTGAAATTAACACTTGTCTGGAATTTCAGATCAGATAGCACTCTTTGGAGCATGAAAACTATATACTACAGGACCTGAACATGGCAAAGTAAATCATGGCATGGAGATACTCAAAGAGCTTAACAAAAGTACCTTAGTGACCTTGAGCCAAAAGGGATCAGAAAATACAATTGCAAGCATGTGAACATGGCAAAAACATAATCAGATCACAGACTTAGTGAAAACTGGAGCATGCTGAAACAGATATCAAGTAGGCATGTTTACGAGCTCGATGCACTCACTACAGAGCAAGTCATGACAATCTAAGCATACACCCAACAAGAATACACAAAATACAAGCTAGACATGGCAAGAACAATATCATAGCATGCACGGATCAACTACAACATCATCGGCAAAATCGCTAACAAGTAGACAATCTGCCCAGATTCACGAAATAGCAAAAGTAGAGCTCGATTGACTCAAGCTAGGGTGCTCCATAATTGAAAACAAAGGCATGGACGGATAGAGCACTACAAGATTAACAAATCATCCTTACTAATCATCCTCAAAAGAGGCATGGATCACTAGGAAATAACATGAACATATGGCATATTGAGATAAACAGCTCAAGGACTTAGTGGAAATGCTAAGTCCCTGAAATCAGCATTACCAAGTGCCTCACTTTGCAAGCTTGTGCTAGTCACCACACACATCACAAAAATACATGGGTTGCACCTCTGGAAAGATGGCAAAACCCTTAACAAAACACATGTAGAGCTCATGGGCATATCATGCACACATTAATCATGGCAAAAATGACAAATATCTAAATGGAGCAGCAGATCTGACAATTATCTCAAGTAGCACTCTTCTAACAGCATTTCGGGCATCAAGATGAACTCAAATGAAAATGATGCAATGAGATGAAATGATGTGCTCTCTGAGACGAACATTTTGATATGCTATATGCCAAAAACGGAGCTACGGATGAGGAGTTATAGCACGATGAACAAGGGCATATGGACTAGGGTTTCGGGAGAAAGTCAACCGTCGGGATCCAGATCCAGATCCGGATCGCATGCGTTTCGAGGTGCTCGCCGGAGAGTCGCCGGAATCGGACTTGGGGGCGCCGGCGTTGACGAGGAAGAGGCGGGGTGGCCGGATCCAGGCGGAGAGGATGACGGAGGAGCGCGGTGGAGGTCGGCACCGGCTCGGGCGGCGAGGGGGGCTTGCCGAAGTCGGAGCTCTCCTCCGGCCGGCGAAAAGACCACCGGAGGAGAACGAAGCACCGGAATGCAAAACGGACAACGGGGAAAATGCTCGAATGCATGAGATGAACACGTATGCAAATGCAATGCACATGATGACATGATATGAGATGCACGACAACGACAACAACACACGGAGGCAAGACCCGAACCCGAGAAAATAAAATAACTTAAGGCTGGAAATGGCAAGAGTTGGAGTACATATTGGGTAAATCATATCCGGGGTGTTACATAGTTGCGATATGATGTATTACGAAACAAGTAAAGAGACTTGCCGGTAACGAGATTGAACTAGGTATTGAGATATCGACGATCGAATCTCGGGCAAGTAACATACCGATGATAAAGGGAACAACGTATGTTGTTATGCGGTCTGGCCGATAAAGATCTTCGTAGAATATGTGGGAGCCAATATGAGCATCCAGGTTCCGCTATTAGTTATTGACCGGAGACGTGTCTCAGTCATGTCTACATTGTTCTCGAACCCGCAGGGTCCGCACGCTTAAGGTTTCGATGACAGTTATATTATGAGTTTTGATGTACCGAAGTTAGTTTGGAGTCCAGGATGTGATCACAGACATGACGAGGAGTCTCGAAATGGTCGAGACATAAAGATTGATATATTGGACGGCTATATTCGGACACCGGAAGTGTTCCGGGTGATTTCGGAGAAAACCGGAGTGCCAGAGGGTTACCGGAAACCCCCGGGAGAAGTAATGGGCCTTATGGGCCCTAGTGGAGAGAGAGAGGGGTGGCCAGGGTGGGCCGTGCGCCCCCTCCCCCTCTGGTCCGAATTGGACTAGGAGAGGGGGGGCGGCGCCCCCCTTTCCTTCTCCCTCTCCCCCTTCCTTTCCCCCTCCTAGTAGGAGTAGGAAAGAAGGGAGTCCTACTCCTACTAGGAGGAGGACTCCTCCTCCTTGGCACGCCCTAGGGCCGGCCGGCCTCCTCCCCTTGCTCCTTTATATACGGGGGCAGGGGGCACCCCTAGACACACAAGTTGATCCTCGTGATCGTTTTCTTAGCCGTGTGCGGTGCCCCCTTCCACCATACTCCTCGATAATATTGTAGCGGTGCTTAGGCAAAGCCCTGCGACGGTAGAACATCAAGATCGTCACCACACCGTCATGCTGACAGTACTCTTCCCCGACACTTTGCTGGATCGGAGTCCGGGGATCGTCATCGAGCTGAACGTGTGCTAAAACTCGGAGGTGTCATAGTTTCGGTGCTTGATCGGTCGGGCCGTGAAGACGTATGACTACATTAACCGCGTTGTCATAACGCTTCCGCTGTAGGTCTACGAGGGTACGTAGATCACACTCTCCCCTCTCGTTGCTATGCATCACCATGATCTTGCATGTGCGTAGGAATTTTTTTGAAATTACTACGTTCCCCAACACTAAGTTGGGACTCCCCTGCAGGGATTTGAACTTTCGAAAGCCGTGCCCGCGGTTATGGGAAGATGGGAATTTGTTAATGTCCGGTTGTATGAAACCTGAAACTTTACTTAATTAAAATGCATCAACCACGTGTGTAGCCGTGATGGTCTCTTCTCGGCGGGGTCCGGGAAGTGAACACGGCATTGGGGTTATGCTTGACGTAGGTTGTTCTAGGATCACTTCTTGATCATAGATTCTCGACCGTGCTTTGCCTTCTCTTCTCGCTCTCATTTGCGTATGTTAGCCACCATATATGCTAGTCGCTTGCTGCAGCTCCACCTCATACCTTTTACCCTTCCTATAAGCTTAAATAGTCTTGATCGCGAGGGTGTGAGATTGTTGAGTCCCCATGACTCACAGATACTTCCAAAACCAGTTTGCAGGTGTCGTTGAACCGTGCAGGTGACGCAACCGAGCTCAAGGAGGAGCTCGATGAAGATTGTGTTTGCTATGTTGCTCCGTTTCCATTTGATCAGTAGTGGAGCCCAGTTGGGACGACCGGGGATCTGTGTAGCATTTGGGATACTTCTTTTATTTTGGTTCCGTAGTCGGACCTTGATTGTATCTGGATGATGTAATGCTTTATTCATGTATTGTGTGAAGTGGCGATTGTAAGCCAACTATGTATCTCTTTCCCTTGTGTATTACATGGGTTGTGTGAAGATTACCTCACTTGCGACATTGCTTTCAATGCGGTTATGCCTCTAAGTCGTGCTTCGACACGTGGGAGATATAGCCGCATCGAGGGCGTTATAGTCACATAAAGGGCTTATAAAGGAAATATGTAGCAAACATGCCACAGTCGGGCGTCTGTGCGACACCACATAAAGGGCTTATAGAGTAAGTAAATAACAAGCATGCCACAGTCGGGCGTCTCAGCGACACCACATAAAGGGCTTATAAAGTAAATGAGTAACAAGCATGCCACAGTCGAGCGTCTCCGGGACACCACATAAAGGGCTTATAAAGTAGTAATCACAGTGAACATCCAGGAGGTAGAACCGTCCCAGGGACACTCCATAATTCAAATAATGCAAATGGTTAGTCCATAATAATAATAATCATAATCATCATAAGTCACAAGTCATGATCCATGTTCTGGTTTAGCAGTTTTCCTCCGAAGACCGACACTTGACCCATCCCATACTGTAGTCCTTAACCAAGGACACGGCTATTCGAATAGATATAATCTCCGCGGAGGGTGTACTCTTTACCCACGAGTAACGGATTCCTTTAGTCCATCGGGACTAATTCCGTCTATGGTCTTTTAGTTGAAAACACACCTGACCACACACACCAGCCTAACTTACCGGTGTCTGGAATCACCCACGACACCCGTTAAGAGAAACTCTAAGTGGGGAGGCTACAACCTCGATTAGCATGGGATCACAAAATTTATAACGCGCGCAAACTAGGGGAGATACCCCCTCGGCTCCAACCGGAAACACCCATGCCCCCGGACCAGGTGGCATGCCTACCAGATGCAGTCGGTATCTTCCACCATGGCCTCTCTGTACAGTGTGTGCTAGGAAGGGGTTGACAACTTACTGAACCGTACCCTACCTATGGCAGGGACAAGTGGTAGTACGAAACAAGTATGGGGGTTACTGGAACAAGACTCGATCTATGGTCGACTCAGGAGGTTAAAGCATTTCCTGCATGATTAGCATAAGAAATATATTTCACACCAAACAGACAGAATCACCACTCATCATACCTCACCATGCCTTACCAGACATAACCGTCTCGACGAAGGACTAGAGACAAGCTCGTGTCTACCCAAGACAGAGACTTTCTCGGATTCCTTCCGGTGGGCAAGAAAGGCATACGAGGGTGATTACTATCACAAGCATATCAAATTCCAACAGCAAGAAATCTTCATTGTGCACTCATGAGTATGATCATATCGTCACATAAAATAACGAATACTTCATGTCAAGGTGGTGTTGTAACCGTATCAAACAACACACAACAATATTATGCCAGGGTTCAGAATGCTTGCCTTCAAGAGTATGCAAGTGGGGGTGCACTTTTTGAAAGTTGCTTCCCTCTCCAAAATCCTATTTAAGAAAATTTTCAAATTAACACATAGTTTCAAAACAGTACAAAAAAGTTGTTTGAAATTTTTTCAAATAAATATTAAAATAAACTAGACAAAATTTGAGAAACAACAGAAAAGAATCAAATCAATTGAACTTATATTTAAAAAGTTACAGCTAGTCAAAGTTTAGTCAAAATCTGTTTTTTTAATAAAAATCAGAAAAAGAAAACGGTTCGGCAGCACTTACGTTTTCCTCTAGAATGTGCTTCCACTTAAACCAGTGCGGGTCATTGCTGGGTCACTGACAATGGGTCCCTTGGGCCCACTGGTCAGGTTTGACCAGTCACCCGCGCCTCTTTCTCCTCTAGCCGAGCGGTGGCGGGGCTCCGGCGATCGCCGTCGACGAATGGCGGCTCCCCACGGGATTCCGATGGCAGGGATGGATCCGCCAGTCCAGGGCGGTCCTCCCAGTGGTCGATAGGGTCGTGGGGATAGAGGGGGTCGCCGGCGGCGAGCTCCGCGGTGGACGGTGGCTTCGGGAGGATTTGGGGTCTCGAGCTACGGTGGCTCCCGATCTGGTTTGAGAGGTGGGGTGGCTCAGCAAGGTCGAGGGGAAGAGGATGGGAGCACGGGAGGGGTTAGGGGCCTCGGTCTTGGCCGGATTTTACCGGAACATGGCGGCGGCCGAACCTGTCGGAGATGGGAGCGAGGATGGCATCTGGCCAACTGGGGAAGACGGGGCTTCCTACTACTCGAACAAGGCTGCTGACGAGCTTAGGCGTGATCGGGAGGGCTATTTATAGCCCGGAGAGGTCAGTTCCCGCGGCCGCGGATAAGAGCACCGGTGAACCGCCGTTCTGTTGCTAGCAGGGCGACGTGGAGGCGATTGGAGCTGGTCGGTGCATTCCGACGAACTCCCCACTGCTCAAGGGGCGAGCTGGCGCGCGCGTATGGCATGGGCGGCGCTGCCAAGGCCGGGGCCTGCTGCGGCCGTCAGCTAGCCGCCATGGCCGTTCTGGCGGCTGCGCTGCGGGGCTCCAGGAGGTGGCCAGGGCGGCTCTGCGATAAGGGAGGGGTCGGGGCGCGATGGCTGTGAGCGGGCACGGATCAGAACGAACGCGGGGACGTGGCAACGGGACGCGGCGACTCGGGCGCAAGCACGTGCAACACGCGCGTTCTGGCCGCGCCCAGAGCATGCACGCGAGGTGTTCGGCAAAATGCCAATGCCTGCCAGGGGGCTCTAATCCACATGAGGTTTAGCAGGGTGGTGCTATAGACTAAGGTAGAGCCATGAGACATGCTGTTTAGGCAAAGCAAGCAGGTTTCATGCCAATTCTGTTCATGAACTCAAGGTGTTCGACAGAATGCTATGGTCATCTAGGCATCTCTTGGGGTGGCCAAAAACTCCAGATCAGAGTCTCTTTAGATGATAAAGAGGGTGGCAAGGTTAGTTTGACAAAAACAAAAACTCCCTAGTGTAAGTTTTTGAGAAAACCAAATCTGGACAGAAAATAAAGGCTATTAATGCATGGACTAAAAATATTCCAATGGGTCCAATCTTCTGGACTTAAGGGTTTGGTAGGGTGGACTACAAGCAGGAAAGATCTCATGGGCACTAGAGCAAAACAAAATAGGGTTGCAGTAGAAAATACCAAACTGGGCCAGAGAGCAAAAGAGGATGATTTGCTCAAATTTTTCAAAGAACACCAATGGGTTTTTGCATAAAGTTGAATTATATACTCCTACTAACATCTCCCAACTTTGGTAGAATTTTTAAAGAAATATTTAAATAGGTTGCAGTGCAAACCACAAACTGATCCAGATTTCAAAACTTGAGGTAGGGCTCAAAATTTCCAAATGACTAAAAGAGATTTTGCATAAAAGTGATTTAAGAACATCACATGACATCCCCAAATTTTGATGGGGATTTTAAAGAAGTATTTGAAAGGGTTGTGGTGCAAATGGAACCCTAAAACTTATGAAAAAATCACTTCTAAAAGAAATAAAGCTCAGGAAAAATAATTGTAGAAATAATTCCACTGACAGAAAGAAATGGTCTTGGAAAGATATACAAGTCCAACACTATTTTTGAAAGGTTTTCACTTGGAGTGAAAACTCCACAATTCAGGAGAAAAGATTGGTTCTAAATTAAAGAAAATCCAGAAAATAAAAATTTAATTTACCCTGGCAAAATTTTAATTAATAAATCATGGTTAAATTTTTGGGGTGTTACACCTAGTCCCACCGAAAACTCTCATGCTCGAAAAACCCTCTCTGCGTGAAGCGGTTGCCGCGCATTCATGCCTTTCAGCGCCGCTTCAGAGCAGACATGACTCTACGACATTGATTCCGGTGAGAGCGATGTGATCGGACGAGCGAACGACGCCACTTCAATGTAGACACGGCGACCAAGAGGCCTACTCTTGTCGCTGCGCTGCATTTGTAAGTGCATCTAGTGCCACCCCTAGTTGGTTTTGGAGTATTGACGACAAACCTAGTTGAGGGACTAATGTGTTTGTGAGAATTGCAGGATAACACAGGTAGAAGTCCCTCATTGATTCGGTTTTCCTACCAGAGATGACCCCTAAAAATGTATGAAGACATTGAAGTCAAAGGTGGTATATGAAGATATTCACATTGAAGACTATGACAAGAGAAGACATCGCATGAAGCCTATGGAGCTCGAAGACTTAGATCTTTCGTAGTTCTTTTTCTTCTTCTTTGTTGAGTCATAGGAACCACCATACTGTTAAGTGGGGTCCAAGAGAACCAGTCAGAATGACTGAAGTGATGCTTAATCAAAACCTATGTCTTCGAGTGAAGACTATGAGAGCGAATCTTGTCCAGAGTCGGACAAGTCAGCTTTGCTTGTAGCCCAAGTAAAGTTGTCGTGTGAGTTTGAAATCTGACCGTTGGAACACATGTCAGTTCCTTAGTGGCCCAGGGTCATTTCGGACAAATCAGGTCGGGTTGCATAGTGGCTATAAATATCCCACCCCCTACAACCATAAAAGGTTGGCTGCTCAGAGTTAGTGTACGGCTTTTGTCGTTTGAGAGCAACCCACCTCGAAGCCTTTGAGAGAGAATTCCTTGCGAGGATGAAGCCCTAACCACCCAGAGCCAAAGAGAATTGGGCATCACTTAAGTCTTCTTGTCTGTGTGATCTGAAGACTTATTACACTTGAGGACTGTGAATCCTCCAGCCGGTTAGGCGTCGCGTTCTGAGCATCCAAGAGACATTGTGGATTGCCGGTGAATGAAGTCTGTGAAGGTTTGGGAGTCTACCTTGAAGACTTACCAGAGTGATTGGGCGAGGTCTGTGTGACCTTAGCTCAAGGGGAATACGGTGAGGACTGGGTGTCCTGAGCTGCGTGTTCAGGACTGGGTGTCCGGGACTATGTGTCCTCAGGTTTAAATACCTAGCCGCCCTAACCAAACTTACAGTTGTCACAGCAACTAGAACTGGTCCAACACATCATTGTCTTCAATGAGTCACTGGTTTCATCCTTCCCTTCTCTTTACGTACTGTTACTCCTTGTGAAGTCATTGTATGATTGCACTTTCTTTTATCTTCACTGAGTGATTGCGTGTTTTGTTTGGCTTCATAATATCTTCCTACGTGATCCTTACTACATTGCTGCTATTAGTCATTGTGCTTTCACTCTATTGAATACTTGACTATGGCTTGCCTAGTGTAGTCTACCTTCCGCTGCAGGGTAATAGGTTTATTTCTATCGTTTGTCTTCATAACTTCCACGTTTTGAAGACTTTCATAAAAATCGCCTATTCACCCTCCCTCTAGTCGATATAACGCACTTTCAATTGGTATCAGAGCAAGGTACTCTCTTGTTCTGTGTGATTCGGTTTAACCACCTGGAGTTTTAGCTATGTCGACTGCAGGGATAATCAAAGTCTCCGCTGCGTGCCCTGTCTTCGATGGAACTGAATATTCCTATTGGAAGAATAAGATGCGCATGCATCTTGAAGCCATTGACGTCGACCTATGGTATGTCGTCAAGAACGGCGTTGCCAAGGCTGGAGAAGGTGTCACTGCTGCTGACGTCAAGAAGTTCGTTCAACTGGACTCTACTGCCAAGAATATCATCTGTGGTCATCTGACCAAAGGACAGTATGGCCGCGTGAGTGCTTTGGAAACATCTAAGCTAGTCTGGGACTGGCTCTCCAAGGTCAACGAAGGCGTCTCAACCCAGAGAGATCAGAGAATCAGTGTCCTTCGCAACCTCTTCAACCGCTTCAAGAGAAATGACAATGAGAATGTCCAGCTCACATTTGATCGACTCACTGACATCACGAATGAGCTTCAAGCCCTTGGCGCTACTGAGATCACCAAGCATGAAGTCATCAAGACACTACTGAGATCGCTTGACAGTTCGTTTGACACCCTAGCCCTGATGATTCAAGAACGTCCTGATTTCAAGACACTCGATCCGTCTGACATACTTGAGAGGCTCAACACACATGAGTGTCAGCTTTCTGAGAAAAGAGACATCTACGGTCCAAACTATGGGCGAACTCGTGCCTTGAAGGCAAAAGCTGTCTCCTCATCTGAAGAAGAATCTGACAGCAGTTCTGATGATCCTAAAGACATTGGAAGGGAACTTGCTATGCTTGTGAAGAAGTTCCAAAAATTCACCAAGAAGAAAGGCTTTAGAAAGTCTTCCCGATTAAGCTCAAGGAATGATGAAGCTTCTGCTCATGACTACAAGAAGAAAACATGTCACAAGTGCAAGAAACCTGGCCACTTCATCTCTGAGTGTCCGCAGTGGGACAATGAGAACAAAAAGAAGAAGAAGAGTAAGGAATATGACTCTGACGACAAGAAGAAGAAGAAATACTCAAAGTCTTCTTCCAAGTCTTCTTCAAAGTCTTCATCACACAAGAAGAGCTCATCTGGCAAGGCACGTGAGTTTGTTGGCAAGGAAATGGATTCGGAGGAGGAGTCCGCTTCTGAGGAGGCGGAGGTGGAGTCTGAGGAGGAGTCCGATTCTGGCGTCGCAAGTCTGGCTACATCATACGTTGCCAAGTCCATCTTCAACACTGAAGACAATGACCTCATCACCGACACCGATGCAAATGACAAGGACTACTCTGCTCCTACCTACTGCTTCATGGCACGCGGTGCCAAGGTAAACACACGCACTGCTCACTATCAAACATCTAGTGACGATGACTCTGATTGTGGTTCAAAACCCAGCTACAAAACACTTGCTAAAATTGCAACTGAACAACAGAAAGCCATGGAACATATTCAAAAACTGTTAGACAAAAGCGATGATCTGTTAGGCACTGAAATGACTCATTCTGAGTCCTTAATTGAAGACATAAAAATCTTCACGTTAAGTATGAGGAACTTGAAAGTCGTCATGAAACGCTCTCAACAACTCATGAAAAGCTTTCCTACGATTATCTTCAAAGAAAGCAAGATCTTGAGAAATTGAGAGCGGCTCATGAAGATCTTCAAAAGGAAAATGAGTCACTTCACGCCAAACAGATCAGTTCCGCTCAGGAAGGATTTGAACCACCATGTCTTAAATGCATTGAGCGTGATAATGCTACTACTGTTGCTGAATGTTCTACTGCTGCTACTATTGCAATATCTTCAACTGTTGATGTGGAAACTAACCCCTCTGCTGAGGATTCCACTGCTATTGCTGATGAGAATGCTAGGTTGAAGACATTGCTTGAAACAGGGATGTAAAAAAGTCTTAAAGGGCATCAAACACTATGTGATGTCCTCAAAAAGCAGATCTTGAACCGAAACCCGAGGAAAGAGGGTGTTGGGTTCGTAAGGAAAATGAATGCTGATGGCTCTTACTGGAAACCTGAGCAGTACCCCAAAACCACATGGGTTGCTGCAAAGGAATCTTCAGCAGATCTATCCAATCTATCTGGCTTCACTTGTGCAAACCCCATTGTCATTGATGACTCCTTTGATGCAAACTATAAACTGTTTAAGAATCAGAATGGTGAAGTGTTTGCCAGGTACATTGGTACTAACTGCAGGGATGGACCGCCTATGAAGAAGATCTGGGTTCCGAAAAAGTGTCTGGAGAATCTTCCTGTGAATGTCATCATGACACCACACGTGAAGAAGACAAACCTCAGACCAAAGGCTTCATACGGTCCAAAGGCTTCATACAGACAGAGGACTCACCTGAGTCACACTAACGCAAATGTTTTGCAGGGAAACCATACTCAGGCCTATGAATATGAGCGCGGTTCATCAAACTGCCATGTTCATAAGACCAAGAACTATTCTGCTTATTCTTATGAGTACTATTGTCCACCTGCAAGACTTTTTGCTAGGGCTCCAAAGCCAAAGTTCTCAGATGCTGCACTTAGACTTATTGCTTCTAAGCCACCCTTGAAGATGTGGGTGGCTAAGAAAGCTTAACTCTCTCTTGCAGGGAAAGGTCTCCAGCAGAAAACCAAAATCGTCTGACGCTATTGCTGGGGACCTTAAACATCTTGTAGGGCGCAAGATCAAATGCCCGAATGGTCTTACTATGTACTTCATTCCTGAATCGCTTGCTACTCTCCCTATCAGTCCTAATCTGGATCTAAGCTTTAATAACCCACTGGTTCGTCAAATGTTTTTGCTTCACAATTCTCTTCGTGAAGCCTATCCCCCTAACTGCACTGTAGGGTACGACACCAGCGTCTTCAGAATGGATTATTGATAGTGGGTGTACCAACCACATGACTGGCAAAAGAAGCCTTCTTATGGACTCAACCTTACGTCCATCCAACAAGAGTCGCATCACATTTGCTGACACGGGTAAAAGTAAGGTATTGGGTCTAGGTAGAGTTGCAATCTCAAAGGATCAACACATGGATAAAGTCATGCTTGTTGAATCCCTTGGCTTCAACTTAATGTCTGTCTCAATGCTTTGCGATTTGAACATGATCGTAATATTTGGAAAATATCGCTGCCCTGTATTAATGGAATCTGTCAAGTCTCTAGTGTTTGAAGGGTATCGGAAAGATGATTTGTACGTGGTAGATTTTTCGGCAGGACCACAGCTTGCCGTATGTCTTCTAGCAAAGGCTTCAGAATGCTGGCTCTGGCATCAGAGGCTAGGGCATGCTGGCATGAGGAACCTCCACACCCTTGCAAAGAAGAAGCATGTAATAGGCATCGAGGGCGTCAAGTTCAAGAAAGATCACTTATGCGGTGCCTGTGAAGCAGGGAAGATGACGAGGGCCAAACATCCCTCGAAGACAATCATGACAACCATTCGACCCTTTGAACTGCTCCACATGGATCTCTTCGGTCCCACTCATTACTCAACTCTTACTACTACTGCTTGCCTCTATGGCTTTGTTATTGTTGATGATTATTCTAGATATACTTGGGTGCACATAATCCTCTACAAGACTGAAGTGCAGGATGTCTTCAGACGCTTCGCCAATCGAGCAATGAACAACTATGGCGCCAAGATAAAGCACATTAGAAGTGACAATGGCACTGAATTCAAGAACACTAGCCTTGATACATATCTTGATACCTTGGGCATCACACATGAATTCTCAGCCCCATACACGCCATAGCAGAATGGCGTCGTCGAACGCAAGAACAGAACACTCATTGAGATGGCCCGAACGATGCTTGATGAATACAAGACTCCAAGAAAATTCTGGCCTGAAGCCATTGATACTGCATGCCATACAATCAATCATGTTTATATTCACAAGCTTCTGAATAAGACATCTTATGAGCTCCTTACTGGCAAGAAGCCAAATGTCAGTTACTTCAGAGTATTTGGTGCCAGGTGCTGGATCAAGGATCCACATCACACTTCAAAATTCACGCCAAAAGCACATGAGGGTTTTATGCTTGGATATGGAAAGGATTCGCACTCCTACAGAGTCTTCAATCTCTTTCATTACAAAGTGGTTGAAACAGTGGAAGTGCGGTTTGATGAGACTAACGGTTCACAAAGAGAGCACCTGCCAAATGTGCTAGATGAAGTTCCGTCTAGAGAATCAATCAAGCTAATGGGAACTGGAGAAATCATACCCTCTGAAGCTCAACCTGAAGAGGAACTTATCATCTCCGCACCTGATCAACCTGAAGACAATGCTCAGCCTGAAGACAATCCCACTAACAATGATAATGATCAGCAAGAGCAAAACCTTCGCCCTGTACATCCTCGTGTTGCCAATGAAGTGCAGATTGAGAGAATAATTGACAGCATCAATGCACCCGGTCCGCTCACTCGATCAAGGGAAACTCAGCTGGCAAATTTCTGTGGGCACTTCGCATTCGTCTCAATAACAGAACCCAAGAAAGTTGAAGAAGGCTTCATGGAACCTGAATGGATTCAAGCTATGCAAGAAGAGCTTCAACAGTTTGAGCTGAATAATGTATGGGAACTGGTTAAGCGTCCTGATCCTCGGAAGCACAACATAATAGGCACCAAATGGATATGCCGCAACAAGCAAGATGAGCATGGTTAAGTTTTCAGAAACAAAGCTCGTCTAGTTGCTCAAGGATATACTCCAGTGGAAGGCATTGACTTCGATGAAACATTTGCTCCTGTGGCTAGACTTGAAGCCATACGCATACTGCTGGCCTATGCCAATCATCACAACATACTTCTATATCAAATGGATGTGAAGAGCGCCTTTCTCAATGGCAAGATTGAAGAAGAAGTGTATGTTGCACAACTGCCTGGCTTTGAAGATCCAAAACATCCTGACATGGTATACAAGCTCAACAAGACACTGTATGGCCTCAAACAAGCCCCTCGGGCCTGGTATGACACACTCAAATACTTCCTGAAGAGCAAAGGCTTCATACCTAGTTCCCTAGACCCCACTCTCTTCACGAAGACATATGATGGTGAACTGTTTGTGTGCCAAATATATGTGGATGACATTATCTTCGGCTGCACCAATCAGAAGTACAGTGAAGAGTTTGGATATATGATGCAAGAGCAATATCAGATGTCCATGATGGGAGAGCTGAAGTTCTTCCTAGGTCTCCAAATACGACAGCAACGCAACGGCATCTTCATATCTCAAGAGAAGTATCTCAAAGATTGTCTGAAGAAGTTCGGTATGCAAGACTGCAAATGCTTCACGACGCCAATGCCAGCCAAGCATCATCTGGGTCCCGACGACAATGGTAAAGAGTTCGACCAAAAGGTATACCGCTCCATGATTGGTTCTTTGCTTTATCTATGTGCATCTAGGCCAGATATTATGCTTAATGTTTGCATGTGTGCTCGATTCCAAGCGGCACCAAAGGAGTCGCATCACTTAGCTGTGAAGCGAATTCTTCGATATTTGGCTCACACCCCAACTCTAGGTTTATGGTATCCAAAGGGCTCAGAGTTTGATCTGGTTGGATTCTCGGATGCTGATTATGCTGGTGACAAAGTGGGTCGCAAGTGTACATCAGGCACATGTCACTTTCTGGGACGATCACTTGTATGTTGGTCTTCAAATAAGCAGAACTGTGTATCTCTCTCCACTGCTGAATCTGAATACATTGCTGCTGGATCTTGCTGCGCTCAGCTTCTGTGGATGAAGCAAACACTCAAGGACTATGGCATTCATCTAAAGCAAGTGCCACTCTACTGCGACAACGAAAGCGCCATCAAGATTGCCAACAACCCAGTTCAGCACTCGAAGACAAAGCACATTGAAATTCGTCATCACTTTCTTAGAGATCATGTTGTGAAGGAAGATATTGATATCATACACGTCAACACTGAAGAGCAATTGGCAGATATCTTCACCAAGCCCTTGGATGAGAAGAGATTTTGCAAGTTACGGTGTAAGCTAAATATCCTGGAATTCTCAAATGTCCTGTGATCAGGCACACATCCTAACACTTATGCATATTGATGACTTAGATGTGCAACACACGAAGTAAAGTATATCTTCAATCAATGAAGACATACATTCTAAGTGTGAATACATTAATGTGGAATTTGACTTCGGAGCGCCACGATAATTGTGCGCCGTGTCTGGGTCTAATACTTCCTATACGGTGGGTAACGCCACCACCAAATGTTCTGTTTGAAGTGTTTCACTCATGGCGTTACATTTGCTATGTCTTCACATTTGGTTTGACTTCAATCTCAACATATCTTCATGATTCTCTTCACTATGTTGATTATATAGATATATATACTAGTGTTCTGTCCTCTACAGCATTCACTTATAGCTATGTCTTCTTGTTGAATCTTTTAAACTAAGTGAATGTGATCGGACCCTAACCACTCTATGCTTTCTATCTCAAACTCTATCTGTCCAAATCATATGCATTCTATTGAAACTGTCGAATGTCTTCTCTGCGTCCTTGTCAGCAGAAGATACAGAGATAACCATTAAGTCCGTTTTCAATGCTCATTCCTCTACCTGATACCCGGAGAAGTGGGAACGACCACCCGACAATCCAGGCGTGCGTGGGACGTGGAACAAACCCCAATAGGCTGCATGATGGCCACGTGTTCCTCAAATGCGAATCGCCAGGGGCACCTGTGTAATAATGCAGTGCCGCCCATGTACCTATAAATACACACCTCACAGCAGTCATTATCTCTTCTTCCACTCTCGCACGAACCCTAGCGCCACCGCTAGCCCTCGACGACACCGGCGACGAAGCGCTTCGCTGCCGCAACCTCTCCGACGCTGTCTTCACGCCGACCACGGACATCGCCTTCTCCTCCATCGCTGTAGGTGTCCTCCGTCGCCAAGTTAGGGCACGGACGATCGAACTGCTCGGCCTCCTCTTCCACTCCGTCTAGCAGTTCTTCGTGTGGTAAATAAAACCTCCTTTTTACGGCCTCTTTGATCCTATACCTTTATCACTTTCTACCACAAGCAGTTTCCATTCACACAAGTTGGATCTCTTTCATACTACATCTCATAACATGCCTAGTATATTCACTTATGCTTCACAAAGTAGTTAGATTCCTCACTTGTACTGATCCGTGGATTCGTACAAATCTGGAACCAACTCCTTGTCTATGAGTGAATGTCTTCGCACGATGAGGTCAATGTCTTCTAAACTGATTTATCTTCAAAATCTTCTGAGAATGCATATGACCTCTTCCCCTTCCCTCGCACCTTAATGCTGTCACAGGTACATGTCCGTGCGAGAATCCCTTGGTTCTCATAGTCTACATTCATTTGCAGAATTCTTACAGCATCACATAAATTCTTCCGAAGCCAGTTCCTGTTTGTCCAGCAAGCGAAAACCTTTGAAGCCTCTGAACGTATTGAAGCCTTTCAGTTTAAAGTTCATGGCTACAAAGAAATCAGCAAGGAAGGGTGGCAGAAAGCATCGTGGAGAAACATCAAGAGATCTGCCCGGTGACCTCTCAGAGTTGTACAAGACAGATCCTGAAGAGGATTACAATCAGCGCAAGACGCGAATCCAATGGATTCGACGCTATTGGACAGAACAGTGGTTCAAGTACAGATTTGTGACCAGGGAATATGCTGAAAAGAATGCCATCAAGCGACCATGGGGAGACATCCTCTACAAAAATCTTCAACCCAGGACCAGAGATGAAGCCATTGAACAAGGCTTCTATCCCTGCATGGTCCGTGGACCACAGCCTGCGGATGCTGACCCATCGTCCCTGCTATGGTGTCGTGACGACATTCTGTTCAAGCGCAACTTCCAGTTTGCCCAGAACTCAGCAAAGCAGAACAAGAAGACATTGGGACTAGACTTCAACCCTGGTCCTTCTGCTCCAAGGGCTGACGGCACACGTGATGCAGAACCCAATGTCGTCGGTCCTTTCTACAACCTTGAAGGTCTCATCACCCATATCCTGGTTTAAGGGACAGCCGTGGATGAGCCTGCAGATGACGCTGAATCAGATGAAGCGCCTGCAGCGCCGAAGCCAAAGAAGCAGCCTAAAGCTTCAAAGCCTGCCTCTGCTTCAAAAATCTCACGGGCGAAGTCTCTGGCAACTGCACCTCCTGAAGACAGTGTGCAGTCTGAAGATTTCTCACGCATCTCCAAGCCCCAGAAGGTCAAGATGCCTCTGCCACACACCAGCCAAGAGCTAACAGCTACTGCCATTCTGCGCAATGATGCCATTGATCTGTCAAGTGATGAAGATCTTGCAGATGACGCTCTTGAGCAACTCATCAAGAGCAAAGAAGAAGCAGAAATATTCAATGATCTGCCTCTCTTTGATGTAACAATCATCCACAACTTCATTGATGAGTGGTTTGACACGCCAAACATCAGCTTCGAAGATCTGCAACTACCCATTGGCCTCAGTGTCGTCTTCCATGGCTCCATTGCTTCAGAACTAGCTATCGCCCAGCGCATTGTTGAACTGAAGCAGAAGATTGACTTTGAAAAGGCTCAGTTCAAGAAGCATATGGCCAAGCTCAGCGTGCAAGAGGTGAAGAACTTCAAGATTATGCTGCACGAGCTCAAGGAAGCCTTTCTTAAGAAACGTGCAGAAGCTCAGGGTTCTCGTGAGCGCATGAAGGTTCTGGCCGACAGATGTGTGCAAGCCTACAATGAGGCTGAGAAGCGCAAGGCCCTTGGGTGTCCTAGCATCGACCCCAGGATGGCTGCAAAGAAGAAGAAGAAGCCCGCTACGGCTGAACCCGACACACCAAGGCAGGAAGCAGATCCCATTGTCTTCCCAACTAGAATGACTGGCTCGAAGCCAAAAACCCGGTCAACCGCTTCAGAGCTGAAGAAGACGAGGACTGCTGAGGCTGAAGCCAGGAAGAGGAAACACCCTGAAGCCTCTCCTACTGCCCCCTCCAAGAAGAAGAGGAAGACCAAGAAAGAACGGGCTGCTCCCACAGAGCCCTTGATGGTTGAACCCATTTCCATGGTTCGTCCTGACGCTGAACGCCAACTGACAATCCATGAGCCTACTTTCACAGAGGCTCATGAAGCTGAAGACTTTCCAGCAGCTGATCCCATCGCTGCTGAAGACATTGGTCACCATGACCATGTAGAAGATGGTGCAGTCCTTTCTCAGCTCGAGCACAGCGAACTAATCAGCATTGGTCGTCCTCTGATGCCAATCACTCAGGATGCTTCATGGGCTGATCGCCCACAAGAGGAAGAAGACTTTGAGGCCCAGCCAACTCCAACTACACAGGCGTCGCCTGCATTGCGCAGGCTTCGCAAAGGACTAAGGCCTCCAGTCTCTGCGTCTGAAGCTGAAGCTTCTGAAGACATTCCGGCTGCATCAGCCGATGAAGAAGAAGTCCCACAAGCTGCTACTCCCCTGTCCCACCAAGAAGCGGTTCTCGAGGAGAACGTGGTTGTGACCGACCCTCCAGCTCATCAAGTGGAGGTTGAAAATCTCGAGGATGTCACCACCAACACCAATGAAGCCACTGACGCTGTCATGGCTGAAACTAATGTGGAGCCCTCCCCAACAAAAGCACCAGAAGTCAGCGAAGCCACTGATCCCGCTGCTTCTGTTCCCGCGCCTGCTGCCGGTCCTCAGTTCGACTACCATGTTGAGCACAGGCCTCAGGTACAGAAGCCAATCCCAAGATTGCCCAGGTTCCCAGGTCCTGCATCAGCACCTGGATCCTTCAATATCAATGGCTTCAGAGCAGACAACACATTCTTCAATAGCTCCAGGAACCCCTACTCCAGAGAAAGAATATCATCTGATTGGTTCTGTAGCTATCCACAGCGAAGCTATTACTCTTGCATTCTCTACAATCAAGGTTGCATCTTTTCACACAAGCGTCTTGACATTGAAGCAATAGCTGGTCTGCCCTGTATGGAAGAAGCTCTGGATTGCTTCAAGGAGGTTGGGTTGCTGCCGTTCGTCACTGACCAAGAGCATTGGAATGAAGAGTTGCTGCTCCAATTCTATGCCACACTTCACATCCGCGGGTATAACAGAGATCCGAAGACTTGGGTCCTGAAGTAGATGACAGGAAACGTTCATCACGAAGCCAAAGCCTTTGACATCATTGAGCTCACTGGTCTACCCACTCCCGGCGATCTCTACGAATCTGGCTGTCAACTTCACAGTGAAGCTGTGGAGAGCATCTTTCAGAAGCCTGAACCCAACATGAGTCAGATGCTCAGTATGATGAAGCCATTACCCCAAGATGCTGCATATCCCAAAGAGTTCTTTGTTGAAGACCTAGAGTATCTGCCAAGGACCATTTATCACATCATAAGGCGAACTCTCTGGCCCATCAAAGGGCACTCTCCACATGCCAAGCTGGAAGGTGCAATGAAGACTTTGGTCTTCTTTATTCTTCATGGAAAATGCTTCAATGCACAGGACTTCTTCATTCGCCAACTTGCTGCATCAGGCTCTGATCTGTTTGGCTTCAAGTTCTACGCCCCATGGGTAATGCGGCTGATCAAACTTCACTTTGCTATCTCATATCAGCCATCTGCTCGCAATCATCGGATTTTTCTGCCTGATGTGGATATGTCTATTGAAGCCATCTATCCTGAGCCTGCCAAGGAACCTCTAAGTCTTCAGAATGCAGAGCATCAGAGTTTTTCTCAGAATATTGAAGGAGTTGAAGCAGTCACTCGTGTGTATCCTTTGGCTGGCACTACACGTGCACCGCATCCTGCTCTCACTGAAGCCACTCACAGTACAACTGCCCCACGACCCAAGAAGCGCACTTGTGTTCTCAATGACCGAGAGCTTCTTGTGGCTCTTCATCAGAAACAGGATAGGCATCACGACTGGCTGAAGCGTCAAATGCAAAGTCTCTTGGTGGATGTTAATCGCATTCGCAATCTTGCCACCAAGAATGCTTTTGTTGCCCATGAAACCTCTCGCCGCACATGGAAAGGGCTGACGCTGATGTGTTCTGAAGATGATCTTCAAGAGGATGGCTTCTCTGAGCGCTTCAAGTTTGACTCCACACCTCCTCGAAGGGCAGTGCTGCGACGAACTCCATCTCTTGAAGACTCTGAGTTCTCTTCCTCTGCTGCCACTGTCAATGCCAGAGTGATCGAGGATGACGACGATGCTACTTCACCGCCGCCTCCTTCAGCATGCTTCGACACTACTCCAAGCTCTTCTGCACCGCCAAACACCATCGACGCCCCTGCTGCTTCACCTACTCTTCATGGGAATGAGTAGATGCTCTATGTCTTCGAACCTTTTTGGTCCTTACTGACAAAAGGGGGAGAAGCATACGAGTTTAATAGTCTTCAAACGGGTCCATATGGGCGGATGCTTTATATTTTGCTTCATGTTTACAACTCTCGTTTTGATACATTTGGTTCTTTGAATTGTAACACTTAAAACTCGATGGTCGTCTGCTACTTATTTGCCACCTTGTGATGCGATGATAAATTCCGCATGTGCGACGATAAATTCCGCACTTAGATCATTTTGCAGACGTCCATTTTCCATTATGCATGTTATTATCTTCACATACCTTCACATGCATAGTGGATTGTCATCATAAGTTGAAGAGGATCTCCACAAACACAACCTGCCATGTGCATTTGCATTCCAAAAGCAAATTACTTATATGCACATCTTCAAGGGGGCCTTGCAACTTATGAAGACAATTCCTTATCCTTTACAATTTCACATATTATATTCCCCGTTGAAAACTTCAACTAGTTTGTCATCAATCACCAAAAAGGGGGAGGTTGTAAGTGCATCTAGTGCCACCCCTAGTTGGTTTTGGAGTATTGACGACAAACCTAGTTGAGGGACTAATGTGTTTGTGAGAATTGTAGGATAACACAGGTAGAAGTCCCTCATTGATTCGGTTTTCCTACCAGAGATGACCCCTAAAAATGTATGAAGACATTGAAGTCAAAGGTAGTATATGAAGATATTCACATTGAAGACTATGACAAGAGAAGACATCGCATGAAGCCTATGGAGCTCGAAGACTTAGATCTTTCGTAGTTCTTTTTCTTCTTCTTTGTTGAGTTATAGGAACCACCGTACTGTTAAGTGGGGTCCAAGAGAACCAGTCAGAATGACTGAAGTGATGCTTAATCAAAACCTATGTCTTCGAGTGAAGACTATGAGAGCGAATCTTGTCCAGAGTCGGACAAGTCAGCTTTGCTTGTAGCCCAAGTAAAGTTGTCGTGTGAGTTTGAAATCTGACCGTTGGAACACGTGTCAGTTCCTTAGTGACCCAGGGTCATTTCGGACAAATCAGGTCAGGTTGCATAGTGGCTATAAATAGCCCACCTCCTACAACCATAAACGGTTGGCTGCTCAGAGTTAGTGTACGGCTTTTGTCGTTTGAGAGCAACCCACCTCGAAGCCTTTGAGAGAGAATTCCTTGCGAGGATAAAGCCCTAACCACCCAGAGCCAAAGAGAATTGGGCATCACTTAAGTCTTCTTGTCTGTGTGATCTGAAGACTTATTACACTTGAGGACTGTGAATCCTCCAGCCGGTTAGGCGTCGCGTTCTGAGCATCCAAGAGACATTGTGGATTGCCGGTGAATGAAGTCTGTGAAGGTTTGGGAGTCTACCTTGAAGACTTACCAGAGTGATTGGGCGAGGTCTGTGTGACCTTAGCTCAAGGGGAATACGGTGAGGACTGGGTGTCCTGAGCTGCGTGTTCAGGACTGGGTGTCCGGGACTATGTGTCCTCAGGTTTAAATACCTAGCCGCCCTAACCAGACGTACAGTTGTCACAGCAACTGGAACTGGTCCAACACATCATTGTCTTCAATGAGTCACTGGTTTCATCCTTCCCTTCTCTTTACGTACTGTTACTCCTTGTGAAGTCATTGTATGATTGCACTTTCTTTTATCTTCACTGAGTGACTGCGTGTTTTGTTTGGCTTCATAATATCTTCCTACCTGATCCTTACTACATTGTTGCTATTAGTCATTGTACTTTCACTCTATTCAATACTTGACTATGGCTTGTCTAGTGTAGTCTATCTTCCGCTGCAGGGTAATAGGTTTATTTCTATCGTTTGTCTTCATAACTTTCACGTTTTGAAGACTTTCATAAAAATCGCCTATTCACCCCCCCTCTAGTCGATATAACGCACTTTCAGCATTGAAGTCGGCTTCCCGTCTCTTCGGCTGGCCGCCGCGCCTATTTAAGTCGTGCGTCGGTGCCGTTCACATCACATCTCCGAACTCCCACACTCCGCATGCTTCTCCATCTCTCCGACCACCATTCCCAAGTCATGGTTCTCCGCGCTGGTAGGCGGCAGCTCCGTATCCAACTCCGAATCTTGGTGGTGGCGCCGTCGTTCTTCGGGGCCTTCTTTCTCAACGGTTGCCAGCTCCACCAACAAAGAGGAGATCGTCATCTCCTACGTGACAAGGAAGACGAGGTGTCGCCGTTGCAGTCACACCTGCTCTCGAAGGCCACGGCCATAGACGATGAGTTCCTGCGGCAGATCGAGATGCTGACGAACCAGTCCACGGACAAAGGGAAAATATCATGTCCTACCGGCTCTTAGACGCTCCCATGATACGTATTGTATCTATGCTTAATTTTCAAACTTTAGAATGGCTTTTTTGTAAAATATTTAAAAACGCACGAAAACCATCAGATCTGAGATCCAACGGTCCAAGAGCCCGTATCACGGTAGCACTTCCCACAAAGGGAAATACAACATTTTGTTGCAGGGTGAGCGTCGGAGATGCCGTGCCGATGAGATAAAAGGTGGGTCGTTCAGTCTGGCGTATCTGCGCCGATCAATTACGAAAGCAGCGATCGACCGAGAGAGTGGTCACTAGTCACTACTCACTAGCATGGAGCAGTCGCAAGCATGAAGCAGGCGAGTTGGCTTCCGCTTTCCACTACTTTACTTTCGTCGGCGCGAGGCCGCGACGTTGTTGCTGATCGAGTGCATGCTTGACCACTCCAAAGTCCAAAGGTGATCTTGACCACGAAGAACCTCGGTGCATGCTTGGATCCTCTGCGACATCGATGCCTAACATGTCCTCGGATAGCGATCCTCTGCGCCGTAGGGTGGGCCAGGGTGAGCTCTTGGCTCTGCTGCTTCCGTCTTCGAACGGTCCGGCCATAGTGCAGCTGAACCAAACATGTCCTCGGATAGCGATCACGTGCCAGTTTTGTCTTGGTCTCGCGTGACGGGAGCCATTGCGTGGCAGCAGCTAGCCAGCCGCGGGTTCGACCATCGCCATCTCGATCTCCTCCGGCCCCTTCGCGGCTTTGCTTGGAGGCTTCCACGCTCCTCCTGCAGCTTCGCCAGTTTGTACCGTGTCGTCGACGTTAAAGGTGCCAATTATATAACAGCAACCGTCACAATACACATGGCCGAACGATGCAAGTCATGCAAGCAGATCGAAAGAAAACCGAGCGAGCAAAATCGAATAAAAATGTGAAAAAATGGCATGAAGACACCACCGGGCAAGAGCACACGACGGCGTGAGCCCATCGTCGCAATCCGACCGCTGACGCCCGAGCTCCACAACGACACCCCACAATATTGCATCGTAAAGTGTCACCGCTGTCAAGTCCAAACATATATGGGTTTTCATCCAGAGCCCCGGCCTTGGAAGGAGACCCATGAAGACGTCCCCAAAAAAAAAGTGACACTCACAGGTGCCTCCTCGTCTACGCCAATGCATGAAGCTTTCACTTGAACTCTCATCTACATCATCACACACCTACGTTATCACTGTGAGGAAGTCCATCCACCTATCTAAATTTGAGCTTTGACACTTCTACGGGAAGATCACGAGCCACCCACCACTATACCCATTGCCGCCCATGAAACCAAGGACCACAACCACCACCGTCACCACGGCACCCGTCAGAGCCGACCTAATTGCCCGCCATCCGGGGCCACCGGCCCAGCACCCTGAGCCAAACATCTCATCAACGCAAAACGCGTTTACTCCACCCGCTAGGAAGGAAAGCAGGCACCTCCCACCCGATCCATGAACCCCACCTTGATAGAAGAGGGGAAAGAGATCAAAACTGACACATAGGCTGCGCGGCAAAGAGGCACCGAGCCACACATGAGAGAATCCAATCCCGAATAAGGGGGTAATACCACACCATCGTACCGGCGACTAGGTTCGTGTCGCTAGCCGACTTTCGACACGCACCACCGAAGGGTGCATCGACCGGCGCCCCGTCAGATCAGGCCGCTCCATATCTTGATTGGGGACACCCAAACAGCTGACACTCCAACCGCTCGGGTAGCCTTAGCCATCAATCATTGCCGCCTCTGATGCCCCCCATGACGAGTCAATCTCCGTCGCCACCTATAGCACGCCACCATCCAGTCATCGAATCAAAGCCAATGCGCCCGCAAAGAAATGCACCCAATGCCCGCCCGGAGCCATTCGAACACATTGGACTGAGCCAAGCCGACACTAACTGCCGTCGGACGACTACCACCACAGCCACACCAACACATCCACTAGCCGAATTCACCATGGCAGAGACGTCCGCCCGTAGCACGCCCCTCTTGGTGAGCAGATCTGGCCGAGAAACCTGCCACTGCCACTCTAGGCACGCCCTGCCACCGTGTCGCCACACCCCGCCAGTGCTGCATATCGACCCAGTAGCATCGGGCCGTGTTGATTCCACCATGCAAGAAGACGAGAAGGCCCTATCGATGCCGAACGGGCTTCGCTCGACAACGCCCTCTAGTGGCAGCGAGGGGGGAGAAGGGAAGGGGATGGAGGGTACCAACAGTAGCTAGGGTTCCCTCCCTGTCGCACGCAGGGACGGCGTAGGGAGGGATGGGGTGGGAAGGGGGGGGGGTCAACCAACTATATATTCTCGGAGTGAATATATATGTAGTTCCAAAATAAGTAGGTTTTCAAGTGAGAAGATCTTAGGTCTCTTTGTTCATAGTATAATAATATTATAGAAATAGAAAAGCTATAAAAAATAAGATGACATGTATCTTAAATAATATAGGTATGAAAGAAATAGGTCGTCTGGTTCGTAGCATAGAGTGTTTTGGGTGAGTATGAGCTAACATTTATTTTCCTTTGAAATATGAAGGATCAGAATGTGATTCTGTTATGCAAAACAAAGAAACTCTAAAGAAAATTTTCCTACAAAAATTACATCCTATAAAATTCTTGTAAGCCAAATAAGGTTTTACTCTATCTAACTACGATTCAGATTGTTGGACCACTTTTACGTAGAACTCCCTCCATTCAGTAGTCAACATATCACAAGTGTGCTATCGCTCCATATGAGGTGCCAATGCTCTACATTCTTATAGCTGTATAGCTTTAGTATAGCTTTAGAGCATCTACAATCGGATCTCTCACTTCCTAAACGTTCGGACAGACATCCTAGACAAGAAAATGTTACTCAAACGAATCCCAAACCCGTTCCAAATGTTTGGGTTGTCCAACACTTCTTATATCCATCCTAGTGTGGGCGGATATGAGGACGCCCGCTCATACCCGGACGCGTCCGTCATGTCGGATCCAACAGGCCGGGGCCATCACAAATTTCTTCAAATCGTGCCCAACCTAGCTTGGCATGTCCTCTTCCTCTCCTCTCGTCTGCCTCGTCGCCTCCTCCTACCTAGCTCCGTCGCCGTCTCCAACCAATAGCGCCCCCACCACCGGCCCCAACCCTCCTCCCCGGCTGTCCTTGCTGCCCCGGTACATCCTACTCCTACGGACAATCACCTCGCCCTCTATTTGCTCGACAAAATGTTTGAGTTGTTTTTTTAGATTATTTTGCTTATTTGTAGACAAATGATGGATTCGCCAGATGATGACTTTGAGAAAAGGAGGTTAATAAATTCGTATACAAAGAGTTCGTCGGTTTATCAGATTCAGACGAGGAAGATGTTGAAATGATGTTGATAATGAGCATCCAGGAAGAGATTGACAAGTGGAGCATGTTTTGAGCTTCAAGGCTTCCATAAAGGACATGAGAGTTGTTCCAAGGATAGGATCATTGGCGCACGGCTTCTCTACAAGGATTACTTCAAACCTAGTCTAACATACCATGAAGGGTTTTTTCGACGTCGCTTCAGGAGCAGACCATTGTTCTTGTGCATAGTGAATGATGTGGAGGAATATGATCCTTATTTCAAGCCGAGGAAGAATTGTTGCGGACAACTGTCATTCTATCCTACGAAGAAATGCACGACTGCTATGAGAAGGTTTGCATATGGTAAAGCCGCAGATGGCGTTGATGAGATTGTCTAGATGGGGAGAGCACATACCTTGAGGCCACGATGAAATTTGCACACGTCATAATGAAGGTGTTTGAACCGAAGTACCTTAACCAACTGCTATAATGAAGGTGTTTGAACCGGAGTACCTTAACCAACTATCGAGGGTACGGAAAGTTATTGGCAATTGGAGTAGCAAAATACACTTCATGGTGAATTTAATGATACCAATTTTGTATTACGGTTCATATTATTTTTCTATAGACCTGATCAAATATGCACATGCTTGACTTCTAAAAACCTACTATGCACTAGTACATTTTTTGAAACGGGGTTAGTATATTTTATAAAGTTATTATTACTACGGTTCTCTGGAAGCCATTTCATCTCACTTGCAAGAGCCCCATTTTTGGCATTTCCCTCCATCTCCTTGTACAGCCGGCCGTGCAATATCTGGCACCATGGGTACCCCAAGCAAGAAACACCTCTTCGTGGTTACCAAACACAGCGCGTCGCCATCACCTGCCGTTCGGCGCAAACTAGGAGCTGATAAATACGACATGCGGCCAACAACATACTCCTATATTGCCAGAGGTTGCCCAGAAGATCTCGAGGCGTCGGTTTTGGGAGACGGAGAGACATGAGGGCCATACCCTGCGCCGCGCCGCTCATGCCGCTGCTGGTGGTTGTGGTGCTGCTCCTCGTCGCGCCATGGCGAGGCGGCGGGGCGGCGGTGGCTCGAGCTCTCAACTTCACGAGGGCGGACTTCCCCGGGGACTTCGTCTTCGGAGCCGGCACGTCGGCCTACCAGGTACGTGCGTCGGTGCGTGTCAGCTCGGCGTAGCGGCGCAGCTTTTTGGTCCTAGCGCTTGTTTCCCGCGATGGAACGGAGCAGGTTTTGCTTTGTTTTTCTCGTCGATTGATGGGTGTCTTGCTTGTTTTTTGTGTTGCGGGTGTAGTACGAGGGGGCGACCGGCGAAGACGGGAGGAGCGCAAGCATTTGGGACACTTTTACTCATGCAGGTGATGATAATCTCACGTCTTATGGCCTCCGTCTCTGTGCATCATCATATTTACATGTAGCTTCATGGCTAAATGGTTGTGATCCTTCCATGATCATGCTTGTGATCATTGGTTGTAATTTCACTATAGCTATACGTAAGTGGACTGAATCTATAATTCCTCCAATTCTTAATGAGAAAGCAGAGCACCTTCTATGTTGGTCAAAAAAATTAGTAACAGAAGCAGAAATGTTTGTTACTCTTTTGCGTATGAAAGAAGATTTTCTTATCTAGCAGATTTAGTTGCCCGCACATTTTGCAAAACATGTGCAGCTTTAGAAATAACTTTTCAGATGACTGAGGGGCAGAGAATTCAAGCCGGGAGAGTGGTAAAAACAAATTCTTGCTTGCCTGAAATATGTGTTGAACCAGGCAGAATTTGGTAGAGAACAGAGCAATTCCCCTGAACTCTAGCTAAAATCCTCTGTCAAGGAACCTACTCTATCTCTGACCTTCCTAGAAAAAACAAGCTACACATGATCGTCCCACCTCTCAACACAAAAGTGCAGTACTAACTTGTGCTGATAGTGCACGGAACTGACCATGACGTTGTTGATCTGACCGTGACCGCAGGGAGGATGCCAGACAAGAGCACCGGCGATTTGGGCGCAGACGGCTACCACAGATACAAGGTCTGCATATGTTCTTTCACCAGTGCACTAGGCCAGCTTAGCTTACATACAAAAGTAAAACCGTCTCTTGAATTTTTCGGATCGACAGCGACGCCCTGTGTTGGTTTCTAGGCGTACGTATCGTTCTGGTTGGAGCTCATGTGGCCGTCATTTTCAACCGTTTCTTGTTGACAAATGGACTATGATATACGGCTACGGCTTTCCTCAGAACATGTGCGGGCTCATCTCGGAAAAACTGAAAAATGTGCAGAAGAAGATTGTAATTTTGACAATTTGTGCATGTACTACTACTATTATTTGAATTTGATCGTGTCAAATGGCATACCATTAGGTTTTCGATGCCCGGTTTGCAAGTTCAGATTTGTTTTTTCTCTCATGTGTGCATATGCATTTTGTAGGAGGATGTGGAGTTGATGAGCGACGCCGGCCTGGAGGCGTACCGGTTCTCCATTTCCTGGTCCAGGCTCATTCCAAGTAAGACTGAACACACCAGTTGCACCTCATTTGAAAGACCAAGATCTGTCGTCACCCTTGCAACCTCCCCTGACTGATGATTTTATTGTCTCTCTTCTCTTCATGAACACAGGAGGAAGAGGGCCCGTGAACCCTAAAGGGCTGGAGTACTACAACAACCTGATAAATGAGCTGACAAGAAGAGGTAGCAGAAAATATCCATGAATCAATGTTGGAATTCCCTTTTTCAGGCTCATATCGTTGTGTTACCCCACATCTCTGCAGGAATCCAGATACATGTCACCCTGTACCACCTCGATTTTCCTCAGATCCTCGAAGACGAGTACCACGGCTGGCTCAGCCCCAGGGTCGTGTAAGAAGATCTTACTATTTGGCTACACAAATTATTACATTCTGATGGATGTTGGAACTTGCAAGCGCGAGGGTGTGCATTCTGATGTGTGTTGCATGCATGCATGCATGCAGGGATGACTTCACGGCGTTCGCGGACGCGTGCTTCCGGGAGTTCGGGGACCGGGTGCGGCACTGGACAACCATGGACGAGCCCAACGTGATCGCCATCGCCGCCTACGACAGCGGCGCCTTCCCGCCGTGCCGCTGCTCGGCGCCCTACGGGATGAACTGCACCACGGGGGACTCCACCGTGGAGCCCTACACCGTGGCGCACCACTCCATCCTGGCGCACGCCGCCGCCGTCAGGCTCTACCGGGACAAGTACCAGGCCACGCAGGGGGGCGTCGTCGGCATGAACATCTACAGCTTCTGGAACTACCCCTTCTCTCCCACCCCCGCCGACGTCGCCGCCACGCAGAGGTCGCTCGACTTCATGGTCGGCTGGTGAGACAATCTTCTCGACGACAGTCGTATATTTTGTATCTATATATAAGCGTGCTTTTTCTAACTGAATATATCACACGTTTTTTTGGGCCTTCTTGTTTAGGATCTTGGACCCCTTGGTGAAAGGAGACTACCCTGAGATCATGAAGAAGAAGGCCGGGTCACGGATTCCGTCCTTCACCAAGGAACAGTCCGAGCTCATCCGTGGGGCCATCGACTTCGTTGGCATCAACCACTACACGTCGGTGTATGTCAGCGATGGGAAGAGCGGCGCCGACGCGAGCCTCCGGGACTACAACGCCGACATGTCTGCTACATTCAGAAGTAAGTCTAGATTTATTTATTTTTGGATCAAGAAAGCATGGTTCAAACGACCTGGCAAAAATTGAAATAACTGTGTCGTTTGTTTGTTTTGTGTTTCAGTGTCAAGGAATGATAGCGGTACTGGTCAGGTACTTTTGTTACTCTTTTCTTTGGACGAATTTTGGGCAAAGCCAGTCAAATTGACCTTTACCTATCCATTATTGGTACAGTTCATCCCTATCAACATGCCCAATGATCCACAGGGGCTGCAATGTATGCTCCAGTACCTCACGGACACATACCAGAACATCCCTATCTATGTCCAAGAAAATGGCAAGCCTTCTCATCTTTTGTCTATAATCTTTCTGTTTACAGTATCTTTCATTGTTGACATAATATAGCATCTGAGATCATGGGCACTGTTCTATAATCCTTCGGAAGTGCCTAAAATAATCCAATGATGAAATTCCACATTGCCATGGTTTGAAAAAAATAATACATTGCTGGCAAATTCTGCAAAACTGAGACACTACGTTGCCGCTTCATCACCGATACTATGTATCAAGTCAAACATTAACTTTTTTGGTGTTTCTACTGATCAAAACTTTCTGGCCTATTCTTCCACGTTATCATATTTCAGGCTATGGGCAGTTCTTCATCGACTCGGTCAATGATCATAACAGAGTGGAGTACTTAAGTGGGTACATCGGCAGCACACTCGCTGCACTCAGGTGAGTGTTGTTCAGTATATCACTGAACATGATTATTTTGTCTCAACTTATCGGTGTTACTAGTAGAGTTTTAGCCATTGGGTTCACAAGGGGAACACTTAAAATCGTTATTGCAGGAATGGAGCCAACGTGAAGGGCTACTTTGTTTGGTCATTCCTGGACGTGTTCGAGTTTATGGCGGGCTATTATTCGCGATACGGACTGCACTACGTTGATTTTCAGGATCCTGAGTTGCCAAGGCAGCCAAAGCTCTCTGCTAAGTGGTACTCCAAGTTCTTAAAGAGTGAAATTGGGATAAGCATAGAGAAGATGGTTAGTCCTGACACGAGGTCACATGCTCAACAATGAGGTTAACTAGCAGTGCATAGAGATATTCAGGTTGGGGGTACTGGAGAAACAAGAAAAAGTCCAGATGGTTGCTTATAATTTTTCTTGTTCGGTTTGGAAAGATGAAATTTTATTCGTCTTCTTATAGTTGATGATGGTGGCTCACCATCAGGTGTTTTTCTGATGAGAAATAGGTGTATACCCTTCTGTTCTTGGTGTCATGACTAATTACGTTTTGGTAATCAGATATAAATAAAGCAGACTATACTTAAGCTGCGAGTTTTTCCTTTTTTTGCGAGAAAACCATCTGAGTTATTGTCTTTGAACTTCGAAGTAAAATATGGTGACAATTTCCAATGCTTGTCTTCAAGTGCCAAAGTGTCTTTGTGTCAAATGCCAAAAAGAAGTGCCAAAGTGCCTTGGTGCAGAAGCGATGCATCCATGATAAGTTCATGCATGTGCAAGACCTGATTAAGGACCTCAATCGCAAGAAGAGTCTAGGGCTATTCTTCAAATTAGACGTCTCTAGCCCTTCCCTCAAATCCCTTTAATTCACAAAAAATATGTTTTGAGAAGTTAAAACATATCTGGCCTTTCCCTCAAAACCGTTAACTTGTCAAAAGATTGGGGGACACTCCTCAAACCATATGGTGACCTTATCAAAAAATTGGTTGGCCCATTAGATTTGGTCATTCCTTGGATTGGTGGCAAATATTTGGCGTGCCCAGCCCGCCCAAGTAGCTCTCATCTAAATTTGAGTGAAGTTTGTTTTAAACCTTGAACTCATATGGCTCGTCAGAATCAAACCTCAACCTCTTAATCCCTGGAATCGACGTCTTGTACTCATTGATCCTGATCAATTTTGACCTTGGAGCTGTTTCGTATCGGGATAAGGTCCATCCCGGCGGGGATTGCAATCTATTCTCACTGACACCCATACCCCCACATGTCATATCCATCTTCTTCCACAACTCCTTTTCTCCCGCTCTCCTGCAATCAGTGTTGATCCCCATCCAGCACCTCCTCATCTCCACGGGAGCCAGGCACCTCAACGTCGTCAAACCCGCGCTCGAGGACATCGCATCGGTGGCGTCTGGTCGCTCCATTTCATGTCCGCTGCAACCCCACCCGATGCGATGGCTAATAGCTCACTACTAGAAAAACGGCTATAGTTAATATGGACATTAATGACGCACCATGTATGTGGTGCGCCACTGCTATATCAGTGGCGCACCAGAATCAGGTGCGCCATTGCTATGTTTTCACTAATGGCGCACCACATGAGCAGTGCGCCACTTTGCTATGTCTCACCTACACAAACACATACCCCTCTTTAGTTTTTTTTAAAAATAAAAGAAAATGATAAAAGATTCAAAAAAATAGATGCCCATGTGTTATGTGTTCTAGTTGTTAGGAAAATTAACAAACATGAATTTTGATTTTTTTTGCAAAAGGCCGCCGTGTTTCGGTAAAATGGCCGTAACTTTTGCATACGACCTCCGATGAAAAAGTTTTTTATATAAAAAATCATCTACTCGAAAAGTTACATCAAAATTTGACCGGCTATGCCCGTTATCGATTTTCTAGAATCCTCAAAAACCTAACAGAAAAAAAGTTACGGGGCTTTCAAGATCTGGAGAGGCAAAAAAAATCAAACTCAGTAATGACGCACCTGCCCATGGTGCGCCATTACTATCTCCCCGCCTTCAAAATTCAAACTGTATAAAAAAAATAAAAAAGTTAGTAATGGCGCACCTGCCCAAGGTGCGCCATTACTATCTTCCCGCCTTCAAAATTCAAAATAGATCAAAAAAAAGTTAGTAATGGCGCACCTGCCCACTGTGCGCCATTACTATGCCGTATATATGGCTGGGCGGGGTCCTCTCCTCCTTAACTCTTCATTTTTCTCCTCCACTCCATCTCCCCCTCTGCTCCACTCCATCTCCCCTTCTCTCCTCCACCATACTCCCCTCCTCCTCTCCGGCGACCTCCTCCTCTCCGGCGAACTCCTCCTCCCTCCTCTTCGGTGAGCTCCTCCTCCCTCCTCTCCGGTGATCTCCTCCTCCCTCCTCTCCGGTGATCTCCTCCTCCCTCCTCTCCGGTGAGGTCCTCCTCCCTCCTCTCCTCCCTTCCCCTCACGGTTTCTCCTCCCTCCTCTCCGGTGAACTCCTCTCCGGCGACCTCCTCTCCGGCGACCTCCTCCTCCTCCCCGGCGATGTAGGCGAGCTCCTCTCCGGTGACCTCCTCCTCCTCCTCCTCCTCTTCGACGATGTAGGCGAGCTCCTCTCTGATGACCTCCTCCTCCCTCCTCTCCTCCTCACGGTTTCTCCTCAGCCCTCCTCTCCGGCGAACTCCTCTCCGGCAAAATAACGTACAAGATCCAAAAACGAGAACAAAATTTGAAAAAATATCATGCAAAAAATGAGCAAAAAAAGGGGGAAAAATCGCGATCCAGATCCAAATTCAAAATTCAAAAATAGCAATGGCGCACAGTGGGGGTTAGACGGTGCGCCACTACTATTTTCCCGCCTTCAAAATTGAGAAAAAAATCAAAAAAATTAAAAAAAAATTACCAGTGGCGCACCTATAGCAATAGTAATGGCACACTACAAGGTGTGCCACTGTTACCTGCAATACTAATGGCGCACTAGAGGTGCGCCATTAGTATTTGTTACTAGTGGCGTGGTAATAGTGGCGCACTGAAGGAAATATGCCCTAGAGGCAATAATAAAATTATTATTTATTTCCTTATAATCATGATAAATGTTTATTATTCATGCTAGAATTGTATTAACCGGAAACATAATACATGTGTGAATACATAGACAAACTTAGTGTCACTAGTATGCCTCTACTTGACTAGCTCGTTAATCAAAGATGGTTATGTTTCCTAACCATGAACAATGAGTTGTTATTTGATTAACGGGATCACATCATTAAGAGAATGATCTGATTGACATGACCCATTCCATTAGCTTAGCACCCGATCGTTTAGTATGTTGCTATTGCTTTCTTCATGACTTATACATGTTCCTATGACTATGAGATTATGCAACTCCCGTTTGCCGGAGGAACACTTTGGGTGCTACCAAACGTCACAACGTAACTGGGTGATTATAAAGGAGCATTACAGGTGTCTCCAAAGGTAGATGTTGGGTTGGCGTATTTCGAGATTAGGATTTGTCACTCCGATTGTCGGAGAGGTATCTCTGGGCCCTCTCGGTAATGCACATCACTTAAGCCTTGCAAGCATTGCAACTAAATGAGTTAGTTGCGGGATGATGTATTACAGAACGAGTAAAGAGACTTGCCGGTAACGAGATTGAACTAGGTATTGGAATACCGACGATCGAATCTCGGGCAAGTAACATACCGATGACAAAGGGAACAACGTATGCAGTTATGCGGTCTGACCGATAAAGATCTTCGTAGAATATGTAGGAGCCAATATGGGCATCCAGGTCCCGCTATTGGTTATTGACCGGAGACGTGTCTCGGTCATGTCTACATTGTTCTCGAACCCGTAGGGTCCGCACGCTTAAGGTTACGATGACAGTTATATTATGAGTTTATGCATTTTGATGTACCGAATGTTGTTCGGAGTCCCGGATGTGATCACGGACATGACGAGGAGTCTCGAAATGGTCGAGACACAGAGATTGATATATTGGAAGCCTATGTTTGGATATCGGAAGTGTTCCGGGTGAAATCGGGATTTTACCGGAGTACCGGGAGGTTACCGGAACCTCCCGGGGAGCTATATGGGCCTTAGTGGGCCTTAGTGGAAAAGAGAAGGGGTTGCCCTAGATGGGCTGCGCGCCACCCTCCCTCCCCTAGTCCTATTAGGACAAGGAGAGGTGGCCGGCCCCCCCTCTCTCTTTTCCCCCTCCGCGAATCCTATTCCAACTAGGATTTAGGGGGGGGGGGAATCCTACTCCCAGAGGGAGTAGGACTCTCCTGGCGCGCCAAGCTTGGCCGGCCAGCCTCCCCCCGTCTAGTCCTTTATATACTGAGGCAGAGGCACCCCAGAAACACACAAGTTGATCCACGTGATCTATTCCTTAGCCGTGTGCGGTGCCCCCTGCCACCATAGCCCTCGATAATACTGTAGCGGAGTTTAGGCGAAGCCCTGCTGCTGTAGTACATCAAGATCGTCACCACGCCGTCGTGCTGACGGAACTCTTCCCCTACACTTTGCTGGATCGGAGTCCGGGGATCGTCATCGAGCTGAACGTGTGCTCGAACTCGGAGGTGCCGTAGTTTCGGTGCTTGATCGGTTGGATCGTGAAGACGTACGCCTACTTCCTCTACGTTGCGTCAACGCTTCCGCAGTCGGTCTGCGTGGGTACGTAGACAACACTCTCCCCTCTCGTTGCTATGCATCACATGATCTTGCGTGTGCGTAGGAATTTTTTTTGAAATTACTACGAAACCCAACAGTGGTATGAGAGCCTAGGTTATTTATGTTGATGTTATGCACGAGTAGAACACAAGTGAGTTGTGGGAGATATAAGTCATACTGCCTACCAGCATGTCATACTTTGGTTCGGCGGCATTGTTGGACAAGACGACCCGGACCAACCTTACGCGTACGCTTACGCGAGACCGGTTCCCCCGATGTGCTTTGCACATAGGTGGATTGCGGGCGACTGTCTCTCCAACTTTAGTTGAACCGAGTATGGCTACGCCCGGTCCTTGCGAAGGTTAAAATGGAGTCTATTTGACAAACTATCGTTGTGGTTTTGATGCGTAGGTGAGATTGGTTCTTGCTTAAGCCCGTAGCAGCTACGTAAAACTTGCAACAACAAAGTAGAGGACGTCTAACTTGTTTTTGCAGGGCATGTTGTGATGTGATATGGTCAAGACATGATGCTGAATTTTATTGTATGAGATGATCATGTTTTGTAACCGAGTTATCGGCAACTGGCAGGAGCCATATGGTTGTCGCTTTATTGTATGCAATGAAATCGCGATGTAATGCTTTACTTTATTACTAAGCGGTAGTGATAGTCGTGGAAGCATAAGATTGGCGAGACGACAACGATGCTGCGATAGAGATCAAGGTGTCGCACCGGTGACGATGGTGATCATGACGGTGCTTCAAAGATGGAGATCACAAGCACAAGATGATGATGGCCATATCATGTCACATATTTTGATTGCATATGATATTTATCTTTTATACATCTTATCTTTCTTTGATTGACGGTAGCATTATAAGATGATCTCTCACTAAATTATCAAGAAGTGTTCTCCCTGAGTATGCACCATTGCCAAAGTTCGTCGTGCCCAGACACCACGTGATGATCGGGTGTGATAAGCTCTATGTCCATCTACAACGGGTGCAAACCAGTTTTGCACACGCAGAATACTCGGGTTAAACTTGACGAGCCTAGCATATGCAGATATGGCCTCGGAACACAGAGACCGAAAGGTCGAGTGTGAATCATATAGTAGATATGATCAACATAACGATGTTCACCATTGAAAACTACTCCATTTCACGTGATGATCGGTTATGGTTTAGTTGATTTGGATCACGTGATCACTTAGAGGATTAGAGGGATGTCTATCTAAGTGGGAGTTCTTAATTAATATGATTAAATTGAACTTAAATTTATCATGAACTTAGTCCTGGTAGTATTTTGCAAATCATGTTGTAGATCAATAGCTCGCGTTGTTGCTTCCCTGTGTTTATTTTGATATGTTCCTAGAGAAAATTATGTTGAAAGATGTTAGTAGCAAAGATGCGGATTGGATCCGTGATCTGAGGTTTATCCTCATTGCTGCACAGAAGAATTATGTCCTTGATGCACCGCTAGGTGACGGACCTATTGCAGGAGCAGATGCAGACGTTATGAACGTTTGGCTAGCTCAATATGAAGACTACTTGATAGTTTAGTGCACCATGCTTAACAGCTTAGAATCGGGACTTCAAAGACGTTTTGAACGTCATGGAGCATATGAGATGTTCCAGGAGTTGAAGTTAATATTTCAAGCAAATACCCGAGTTGAGAGATATGAAAGTCTCCAACAAGTTCTATAGCTAAAAGATGGAGGAGAATCGCTCAACTAGTGAGCATGTGCCCAGATTGTCTGAGTACAACAATCGCTTGAATCAAGTGGGAGTTAATCTTCCAGATAAAATAGTGATTGACAGAATTCTCTAGTCACCATCACCAAGTTAGTAGAACTTCGTGATGAACTGTAATATGCAAGGGATGACTAAAGTGATTCCCAAGCTCTTCGTGATGTTGAAATCGACGAAGGTAGAAATCAAGAAAGAGCATCAAGTGTTGATGGTAGACAAGACCACTAGTTTCAATAAAAGGGCAAAGGGAAGAAGGGGAACTTCAAGAAGAACGGCAAGCAAGTTGCTGCTCAAGTGAAGAAGCCCAAGTCTGGTCCTAAGCCTGAGACTAAGTGTTTCTACTGCAAAGGGACTGGTCACTGGAAGTGGAACTACCCCAAGTGATTGGCAGATAAGAAGGATGGCAAAGTGAACATAAGTATATTTGATATACATGTCATTGATGTGTACTTTACTAGTGTTTATAGCGACCCCTCAGTATTTGATACTAGTTCAGTTGCTAAGATTAGTAACTCGAAACGGGAGTTGCAGAATAAACAGAGACTAGTTAAGGGTAAAGTGACGATGTGTGTTGGAAGTGGTTCCAAGATTGATATGATCATCATCGCACACTCCCTATACTTTCGGGATTAGTGTTGAATCTGAATAAGTGTTATTTGGTGTTTGCGTTAAGCATGAATATGATTTGATCATGTTTATTGTGATACGGTTATTCATTTAAGTAAGAGAATAAATTGTTGTTCTGTTTACATGAATAAAACCTTATATGGTTACACACCCAATGAAAATAGTTCGTTGGATCTCGAGGGTAGTGATACACATAATCATAATATTGAAACCAAAAGATGCAAAGTTAATAATGATAGTGCAACTTATTTGTAGCACTGCTGTTTAGGTCATATTGGTGTAAAGCGCATGAAGAAACTCCATGCTGATGGGATTTTGGAATCACTTGATTATGAATCACTTGATGCTTGCGAACCATGCCTCTTGGGCAAGATGACTAAGACTCCGTTCTCCGGAGCGAGCAACTGACTTATTGGAAATAATACATACTGATGTATGCGGTCCGATGAGTGTTAAAGCTCACGGCAAGTATCGTTATTTTCTGAACTTCACAGATGATTTGAGCAGATATGGGTATATCTGCTTGATGAAACATAAGTCTGAAACATTTGAAAAGTTCAAAGAATTTCAGAGTGAAGTGAAAAATCATCGTGACAAGAAAATAAAGTTTCTACGATCTGATCGCGGAGACAAATATTTGATTTACGAGTTTGGTCTTCAATTAAAACAATGTGAAATAGTTTCACAAACTCATGCCACATGGAACACCACAGCATAATGGTGTGTCCGAACGTCATAACCGTACTTTATTGGATATAGTGCAATCTATGATGTCTCTTACCGATCTACCACTATCATTTTGGGGTTATGCATTAGAGACAGCTGCATTCACGTTAAATAGGGCACCATCTAAATCCGTTGAGACGACACCATGTGAACTATGGTTTGGCAAGAAACCAAAGTTGTCGTTTCTTAAAGTTTGGGGTTGCGATGCTTATATGAAAAAGTTTCATCCTGATAAGCTCAAACTCAAATCGGAGAAGTGCGTCTTCATAGGATATCCAAAGGAAACTATTGGATACACCTTCTATCACAGATCCGAAGGCAAGACTTTTGTTGCTAAATTCGGAAACTTTCTGGAGAAGGAGTTTCTCTCGAAAGAAGTGAGTGGGAGGAAAGTATAACTTGACGAGGTAACTGTACCTGCTCCCTTATTGGAAAGTAGTACATCACAAAAAAATGTTTCTGTGACACCTACACCAGTTAGTGAGGAAGCTAATGATGATGATCATGAAACTTCAGAACAAGATACTACTGAACCTCGTAGATCAACCAGAGTAAGATCCGCGCCAGAGTGGTACGGTAATCCTATTCTGGAAGTCATGCTACTAGATCATGATGAACCTACGAACTATGAAGAAGCGATGGTGAGCCCAGATTCCGCAAAGTGGCTTGAAGCCATGAAATCTGAGATATGATCCATGTATGAGAACAAAGTATGGACTTTGGTTGACTTGCCCGATGATCGGCAAGCCATAGAAAATAAATGGATCTTCAAGAGGAAGACGGACGCTGATAGTAGTGTTACTATCTACAAAGCTAGAATTGTCGCAAAAGTTTTTCGACAAGTTCAAGGTGTTGACTACGATGAGATTTTCTCACTCGTATCTATGCTTAAGTCTGTCCGAATCATGTTAGCAATTGCCGCATTTTATGAAATCTGGCAAATGGATAAACAAAACTGCATTCCTTAATGGATTTACTAAAGAAGAGTTGTATACGATGCAACTAGAAGGTTTTGTCGATCCTAAAGGTGTTAACTAAATATGCAAGCTCCAGCGATCCATCTATGGACTGGTGCAAGAATCTCGGAGTTGGAATATACGCTTTGATAAGTTGATCAAAGCATATAGTTTTATACAGACTTGCGGTGAAGCCTGTATTTACAAGAAAGTGAGTGGGAGCACTACAGCATTTCTGATAAGTATATGTGAATGACATATTGTTGATCGGAAATAATGTAGAATTATTCTGCAAAGCATAAAGGAGTGTTTGAAAGGAGTTTTTCAAAGAAAGACCTCGGTGAAGCTGCTTACATATTGAGCTTCAAGATCTATAGAGATAGGTCAAGACGCTTGATAAGTTTTTTCAATGAGTACATACCTTGACAAGATTTTGAAGTAGTTCAAAATGGAACAGTCAAAGAAAAAGTTTCTTGCCTGTGTTACAAGGTGTGAAGTTGAGTAAGACTCAAAGCCCGACCACGGCAGAAGATAGAAAGAGAATGAAAGTCATTCCCTATGCCTTGGCCATAGGTTCTATAAAGTATGTCATGCTGTATACCAGATCTATTGTATACCCTACACTGATTTGGCAAGGGAGTACAATAGTGATCTAGGAGTAGATCACTGGACAACGGTCAAAATTATCCTTAGTGGAATAAGGAAATATTTCTCAATTATGGAGGTGACAAAAGGTTCGTCGTAAAAGTTACGTCGATGCAAGTTTTGACACAGATCTGGATGACTCTAAGTCTCGATCTAGATACATATTGAAAGTGGGAGCAATAAGCTAGAGTAGCTCCGTGCAGAGCATTGTTGACATAGAAATTCGTAAAATACTTACGGATCTGAATGTGACAGACCCGTTGACTAAAATTATCTCACAAGCAAAACATGATCACACCTTAGTACTCTTTGGGTGTTAATCACATAGCGATGTGAACTAGATTACCGAATCTAGTAAACCCTTTGGGTGTTGGTCACATGACGATGTGAACTATGGGTGTTAATCACATGATGATGTGAACTATCGATGTTAATCACATGGTGATGTGATCTAGATTATTGACTCTAGTGCAAGTGGGAGACTGAAGGAAATATGCCCTAGAGGCAATAATAAAATTATTATTTATTTCCTTATAATCATGATAAATGTTTATTATTCATGCTAGAATTTTATTAACCGGAAACATAATACATGTGTGAATACATAGACAAACTTAGTGTCACTAGTATGCCTCTACTTGACTAGCTCGTTAATCAAAGATGGTTATGTTTCCTAACCATGAACAATGAGTTGTTATTTGATTAACGGGATCACATCATTAAGAGAATGATCTGATTGACATGACCCATTCCATTAGCTTAGCACCCGATCGTTTAGTATGTTGCTATTGCTTTCTTCATGACTTATACATGTTCCTATGACTATGAGATTATGCAACTCCCGTTTGCCGGAGGAACACTTTGGGTGCTACCAAACGTCACAACGTAACTGGGTGATTATAAAGGAGCATTACAGGTGTCTCCAAAGGTAGATGTTGGGTTGGCGTATTTCGAGATTATGATTTGTCACTCCGATTGTCGGAGAGGTATCTATGGGCCCTCTCGGTAATGCACATCACTTAAGCCTTGCAAGCATTGCAACTAAATGAGTTAGTTGCGGGATGATGTATTACAGAACGAGTAAAGAGACTTGCCCGTAACGAGATTGAACTAGGTATTGGAATACCGACGATCGAATCTCGGGCAAGTAACATACCGATGACAAAGGGAACAACGTATGCAGTTATGCGGTCTGACCGATAAAGATCTTCGTAGAATATGTAGGAGCCAATATGGGCATCCAGGTCCCGCTATTGGTTATTGACCGGAGACGTGTCTCGGTCATGTCTACATTGTTCTCGAACCCGTAGGGTCCGCACGCTTAAGGTTACGATGACAGTTATATTATGAGTTTATGCATTTTGATGTACTGAAGGTTGTTCGGAGTCCCAGATGTGATCACGGACATGACGAGGAGTCTCGAAATGGCCGAGACATAAAGATTGATATATTGGAAGCCTATGTTTGGATATCGGAAGTGTTCCGGGTGAAATCGGGATTTTACCGGAGTACCGGGAGGTTACCGGAACCCCCCGGGGAGCTATATGGGCCTTAGTGGGCCTTAGTGGAAAAGAGAAGGGGCTGCCCTAGATGGACTGCGTGCCACCCTCCCTCCCCTAGTCCTATTAGGACAAGGAGAGGTGGCCGGCCCCCCCTCTCTCTTTTCCCCCTCCGCGAATCCTATTCCAACTAGGATTGGGGGGGGAGGAATCCTACTCCCAGAGGGAGTAGGACTCTCCTGGCGCGCCAAGCTTGGCCGGCCAGCCTCCCCCCTCTAGTCCTTTATATACTGAGGCAGAGGCACCCCAGAAACACACAAGTTGATCCACGTGATCTATTCCTTAGCCGTGTGCGGTGCCCCCTGCCACCATAGTCCTCGATAATACTGTAGCGGAGTTTAGGCGAAGCCCTGCTGCTGTAGTACATCAAGATCGTCACCACGCCGTCGTGCTGACGGAACTCTTCCCCTACACTTTGCTGGATCGGAGTCTGGGGATCGTCATCGAGCTGAACGTGTGCTCGAACTCGGAGGTGCCGTAGTTTCGGTGCTTGATCGGTTGGATCGTGAAGACGTACGACTACTTCCTCTACGTCGGTCTGCGTGGGTACGTAGACAACACTCTCCCCTCTCGTTGCTATGCATCACATGATCTTGCGTGTGCGTAGGAATTTTTTTGAAATTACTACGAAACCCAACACGCACCTATAGTGCGCCATTAATAGCCAAAATAGGTGCGCCACTAACAGCCTTTTTTCTAGTAGTGGCTAATGTTTACACCCATTAAACTTGTCCATAATCTCACAAATAAATCCCGTGGCTAGCTTAGAATCAATCCACATGCTTGCTTGTTTAGGTTAGCTTTTCTGAGCTTCTCTTGCAGAAGCTACTAAACCTGGCATCTCGTACGAGCCCATCGAGCTACTGCTATGGACCCGTAGGTCCTATGGGGAACTACTCATGCATCATCTTGGAGGCAACAAGGTGATCAATCCCCCCTCTGAAAGAGTACCGGCGGAGGCCTCCAGATGGCATCACGGAAGAACAGAGGCTTGCGTTGGCGATAAAATTGTTTCGGGTCTCGCCTTTGGGGGTTTCATGATTTTAGGGAATTTATAGTGTTGGAATTAGGTGAGGGGGGCCTCCGAGGGGCCATCAAGCTCATAGGGTGTCCCCCATGAGGGTGCCACCTGAGCTTGTGGCCGTCTGATAGCTCTTCTGTCCTCCCCCCGAATCTTCTAGGGCCTCTTCTTGTCTAGTAAAAATCACCATAAAGTTTCATCGTGTTTGGACTTTGTTTGTATGATTTTTCTGCAAAACAATAAAATAGGCAAAAACATAAACTAGCACTGGGCACCGAGTTAATAGGTTAGTTCCCAAAATGATATAAAATTGCATATAAAGCATACAAGATTGATAATATAATAGCATAAAACAATAAAAAAAATATAGATACATTGGAGACGTATCACTTGCTGCAAAAGGACCTCCAGTAGATCCATCCACTTTGTCTGAATACAACTGTGATACTTCATATTCCGCTCATGAGTCATTTGACTCCAACTATAAACTGTTTAAAAATCAGAATGTGAAGTATTTGGTAGATTTGTTGGAACTAACTGTGGGAATGGTTCCCTGGTGAAGAAAATCTGGGTGCCCAAAAGCCTTCTAGAAAATCTTTAGGTGAATGCCGTCATGACACCACCAATAAATAAGAAAAACACTAGGGAAAATTCTTCACATGGACCAAAGTCGTCAAATGGTTGCACACCTACTAATGGTCGTGCTAATGCTTATGTTTCGTAGGGAAACATTCATTGGTCTGATGAATATGTGCATTATTCTTCGAACCACTATGTTCACAGATCTTCGAAGAATTTTTCTGCATATTTATTTGAGTACTTTAACCCCCTATGAAGAGAAATCCATATTCTTCTATGCCTAAATTCTCTATTGGCGCACTTCGATACATTGCTTCTCAGTCACCCCTACAAATGTGGATGGTTAAGAAGAAGAACTAATTTCTTCTGCAGGGTCAGGTCTCCAGACTAAATTCAACATCTGATGAAATTGTTGGAGACTTGAGAAATGCTTGTTGGGACACAAGCTAATCATGATGAAATGAACTTTTCATTTCTGACGTCCTATATGCTACTGAAATTACTATCACTTGATGAAATTCTCTCTGACGGATTTGATTGTCATATTCTTCGCTTTGAAGTATATGAGTTCGTAAGTCAGACTAATGCTTCTGCAAGAAGACTCACCCAAATCCACTGAATGGATAATGGACAGTGGTTGCATGAATCATATGACTGGTGTTAGGAATTTACTCACTGATGCTTCCGTCACTCTGTCTCATCCGAAGCATATCACATACGCTGGCAAAGTGAAAAGCAAGGAATTGGGTCTAGGTAAGGTTGCTATCTCAAAGGATCGACACATGGATAAAGTGATGCTTGTTGAATCCCTTGGATACAACCTCATGTCTGTTTCAATGTTTTGTCATCTTGATATGATTTTCATCTTTGGAAAATTTCGATGCATTGTGCTGCTAGACTAACAAATCCAAAGTCTTCGAAGGTTTTTGAAGTGGTGACTTGTATATTCTAGATTTCACTGCAGGTCCACAACCTGCCATATGTTTATTCGCAAAAGCTTCAGAATGTTGGCTATGGCATCCATGACTTGGACATGCTGGCATGAGGAATTTAAGCACTCTCGTCAAGAAAAAGCAGACGTCGGTTTCACAAACTTGGACCGGAGATGGCCTGTGCTGGTGTTCCCCCAGGATGATGAGTGGCTTCTCTCCGGAGAGCCAATTCACATGCTAGCCTCGCCACTCAGGTTTTCATGGCATGTCCACATTGGACCACTAGCCTATCTCCCCAGGGAGACATACGGGTGCCACCAAGTTTTTCCTCGCGGTCAACATACCCCGATCAGTCGGGAAGCACCTAGTCTAGAATCTGTTGAAGTTTTATTCAAATCATAATTAACTAAAACTTGATGACAGGCGCCAAGTGACCCCACAGTGCTCGGGCCAAATCAAGCTTTTACTAAACTCGTTCTATAAAACCTCAACTGGTTCGGGGGCTAAACCTATAGGCGTGCCGCCAGTCGCCATGTTCCTTCTGAGCTTTCTACTTTTTTCACAAAATATGCTCAATACCTAACACTCACTCTTTGTCTCCAACTCGGTCCCAACCCGATCATCTCGTTTGCAAGAGCAAAAGCTAACGGTCAATGTAAGAAGTACTACTGGAACGATTACTCACTAGAGTGTGCAGATTTTTTTCTCCAGTCGACAGTTTCAAGGCCAAAATCAATCATTGTGACGAGTGCATGAAGATCCATCCAATCAACTCAATTTCAGACTAAAATTTATTTACCGTGCCGACTGCACGAAGATTCACCTGATTCACCCAGTTCTAGGTTGAACTCATTTACCGTGCCAAGCGCACAAAGATCCATTAGATTGACTCAGCTCCAGATTGTAGTGGTTTACCATGTCAAGCGCATGAAGATCCATTCCGATTGCACAAAGATCCGCCACAGTTCCAAGCTGAAGTTGTTAACTGTGTCGAGTGCACGTGGGTTCATCTGTTTAATCTAGTTCCACACCAGAAGATTTAAGCCCTGTGCCAGACTCATCTAGTCCAACAAAGGATCGGGGACTACACCTAGCGGGTGCACTCAGCGTGCCCCCACTGGAAAAGAAATAAAAAAGGACCATTCTGCTTGGTCAAGTCCAACAACAACATTCAAGTACAAAAAATCTTACAGACTCCAACCGACTATGAGCAATCGGTCAGAGTCTTGGGGGCTACACCCTATGGTTGCGTTGATCATGCACCAATAGAACAAAATTTTGAGTATCTTCACTCAAGCAAACTCTTTGTTGCCCAGGCGCAAAGAAATTCCAAGTAATCTGTTACTCAATGCAGGACCAGCTCCAAATCACTAAACAAAATTGGTGAAGGGGGAGTTCCACGCTCCTTCGTGGACCCATTTTGAGCCTTCTTCTAGGACTAAAAGCGTGAAACTCATAAGTTTGGATCTAGAATCGACTCGTATTAAATTTCCTCTGGCATAAGAATGGCATCTCTCCAAGAGAGTAGCCCATGCGTCAATATTGTTTCCCAGATGTAATGATACAACCATACTCAGATCACTAGTCAGCCTCCTCCGTGAGGTGATTGAGTGCCACCAAGTCTCCCCTTGAGGCCACTTACCCCCACTCAGTCGGGAAGCGTAGTTCCATAATCCATTGAGATTTTGTTCAAACCTTGGTTGTTTGAAAGCACGATGACGGATACCGAGTATTTCCGTAATTGATGACCCACAAGTATAGGGGATCAATTGTAGTCCTTTCGATAAGTAAGAATGTCGAACCCAACGAGGCGCAGAAGGAAATCACAAGTGGTTTTCAGCAAGGTATTTTCTACAAGCACTAAAATAGTCGGTAACAGGTAGTTTGATAGCAAGATAATTTGTAACGACAAGTAACGGTAACGGTAAATAAAGTGCAGTGATGTCGCTTGAAGCGTCCCCAAAGAGGAAGGGATGATGAAGCACAACGGCGGTAGGTATTTCCCTCAGATATGAAACCAAGGTTACCGAACTAGTAGGGGAACCAAGCAACAAAGCGTAAACAACCCCTGCACACAGATAACAAATCCTCGCAACCCGACGTGTTAAAAGGGTTGTCAATCCCTTTCGGGTAACGGTGCCAGAAATTGGTGCATGATGGGAAAAAGGTTATAAATATTGATAGATCGAACGTCAAATAAAATAAATTGCAGAAAGGTATTTTTGGGTTTTTAGATTAATAGATCTGAAAATAAAAGCAAATAAAAATAGATCGCAAAGGCAAATAATATGAGAAAGAAGACCCGGGGGCCGTAGGTTTCACTAGTAGCTTCTCTCGAGAAAAATAGCAAAGCGGTGGGTGAACAAATTACTATTGGGCAATTGATAGAACTTCAAATAATTATGACGATATCCACGCAATGATCATTATATAGGCATCATGTCCAAGATTAGTAGACTGACTCCTGCCTGCATCTACTACTATTACTCCACACATCGACCTCTATCCAGCATGCATCTAGTGTATTAAGTTCATGGAGAAACGGAGTAATGCAATAAGAACGATGACATGATGTAGACAAGATCTATCTATGTAGAGATAGACCCCCATCGTTTTATCCTTAGTAGCAACGATACATACGTGTCGGTTCCCCTTCTATGACTGGGATCAAGCACCGTAAGATCGAACCCACTACAAAGCACCTCTTCCCATTGCAAGATGAATAGATCAAGTTGGCCAAACAAAACCCAAATATCAGAGAAGAAATACGAGGCTATAAGAAATCATGCATAAAAGAGATCAAAGAAACTCAAATACTTTCATGGATATAAAAAGATAGATCTGATCATAAACTCGAAGTTCATCAGATCCCAACAAACACACGGCAAAAGAGTTACATCATATGGATCTCCAAGAGACCATTGTATTGAGAATAGAGAGAGAGAGATGAAGCCATCTAGCTACTAACTACGGACCTGAAGGTCTACAAAGAACTACTCACGCATCATCGGAGAGGCACCAATGGAGGTGGTGAACCCCATCCGAGATGGTATCTAGATTGGATCTGGTGGTTCCGGACTCTGCGGCAGCTGGATGAATATTTCATCGACTCCCCTAGGGTTCTGGAAATATTGGGGTATTTATAGAGCAAAGAGGCGGTCCGGGGGGGCACCCGAGGTGGGCACAACCCACCAGGACGTTCCCTGGTGGGTTTTTCCCTCCTCGGGACTTCCCCCAGGTGCAACCAGGGGCCAACATGTTCCTTCTGGTCTATAAAAAATCTCTGTAAAGTTTCGTGGCATTTGGACTCCGTCTGATATTGATTTTCTGCGATGTAAAAACACGAAAAAAAACAGGAACTGGCACTTGGCACTATGTCAATAGGTTAGTACCAAAAAATGATATAAAATGACTATAAAATGATTATAAAACATCCAAGATTGATAATATAACAACATGGAACAATAAAAAATTATAGATACGTTGGAGATGTATCAGCATCCCCAAGCTTAACTCCTACTCATCCTCGAGTAGGTAAGTGATAAAAAACAGAATTTTTGATGTAGAATGCTGCCTATCTTGTCATATCATATTATTTTCTTTATAGCATGGACAATTGGACTTTTAGTTGTTCAAAGCAATGGTCTAGTTTTTACATGATAATTTAGATACTCAAGCATATCAACGAGCAACCATGTCTTTCAAAATATTAATGCTAAAATAAGCTATCCCTAGCCCATCATACTCAAACATTGATCCATTCATGAAACACGCTCGAATATTAGCTACACCCAATACTTAAGTATGATCATATTGCCTCCTAGTTGGTGCTTTTATAAGAGAAGATGGAGACTCAAATTCAAAAATGAAAATTGTATAAAGTAAAAGAAAGGCCCTTCGGAGAGGGAAGTAGGGATTTGTAGAGGTGCCAGAGCTCAAAGGGAAAAACTTAGAGATAAAAACATTTTGAGAGGTGTATCCATCCCACCAATGAAAACGACTTAGAGTTCCCAATACTCTCCATGCATAGATATATCATAGGCGGTTCCCAAACAGAAAATAAAGTTTATTCCTTTTTCCACCATAACTTTCACTTTCCATGGCTAACCATATCCACGGGTGCCCTCCATACCAACACTTTCCAAGGAATTTATTATTTTATAACATAAATTAAATTCATTTTTTTGCATTTCGGGACTGGGCATCCCTAATACCTTTGCCTTACTCTTGTGCAATGAAAAGTGAAAAAACACTTGTCTTGAGAATAACACATCTAGAATGGAAAATATTAGCCACCCATCACCGCTCCGCGAGCGAAATGAACACACAAAATAGAAGTGTATTTTCAAAATTAGAGATGGCACATGAAAATTTGCTTAGAACGGCAAAAGAATACCGCATATAGGTAGATACAGTGGACTCATGTGGCAAAACTGGGTTAAAGGTTTTTGGATGCACAAGTAGTGATCATACTTAGTGCAAAATGAAGGCTAGCAAAAGATTGGGAAGCGACCAACTAAGAAACGAATAACACCGAATAATGCACCACAAGTAGGATATAATTTTATTGCATGACTATTGACTTTTGTACTTGCATAGGGAATCACAAATCTTAGCACCAATATTCTTACTAAAGCATAATTACTCATCAAGATAACTCACATATCACATCATCATATCTCAAAACTATTACTAAGAATCAAGTTTATTTTGTCCAATGATCTTCATGAAAGTTTTTATTATATCCTTCTTGTATATCTATCACTTTGGGACTAATTTTCATGTGTTGCTTTTGACAAGCTCCAACAAATATAAGTGAAGATCATGAGCATAATATATTTTTCTTTCTCTCAAATTAATTTAAGTGAAGCAAGAGAGAATTTATTGAAAATTTTACTAACTCTCAAATAAATCTAAGTGAAGCAAGAGAGCATTTCTTCAAAAAATACTAAAGCACACTGTGCTCAAATGGATATAAGTGAAGCACTAGAGCAAGTCCATTGCTAAAAAAAATTAAGTGAAGCATAGAGAGCAACTCTAACAAGTCATGACATAATTTTGGCTCTCTCAAATAGGTGTGTCCAGCAAGGATTGATGACTTAAAACACAAAATAAAACAAGAAAAGACTCATATCATACAAGATGCTCCAAGCAAAACACATATCATGTGATGAATAAAAATATAGTTTTAAGTAAAATACCGATGGTCGTTGGAAGAAAGCGGGGATGCCACTCGGGGGCATCCCCAAGCTTAGTTGGTTGCTCATTTTTGGATAATAGCTTGGGATGCCGGGACATACCCAAGCTTAGGCTCTTCCATCCTTCCTTCATCCATCGTAGGATAACCCAAAACTTGAAAACTTCAAACACAAAAAACTCAACAAAACCTTCGTGAGATCCGTTAGTATAATAATAATAAATCACTACTATAAGTACTGTATCAAACCAATTCATATTTTTTTCTTGTATTATATGTACTATATTCCAACTTTTCTATGGCAAAAACTCATCAAAGAAAACCATAGAGCCATCAAGAATAAGCACACAACACAAAGAAAACAGAATCTGTCAAAACAGAACAATCGGTAGCAATTTGACTATTTCGAATACTTATGTAACTCCAAAAATTCTGAAAATTTAGGAAGACCTGAGCAATTTGTATATTGATCAACTACAAGTGGAATGGGTATTTTAGCGCTCCCTGGTAAAAAATGAAAATTAATTTCATGAGCGTAAAAGTTTCTGTTTTTTCAGCAAGATCAAACAACTATCACCTAAGAAGATCCTAAAGGTTTTACTTGGCACAAACACTAATTAAAACATAAAAACACAATCATAACAGTAGAATAATTGTGTTAACACTCAAAAACAGGAAGCAAAAAGCAAAAATAAAATTTATTCATTGGGTTGCCTCCCAACAAGCACTATAGTTTTATGCCCTTAGCTAGGCATAAAGCAAGGATCTAAGTTTTGTCATCCTTGGTTCGAGATCCATAAGATACCATCATGATTGATTCATAAGGTGGCTTAATTCTAGTTCTAGGAAAGTTTTCCATACCCTTCCTCAAAGGAAATTAGAACTTAATATTGCCTTCTTTCATATCAATCACGGCACCAATAGTGCGTAAAAACGGTCGACGAAGAATAATTGGACAAGACAGATTGCAATCAATATCAAGAACAATAAAATCTATGGGCACATAATTCCTATTTTCAAGAATAAGAACATCATTAATTCTTCCCATAGGCCTTTTAATAGTAGAATCCGCCAAGTGCAAATTCAAAGAACATTTTTCAAGATTAGTAAGACCAAGCACATCACATAAAGATTTCGGAATTGTAGAAACACTAGCACCCAAGTCACACAAAGCAAAACACTCATAATTTTTTATCTTGACTTTGATAGTAGGTTCCCATTCATCATGCAATTTTCTAGGAATTGAAACTTCTAATTCCATTTTTTCTTCAAGAGCTTTCATCATAACATCAACAATATGTTTAGTAAAAGCTTTATCTTGTTCATAAGCATGGGGTGAATTTATCATGGATTGCAACAAAGAAATACAATCAATCAAAGAGCAACTATCATAATTAAAGTCTTTGTAATCCAAAAGAGTGGGCACATCACTAGCTAAAGTTTTGACCTCTCCAAACCCACTTTCATCAAAAAATTTCAAAGAATTTCACCCTCCGAAATATTGGGACGCCTTCTACCTAAAGTTGACTCTTCTCCAGTCCCTTTTTCATCAATATTAACTTTACTAAACAAGGAATCGATAGAAGAAACACCAATCATTTTAAGATCCTCATCACTTTTATCTTCTAACGAGATTGGTTTAGCAGCCATTTGATTTACTAAGGTAGCTTGTGCATTGGATATTTTTCCTAGCAAAATTTCAGCAAAAGAATACTTAGATTGGAGATTGCAGACTTCTCTACTGATATCATCAAGTTGTTTTGTAATAGCATCAAGCACAACGGAGTGCTCCTTAAGTTCTTCAATGAAATACTTATTATGCTCGAATTGTGTAGTCATATATTCCTTAGTACTTTTCTCACTTTCAAGCAAAATATTTGGCTAAGGAACATCATAATATTTTCTTTGAGGCATAATGACTACACAAACAAGAGAGCACACAAAAATAGATCCGGCAAGAAAACTGTGAACGAAAAAGAGAGGCGAATAAAACAGCAAATTTTGTGAAGTGGGGGAGAGGAAAACGAGAGGCAAATGGAAAATAATGTAAATTGCAAGGAGATGAGATTTGTGATTAGGAACCTGGTATATGTTGAAGATCCTCCCCGACAATGGTGCCAGAAATTCCTTTTGATGTCGCTTGAAGCTACGTTGGTATTTCCCCAAAGAGGAAGGGATGATGCAGCACAACGGCGGTAGGTATTTCCCTCAGATATGAAACCAAGGTTATCGAACCAGTAGGGGAACCAGGAAACACAACGTAAACAGCCCCTGCACACAGATAACAAATCCTCGCAACCGGACGTGTTAAATGGGTTGTCAATCCCTTTCTGGTAACGGTGCCAGAAATTGGTGCATGACGGGAAAAAGGTTATAAATATTGATAGATCGAACGCCAAATAAAATAAATTGCAGCAAGGTACTTTTTTGGTTTTTAGATTAATAGATCTGAAAATAAAAGCAAATAAAAATATATCGCAAAGGCAAATAATATGAGAAAGAAGACTCGGGGGCCATAGGTTTCACTAGTGGCTTCTCTCGAGAAAAATAGCAAAGCGGTGGGTGAACAAATTACTGTTGGGCAGTTGATAAAACTTCAAATAATTATGACGATATCCAGGCAATGATCACTATATATGCATCACGTCCAAGATTAGTAGACTGACTCCCGCGTGCATCTACTACTATTACTCCACACATCGACCACTATCCAGCATGCATCTAGTGTATTAAGTTCATGGAGAAACGGAGTAATGCAATAAGAACGATGACATGATGTAGACAAGATCTATCTATGTAGAGATAGACCCCATCGTTTTATCCTTAGTAGCAGCGATACATACGTGTCAGTTCCCCTTCTGTGACTGGGATCAAGCACCGTAAGATCGAACCCACTACAAAGCACCTCTTCCCATTGCAAGATAAATAGATCAAGATGGCCAAACAAAACCCAAATATCAGAGAAGAAATACGAGGCTATAAGCAATCATGCATAAAAGAGATCAAAGAAACTCAAATACTATCATGGATATAAAAAGATAGATCTGATCATAAACTCGAAGTTCATCGGATCCCAAGAAACACACCGCAAAAGAGTTACATCATATGGATCTCCAAGAGACCATTGTATTGAGAATCAAGAGAGAGAGAGAGAGATGAAGCCATATAGCTACTAACTACGGACCTGAAGGCCTACAAAGAACTACTCACGCATCATCGGAAAGGCACCAATGGTGGTGGTGAACCCCATCCGAGATGGTGTCTAGATTGGATCTGGTGGTTCTGGACTCTGCAGTGGCAGAATGAATATTTCATCGACTCCCCTAGGGTTCTGGAAATATTGGGGTATTTATAGAGCAAAGAGGCGGTCCGGGGGGCGCCTGAGGTGGGCACAACCCACCAGGGCGCACCTGGGCCTCCTGGCGCACCCTGGTGGGTTGTCCCCTCCCCGGGACTCCCCCTAGGTGCAACGAGGGCCCAACATGTTCCTTCTGGTCCATGAAAAATATCCGTAAAGTTCCGTGGCATTTGGACTCCGTCTGATATTGATTTTCTGTGATGTAAAAAACACGGAAAAATCAGGAACTGGCACTTGGCACTATGTCAATAGGTTAGTACCAAAAATGATATAAAATGACTATAAAATGATTATAAACATCCAAGATTGATAATATAACAACATGGAACAATCAAAAATTTTAGATACATTTGAGACGTATCATGCAGCAAGGTAGCCCATTCCTTTTGTGGCAATGGATAGGCCAAAACGGTCTCTTATAATAAGCAAAGCATTCTTGAGGGCACACGGGAATTTCATCTAGTCACTTTCATCATGTTGGTTCGATTTGCGTTCACCACTTTGATAATTTGATATGTGGGTGGACCGGTGCTTGGGTGCTGTTCTTACTTGAACAAACCTCCCACTTATGATTAACCCCCTCGCAAGCATCCGCAACTATGAGAAAAGTGTTAAGATAAAATCTAACCATAGCATTAAACATTTGGATCCTAATCGGTCCCTTACGAAGTAGCGCATAAAGTAGGGTTTAAGCTTCTGTCACTCTAGCAACCTATCATCTAATAACTACTCTGCAATGCACTCCCTTAGGCCCAAAGATGGTGTAGTGCCATGTAGTCGACGTTCACATGACACCACTAAGGGAATCACAACATACATATCATCAAAATATCGAACACATATCAAGTTCACATGATTACTTGCAACATGATTTCTCCCGTGGCCTCAAAACAAAAGTAACTACCCACAACTGATAATCATACTCAATATCATAGGGGTATTAAATAGCATAATGGATCTGAACATATAATCTCCCACCAAATAAACTATATAGTAATCAACTACAAGATGTAATCAACACTAATGGTCACCCATAGGTACCAATCTGAGGTTCCAGTACAAAGATTGAACACAAGAGATGAACAAGGGTTTGAGAGGAGATGATGATGTTGAAGATGTTGATGGAGGTTGGCCTCCCAAATATGAGAGGGTTGTTGGTGATGACGATGGCTTCGATTTCCCTCTCTGGGAGGGAAGTTCCCCCAGCGGAATCGCCCCGTTGGAGGGACAAAAGTGCTCCTGCCAAGTTCCGCCTCGAGACGTCGCGCTCAGTCCCCAAAGTCCCCTTGTTTTTTTCTAGGTCAAAATGACTTATATATTAGAATATGGGCACCGGAGGTGGGCTGGGCTAGCCACAACCCACCAGGGCGCACCTGGGGGGGGGGGAGGGCTGGCGCGCCCTGGTGTCTTGTGGTCACCAGGTGGCCCACTCCGGTAATTATTTGCTCCAATATTTTTCACATATTCCAAAATAATTCTCTGTAAATTTTTAGCTCATTTGGAGTTGTGTAGAATAGGTAGCTCTGACATAGCTTTTTCAGGTCTAGAATTCCATCTGGCGGCATTCCCCCTCTTTGTGCAAACCTTGCATATTATGAGAGAAAAGGAATTAGAATTACTCCATAAAGCATTATTATGCATAAAACATTATAAATAACTGTAGGAAATCATGATGCAAAATGGACGTATCAACTCCCCCAAGCTTAGACCTCGCTTGTGCTCAAGCAAAAAACCGATATCGAAAAACATGTCCACATGCTTAAAGAGAGAAGTGTCGCTAAAAACAAAATACAGACATAGCAGCATCATGCATATTATTATAACAACAACAAACTTTATTCATATAACTCTATCATACAACTTCTCATGAACAAGTAACAATTCATCACAACATCGAAGTAAAAAAGCATAAACTCTATTGAAAACCAAACACTACTGCAGGATCCTGCTAACGTGACACTATGATCAGAGACCCTTCGAGAAACTGTCTGTGTGTAGCGACCCGACCCGAATGGGTCAAGTCTTTGTGCTTAAGTGTCATCCCTGGATCGGTATGCTGACACACACAGTACTCGAGGATTTATAACAGAGGTAAATCACATGTATAAAGTAACATAAATACTATTTACCTCAATCCAAAATAGCGGAAGTAACAAGGTTGTGGATTCCCATCAACACCAACGACAAAGTTGAGTGTAGAAATCGTAACCCTAACGTATCACTTACTCGTCGTAAGATTCCTGCAACATGAGACGTTGCAGCCACAAAGGGTCAGTACATTGAATGTACTGGCAAATTCACACCATAGAGAGAAATGATGAACAATGGCTATTTCTACATGCATATTTGGCTAGTGGAAAAGCTCTATGGTTATAAGGTTTTTGCGAAAAGCCAATTTTTCCCTACTGCAAAGGAATAAATTTTATTTAACTATCATGGTGGTTGTTGAACATTGAGAATGGTTGACAGCATTCTCAATCCCAATTAAGTAACATCATTAAACCCAACAAACTTAATTTAAAGTAACATGATGAGATTCACATGATAATCCAAGTACTAGATACTCAAGATGTCCATAACCGGGGACACGGCTAATCATGATTAGTTTATACACTCTGCAGAGGTTTGCGCACTTTTCCCCACAAGACTCGATCGCCTCCGTTTGGTTTCTCGCACTACATGGTGTTTGAGAAGATGGATGACCGAGACATAGTCTTTCAGAAGCGCTAGCACCTTACGATGGATAGACCGTTACACCTACTTTCCCCTACATCTGCTAGTCTACCCTGTAAGAGTTCACACGACTTAATCAACTATGCTAGAGCCCATAATAGCTTGTGGCTGCACACGGAAGTTTCTAGCATGAATAATCTCATGATCCCTTTAAGCCTGGGTGGCGGTCCATAAAAAAACAGGCAATCATGGTCTACCCAGGTGCCTAGACAGGCAATCGCTGGAATACCCAGGTGCCTCAATCCACCCAGATGTGTGTTAAAGTTGCCACCTTAAGTAAACCATTAATTAACAATCTCACATCTGTCATGAAATCCTCTCAAACCCAATCCACGTCTATGAGCATAGCATAGTAGTATAAGCATAACGTAATAGTAACTCCCAAGGTTTGAATGCAGGGCAATTGGTTCCTACCTCTTCAACTACTTCCCAATACCCACATGTTACCAATCCTACTCATGCAATGTTTGAGGGTTGAGACTAATGCATAAAAACTGGGTATGAAAAGGGATATGATCAAAGTGTGAACTTGCCTGCAATGTTGATGAAGATGATTCGCACTCAAAACTCTTGATAGTTCTACTCGTCACACTCCGGTCAATCTATCGTAAGCAAGCAATAGTAACCACACATAAGCAATCACTCAAAGATCGGAGAGAACAAAGAAAACAATTCGGAAAACATCAAAACCAAGCAAATAACCCTTGCAACATAAAACAATTTCTAACAGTACCAAAATTAAGTGAATTTGTCCTTATCAGAAAGTTTAGGTCAAGAGCTTCGATTTGCAAAAAGAATCAACTAAATCAGAGTTACGAAACTCAAGTTATGATCAAAAAAAGTTTGAATATGAATCTGGTCTAATTCAAATTTTAAAATTTTCAAAAACATGTTTAAGTTGTTTATCTGGATAGAGGAGATCATAACGAAGACATGAGCATTGGTTTCATTGGATTTGGACAAACGAGCGAAAAGTTGTGACCGTTTGAAAAACAAGGGCCAATCTGTAAATAAAATATTCACAAACGAGTCCCTGGCAGAAATTAAAAGAAAAAGGAAAAAAACTAACTAACGAACGTTCGCTACAGAGACTTAAACGATGAAACCGTTCGCTAAAATGGTTAAACTAATAAACGCTCGCTAAATAACCTAACTAAATAATAAACCGACTAAAAGAAAACCGAAGAAAACCTAAAGAAAAAAATAACCCGGACTGGGGCGGTTTTATACCGGTTCGGGCGGTTTTCGGCAAAAAACCAGTGGCGGATCTCTAGCGAATGCGGACTCCGGCGAGGCGGCGGTTTGGATCGGGCGGCGGCTCCGGGGTCGGCGGCGATGGGCGGAGACGGCGGCGATCGCTGCGCGGGGCGGCGGAAGCAGCGGCGACGCGAGATGCGGCGCGCGGCGGCGAGCTGCGGCTGCGGAGGGCGGCGCAAGGGCGGCGACGGCGAGCAGCGGCTGCAGATGACGCGGGGCAGCGATGCGGGATGCGGCGGCCGCGTCGCGGAGAGGGGGCCCGGTGCTCCGCTATTTAAGGAGGGAGACGAGGCGCGGAGCTTGCGGGAGGGGGCAACGGCGGCGGTGTCCGTGCCGGACACGGGCGGCGGCGCGTGCAGCGCCTGGACTCGGGGCGAAGGCGGCGCCTGTTTTGGGCCAGCTGGCTGGCTGGAACGTGGCCCAGTCGGTCGGCGCGAGAGATTTTTTTTGTTTTTTTTAAATACATTTTTCCAGCAAAACAAAAATAAAAGCAAAAATAAAACTTTTACATAGGCATATAATATATCAAAATTTTCAGAAAAAGATTTTCTACAGCATGAACATTTTTCTAGAGTCAAATAAAATCCACATAAATTTACATAATTCAAAGAGTGCTACTGGTCTAGTAAAATCCAATAAAAATCATTTTAAAAATACCAAAATGATTTCAAATAAATTTTTCTCCAATTTTCTATTGTAGGGAATCATGTTACCCTAATTTCCATATATTTTATTTTTGGAGAAAAATAATTTGAATAAAACTCAAATAACTCCAAATTGAAAATTAATTCCAAAAGGACTTTGAAATTGATCCTTTGAAACCCCCAACTCATATTTCATATACTTTGAAGAAGTCATTTTATCTTCGCTCGTGAAAATCATTGAGTTGCATAAAGTTTCAGAATTGGAAATATTCTCAAATGAAATTCAAATATTTTCAGCACCCCTTGTCATTTAAATAAATGGAAGAAGTCATGTCATCTTCTCTCCAGGGTTTCGTGGTGAAAAGAATTTGAATTACGGAGATCAAAATGCAAAAAGGTGAAAGTTTGGGAAAGTCCTTTTATTCCCTCTCATTTAACTTTCAAAAGGTTTCCAATTTCACTCAATCGATCACACAACAATCAAACAAACATTCAATCTATCTATTTATATAACATTCCAAAATAGAATTTTGGGATGTTACACTGTGATGCCATAATCGCAAATGGTGTTGTATGAAAACCGTCAAAAATGTGTAAAACGTTTGCGATGATGGATGCATCAAACATGATTTAGGTTTTAGTTGCGTGTGTGATGAAGGACATACGGTTTAGTTCAATGAACTGTTTGCGATGAGGAGGAACAAAAGAAACGGGCAGCCAGATGGAGGCGTGTGCGATACACAGCATACGGTTCACTCGGATGAACTGTTTGTGATTAGGCAACACAAAAGAAATGATCATCCAGATCAAAGGTGTGTGCGATATACATCATGCTGTTCACTCGGATGAACTGTTTGCGTTGAGACATGAGAACAGAAACGGTTCAACTTAACAAGATGTGTGTGATACGCGGCAAACAGGTCAGTAATCAAAAATGCATCTGAAGACCGATAAGAACACAGACGGTTGCTGCTAATAAGACGTGTGTGCTATGAGCAAACGATTGCTGGTATACAATTGTGAGTGATTGATGAAAACATCACCGATGGGTTCCATTGTTTAGTCTGTGTGCGATGTGATTTTCTTTGTCCGCACACCATCTACGCTCTGTCTACAGAGCATCAACATATATACTTAAAAAGAGAGCATTGCATAACCAAATTAAGCATACAATTACACAAGTGACTACACACATAACATTTGCACACACCAAAGTAAGCAATTACATGCATACTAAAGTAGGAGAAACGCGGATCTAATCATCTACTTATTGTTGCGATGACGCTTGCCATTTCTCTGTTTCCGGCTGGATCCCTAGCCGTTTTGGGGAAGGAGGGACTTCCTCATGTCAACGATCCGCAGGTACATGTCGTAGCTCGTGTACGCCTCCTTGGCCGCATACACGATGTGAGTTTTGTTGAGTTTCTCCATCGAGGCTGAGTGCTAGGCATGCTTGTCCTTGTTGCACGAATCCTTCGTGTCTTTGTAGTAGGCATCAATGATGGCCTCGGCGAGGTGAACCAGTGAGTCCTTCTCATGCTCCTTGCTGCCCCAGATCTTGTAGTGGGGGCTGGATGTCGACAAGATTCTGGCAGGCGATGCCCGAACTCTCGAGCGCCTCTATGCTACCTCTTGAGCTTGCACTGGATTTCCCCAAAGAGGAAGGGATGATGCAGCAGAGTAGCGTAAGTATTTCCCTTAATTTTTGAGAACCAAGGTATCAATCCAGTAGGAGGCCACGCTCAAGTCCCTCGTACATGCACAAGATGATAGCTACTCGCAACCAACGCGATTAGGGGTTGTCAATCCCTTCACGGTCACTTACGAGAGTGAGATCTGATAGATATAATATTTTTGGTATTTTTGGTATAGAGATGCAAAGTGAAAAGTAAAAGGCAAAGTAAAAAAGCAAAGCAAGATTAAAGTGATGGAGATTGATATGATGAGAATAGACCCGGGGGCCACAGGTTTCACTAGTGGCTTCTCTCAAGAGCATAAGTATTCTACGGCGGGTGAACAAATTACTGTTGAGCAATTGACAGAATTGAGCATAGTTATGAGAATATCTAGGCATGATCATGTATATAGGCATCACGTCCGTGAAAAGTAGACCGAAACGATTCTGCATCTACTATTATTACTCCACTCATTGACCGCTATCCAGCATGCATCTAGAGTATTAAGTTAAAAATAGAGTAACGCTTTAAGCAAGATGACATGATGTAGAGAGATAAATTCATGCAATATGAAATAAACCCCATCTTGTTATCCTCGATGGCAACGATGCAATATGTGTCTTGCTGCCCCTTCTGTCACTGGGAAAGGACAACGCAAGATCGAACCCAAAGCTAAGCACTTCTCCCATGGCAAGAACTACCAATCTAGTTGGCCAAACCAAATGGATAATTCGAAGAGACTTGCAAAGATAACCAATCATACATAAAAGAATTCAGAGAAGATTCAAATATTATTCATAGATAGACTTGATCATAAACCCACAATTCATCGATCTCAACAAACACACTGCAAAAAGAAGATTACATCGAATAGATCTCCACAAGAGAGGGGGAGAACTTTGTATTGAGATCCAAAAGAGAGAAGAAGCCATCTAGCTACTAACTATGGACCCGAAGGTCTGAGGTAAACTACTCGCACTTCATCGGAGAGGCTATGATGATCTAGAAGCCCTCCGTGATGACGGTCCTCTCCGGCGGAGCTCCGGAACAGGCCCCAAGATGGGATCTCGTGGATACATGAAGTTGCGGTGGTGGAATTAGGTTTTTGGCTCCTGTTCTGTTTGTTTGGGGGTACGTAGGTATATATAGGAGGAAGGAGTACGTCGGTGGAGCACCGAGGGGCCCACGAGGCAGGGGGCGCGCCCTGGGGGCGCCCCCCACCCTCGTGACCACCTCTCTGATGCCTTGCATAGGGTCCAAGTCTCCTGGATCATGTTCGGTGAGAAAATCACGTTCCCGAAGGTTTCATTCTGTTTGGACTCCGTTTGATATTCCGTTTCTTCGAAACACCGAAATAGGCAAAAAACAGCAATTCTGGGCTGGGCGTCCAGTTAATAGGTTAGTCCCAAAAATAATATAAAAGTGGAAAATAAAGCCCAATATAGTCCAAAATAGTAGATAATATAGCATGGAGCAATCAAAAATTATAGATCCGTTGGAGACGTATCAGGCATCCCCAAGCTTAATTCCTGCTCGTCCTTGAGTAGGTAAATGATAAAAAGAGAATTTTTGATGCGGAGTGCTACTTGGCATAATTTCAATGCAAATCTTCTTAATTGTGATATGAATATTCAGATTTGAAAGATTCAAGACAAAAGTTTATATTGACATAAAAATAATAATACTTCAAGCATACTAACAAAGCAAATATGTCTTCTCAAAATAACATGGCCAAAGAAAGTTATCCCTACAATATCATATAGTCTGGCTATGCTCTATCTTCACCCCACAAAGTATTTAAATCATGCACAACCCCGATGACAAGCCAAGCAATTGTTTCATACTCTAACTTTTTCAAAACTTTTTCAATCTTCACGCAATACATGAGCGTGAGCCATGGATATAGCACTATAGGTGGAATAGAATGGTGGTTGTGGAAAAGACAAAAAGGAGAAGATAGTCTCACATCAACTAGGCGTATCAATGGGCTATGGAGATGCCCATCAATAGATATCAATGTGAGTGAGTAGGGATTGCCATGCAACGGATGCACTAGAGCTATAAGTATATGAAAGCTCATCAAAAGAAACTAAGTGGGTGTGCATCCAACTTGCTTGCTCACGAAGACCTAGGGCATTTTGAGGAAGCCCATCATTGGAATATACAAGCCAAGTTCTATAATGTAAAATTCCCACTAGTATATGAAAGTGACATAACGAGAGACTCTCTATCATGAAGATCATGGTGCTACTTTGAAGCAGAAGTGTGGTAAAAGGATAGTAACATTGTCCCTTCTCTCTTTTTCTCTCATTTTTTTATTTGGGCCTTTTCTCTTTTTTATGGCCTCTTTTCTTTCTCTTTTTATTTGGGCTTCTTTGGCCTCTTTTATTTATTTTTTGTCCGGAGTCTCATCCCGACTTGTGGGGGAATCATAGTCTCCATCATTCTTTCCTCACTGGGACAATGCTCTAAAAAATGATGATCATCACACTTCTATTTTTCTTACAACTCAACAATTACAACTCGATACTTAGAACAAAATATGACTCTATATGAATGCCTCCGGCGGTATACTGGGATATGCAATATGACAATGATGAATGTGTCATGATAAACGGAACAGTGGAAAGTTGCATGGTAATATATCTCGGAATGGCTATGGAAATGCCATGATAGGTAGGTATGGTGGCTATTTTGAGGAAGGTATATGGTGGGTGTATGATACCGGTGAAAGGTGCGCGGTATTAGAGAGGCTAGCAAAGGTGGAAGGGTGAGAGTGCGTATAATCCATGGACTCAACATTAGTCATAAAGAACTCATATACTTATTGCAAAAATCTAGAAGTTATCAAATCAAAGTATTATGCGCATGCTCCTAGGGGGATAGATTGGTAGGAAAAGACCATCGCTCGTCCCCGACTGCCACTCATAAGGAAGACAATAAATAAATAAATGTGACACCCCAAAATTTTAACCTTGTTTTATTAATTAAAAATTTTGCCAGGAATTTTAAACTTTTATTTTTTGGATGTTCTTTTGGTTTCAGGTCCTTTTTTGTACCTTATTATTATGGAGTTTCTACCTCAAGTGGAAAAACTTTCCAAATATATTATTGGACTTGTTTGCCCTTTCAAGAAAAACATTTCTATTATTAGTGGAATTTATTTGCATAATTATTTCTCTCTAAGCTTTATTCCTCAAGGTGAATTTTCATTAATTTTGGAGCTCTATTTGAAGTGCAACTACTTGATAAATTTAGTTAAAATTTTCACCAAAATTTGGAGATGTCATGTGATGTTTTTAAATCACTTTTATGCAAAAATATATTTCATTCATTTAATATTTTGAGCTCTACACCAAGTTTTCAAATCTGGTCCAGTGCGCAATTTTGCACTACAACCCATTTAAATATTTCTTTCTAGCCCCCACCAAAATTATAGGATGTTCATAGGAGTATATTATTCAACTTTATGCAAAAACCCATTCATGTTCTTTGAAAGATTTGAGTGAATCAACCTCTTTTTCATTCTGGTCCAGCTTGGTGATTTGTACTGCATCCCTATTAAATTTTGCTCTAGTGACCATGAGCTTTCTCCTGCTTGTAGTACACCATACCAAACCCTTAAGTCCAGGAAGTTGGACTCATTGGAGCACTCTTGGTTCATGAAATTATGCCCTTTTCCTTCTGTCCAGAACTGGAGTTTTGCAAAACTTACACTAAGAAGTTTGAGCTTTTGGCAAACTAACCTCACCACCCTCTGTATCATCTAAAGAGACCCCAATCTGGAAATTTGGGCCACCCCAAGAGTTGCCTAGATGCCATTGGCATTCTGGCAAACACCTTGAGTGCATGGACAGCTTTGACATGATTTTTGTCTTTGCACTGTGACCTTGCACCTCTGGACAAACTAACATGTCCACTAAGCTCCTAGCTAACCCTAACCCAGGCCTGCTAATCCCCAGCCTCGCCCTAATCCTCTAGCAAGCCCTGGCATTCTGTCGAGCACGTCTCGTGCGTGCTCTGGGCGTGCCCAGACCGCCTGTTTTGCACGTGCGGGCGCCCGAGCCGCCGCGTCGCACGACCGCCTCCCCGCGCCCACTCTGGCCTCTCCCCACTCACAGCCAGCACGCCCGTCCCCTCCCTCGCTGCAGAGCCGCCCCTGGCGCCCTACCGCGCCGCCGTCAGGTCGGCCACAGTGGTCTCCTGCCCCGGACGGCGCCGCCCGAGCCACACGCGTGCGCCAGCTGCCCTCTGGAGCAGTCCGAGCTTACCCACAAGCTCGTCTGCAAGCGCTCGGCGCCGCCACGTCCCCTGCAGCAACAGAACGGCGGTTCGCCGCCGAGCTTATCCACGGCAGCCGCGGAGCCGACCCTGGCCGCCTATAAAAGGACCCCCGAGCTTAACCGAGCCCTTAGGCAACCTCGGGCCACTCCTCCAGGGCCCCCCATGGCCAGCCATCGACGACGGGAAGCCTTCTCCCTCGTCTCCGGCCGATTCGGCCGCCCCCACCTTCCGGCCCCATTCACCGCAACCAGAGCCCTCCCCGCCCATCCAGCGCCACCACCCGACTCCTCTTGGTCTTGCGAAGCTGCCCAGCCCCTCAAACGCGACCCAGAACCACCGTAGAGCAAAACCCCAAACCACCCAAAGCCTCCTCCGCCGCGGAGCTCGCCGTCGGCGACTCCTTCCATCCCCGACGACCCAACGACCACCAGGAGGACCGCCCCGGTCTGGCGGGTCCATCCCTGCCCTCGGATGCCCTCGAGGAGCCGTCGTTCGCCGGCATCGATCGCCGGAGTCCCACCTCCGCTCGGGCAAAGGAAGAGGAGGGAGAGACGACTCGTCAAACCTGACCGGTGGGCCCCGTGGACCCACTGTCAGTGACTCACGCGCCCGTCCACGCTGGATAGTGAAAGCGTTAAGTCTCGAGTATGTATCCCCTACCCCGAAAGCGTATTCTGCATCGAAGCATTTTCCTTTTTCTGTTTTATTTTAAAAACAGAATTTGACTAAACTTTGACTGGCTATAACTTTTAAAATATAAATCCAAATGACTTGATTCTTTTTTTTGTTTCGCAAATATTGTCTACTTTATTTTCATATTTATTTCAAAATTTTCCAAACAACTTTTTTGTACTGTTTTTAATGTATGTGTTAATTCAAATTTATTTAAAATAGGATTTGTTGGAGAGAGAAGAAAACTTTCAAAAGTTTTGGAGAGCACCTCACCTCTCCACCCCTTGAAGGCAAGCATTTTTGAACCCTGGCATAATATTATCGTGTGATGTTTGATACAGTTACAACACCGCTGTGACGCGGAGTATCCGTTATTTTCTTTGTAAGGATATGATCATACTCATGGGTGCATATTGGTGATCTCATATTATTGGAACTTGATATGTTTGCGATAGTAATCATTCTCACATGCCTTTTTTTGCCTACCGGAAGGAAGCCGAGAAAGTCTCTGTCTTGGGTAGACACGAGCTTATCTCTGGTTCCCCGTCAGGACGGTTGTGTCCGGTATGGCAAGATGAGGTATGATGAGTAGTGATACTGTCTGTTGGATTGAAACATATTTGTTATACTAATCATGTAGGAAATACTTAAGCCTCTTGAGTCGGCCGTAGATCGAGTCTTGTTCCAGTAACCCCCATACTTGTTTCGTGCTGCCACTTGTCCCTGCCGTAGGTAGGGTACAGTTCAGTAAGTTGTCAACCCCTGTCTAGCACACACCGTACAGAGAGGCCATGGTGGAAGATACCAGTTGCATCCGGTAGGCATGCCACCTGGTCCGGGGGCATGGGTGTTTCCGGTTGGGACCGAGAGGGGGCACCCCTTAGAGCGCGCGATAGAAATTTGATCCCATGCTACGCGAGGTTGTAGCCTCCCCACTTAGAGTTTTGCTTAACAGGTGTCGTGGGTGATTCCATACACAAGTAAAGTTAAGCTGGTGTGTGCAAGTCAGGCGTGTTTTCGACTAAAAGACCGTAGACGGAATTAGTTCTGATGGACTAAAGAAATCCGTTACTCGTGGGTAAAGAGTACACCCTCTGTAGAGATATTATACCTATTCAAATAGCCGTGTCCATGGTTAAGGGCTACAGTCTGGGATGGGTCGAGTGTCGGTCTTAGTGTCGGTCTTCGGAGGAAAAACTACTAAACCAAAACATTGATTATGACCGGTGACGTATGATGATTATGATTATTATTATTATGGACTAACCATTTATGTTATTTGAATTATTGAGTATCCCTGGGACGGTTCTACCTCCTGGATATTCACCGTTATTATTCTTATATTAGCCCTTTATGTGGTGTTGCCCAGACGCCCGACTATGGCATGCGTGTTATTTCATTTACTTATAATCCCTTTATGTGGTGTCGCACAGACGCCTGACTGTGGCATGCTTGTTATTTCATTTACTTATAGGCCCTTTATGTGGTATCGCACAGACGCCCGACTGAGGCACGCTTCATATTATTATCCTTTCGAGGCATCGCTTCAGACACCCGATCGGTGCTTTTCATTTCTACTCCCTGATTGTTTACCCATGTTTTGTTTGAATGATCTGCTTGCGTGCATCATGAACCTTATTTCATAACTGACGAAGTGATCATGGAATATTTCAAAACATGATTATCAATGGCTATATTATACCTGTGTTCTTAATGTTTGCGAGTACATTCAAAGTACTCACTGGCTTGTCCCTGGCTTGTCTTGGCCAGATTTCTTGCGTGAAGAGGAGCGTTGTGATGACAGCCCCGGAACCTACGCAATGGTGATAGCAGCCTCGCCAAGATAGGAGTTATCCTGGTCAGCTGTTCCTGTGGGAAATGGAGTCCCATAGACGTTGATGATCCGCAAACCGCTTCCGCCATCAACCACTAGAAACCAATTGTTGTACCCATAGGCTAGAATGGTCTTGTACTACATATTTTGTAGTTTGCTTGGAGTTTCTGTAACAAGTTGGTGTCTCATCAGCTAACAGTAATCCTGGGGCTAGTGAGCACAAGGGCCGCTTTTGGGAAATTAATATCCCGAAAATCCGGTCCTGACAATAAATCATGCTCCGACTTCATCACATAACGGTTCACCATACATGCATGCTACGGGAATCACAAACTCTAACACAAGTATTCTTTAAATTCACAACTACTCAACTAGCATGACTTTAATATTATCACCTCCATATCTCAAAACAATCATCATGCTTCAATCTTTTCTTAGTATTGAACACACTCAAAAGAAAGTTTCACAAATCTTGAATACCAAGCATATTATTATTAAGCAAATTACCATGCTATTAAGACTCTCAAAATGATTTAAGTGAAGCATGAGAGATCAATAGTTTCTTTAAAACAAATCCACCACCGTGCTCTAAAAGATCTAAGTGAAGCACATAGAGCAAAATTATAACGCTCAAAAGATATAAGTGAAGCACATAGAGCAAAACTACATAGCTCAAAAGATATAAGTGAAGCACATAGAGCAAAACTACTTAGCTCAAAAAGATATAAGTGAAGCACATAGAGTATTCTATCAAATTTTAATTCATGTATGGCTCTCTCAAAAGGTGTGTACAGCAAGGATGATTGTGGCATACTAAAACACAAAGACACAAATAATACAAGACGCTCCAAGCAAAACACATATCATGTTGGTGAATAAAAATATAGCTCCAAGTAAATTACCGATGGAAGTGGCGAAAGAGGGGATGCCTTCCGGGGCATCCCCAAGCTTTGACTTTTTGGTGTCCTTGGATTATCTTGGTGGTGCCATGGGCATCTCCAAGCTTAGGCTCTTGCCACTCCTTGTTCAATAATCCATCACAAGAATTCACCCAAAACTTGAAAACTTCACAACACAAAACTTAAAGTAGAAAACTTGTGAGCTCCATTAGCGAAAGAAAACAAAAAACCACTTAAAGGTACTGTAATGAACTCATTCTTTATTTATATTGGTGTTAAACCTAATGTATTCCCCCAAATTTTAACCTTGTTTTATTAATTAAAAATTTTGCCAGGAATTTTAAACTTTTATTTTCTGGATGTTCTTTTGGTTTCAGGTCCTTTTTTTACCTTATTATTATGGAGTTTCTACCTCAAGTGGAAAAACTTTCCAAATATATTATTGGACTTGTTTGCCCTTTCAAGAAAACATTTCTATTATTAGTGGAATTTATTTGCATAATTATTTCTCTCTGAGCTTTATTCCTCAAGGTGAATTTTCATTAATTTTGGAGCTCTATTTGAAGTGCAACCACTTGATAAATTTAGTTAAAATTTTCACCAAAATTTGGAGATGTCATGTGATGTTTTTAAATCACTTTTATGCAAAAATATATTTCATTTATTTAATATTTTGAGCTCTACATCAAGTTTTCAAATCTGGTCCAGTGGGCAATTTTGCACTACAACCCATTTAAATATTTCTTTCTAGCCCCCAACCAAATTATAGGATGTTCATAGGAGTATATTATTCAACTTTGTGCAAAAACCCATTGATGTTCTTTGAAAGATTTGAGTGAATCAACCTCTTTTTCATTCTGGTCCAGCTTGGTGATTTGTACTGCATCCCTATTAAATTTTGCTCTAGTGACCATGAGCTTTCTCCTGCTTGTAGTACACCATACCAAACCCTTAAGTCCAGGAGGTTGGACTCATTGGAGCACTTTTGGTTCATAAAATTATGCCCTTTTCCTTCTGTCCAGAACTGGAGTTTTGTAAAACTTACACTAACAAGTTTGAGCTTTTGGCAAACTAACCTCACCACCCTCTGTATCATCTAAAGAGACCCCAATCTGGAAATTTGGGCCACCCCAAGAGTTGCCTAGATGCCATTGGCATTCTGGCAAACACATTGAGTGCATGGACAGCTTTGACATGATTTTTGTCTTTGCACTGTGACCTTGCACCTCTGGACAAACTAACATGTCCACTAAGCTCCTAGCTAACCCTAACCCAGGCCTGCTAATCCCCAGCCTCGCCCTTATCCTCTAGCAAGCCCTGGCAATCTGTCGAGCACGTCTCGTGCGTGCTCTGGGCGCGCCCAGAGCGCCTGTTTTGCACGCGCGGGCGCCCGAGCCGCCGCGTCGCACGACCGCCTCGCCGCGCCCGCTCTGGCCTCTCCCCACTCGTAGCCAGCATGCCCGCCCCCTCCCTCGCCGCAGAGCCGCCCCTGGCGCCCTACAGCGCCGCCGTCAGGTCGGCCACGGCGGCTAGCGACCGGCCACAATGGGCTCCTGCCCTGGACGGCGCCGCCCGAGCCACACGCGTGCGCCAGCTGCCCTCTGGAGCAGTCCGAGCTTATCCACAAGCTCGTCTGCAAGCGCTCGTCGCCGCCATGTCCCCTGCAGCAACAGAATGGCGGTTCGCCGCCGAGCTTATCCACGGCAGCCGCGGAGCCGACCCTGGCCGCCTATATAAGGACCCCCGAGCTTAACCGAGCCCTTAGGCAACCTCGGGCCACTCCTCCAGGGCCCCCCATGGCCAGCCATCGACGACGGGAAGCCTTCTCCCTCGTCTCCGGCCGATTCGGCCGCCGCCACCTTCCGGCCCCATTCACCGCAACCAGAGCCCTCCCCGCCCATCTAGCGCCACCACCCGACTCCTCTTGGTCTTGCAAAGCTGCCCAGCCCCTCAAACGCGACCCAGAACCACCGTAGAGCAAAAGCCCAAACCACCCGAAGCCTCCTCCACCGCGGAGCTCGCCGCCGGCGACTCCTTCCACCCCCGACGACCCAACGACCACCGGGAGGACAGCCCCAGTCTGGCCGGTCCATCCCTGCCCTCGGATGCCCTCGAGGAGCCGTCGTTCGCCGGCGTCGATCGCCGGAGTCCCACCTCCGCTTGGGCAAAGGAAGAGGAGGGAGAGACGACTCGTCAAACCTGACCAGTGGGCCCCGTGGACCCACTATCAGTGACCCACGCGCCCGTCCACGCTGGATAGTGAAAGCGTAAAGTCTCGAGTACGCATCCCCTACCCCGAAAGCGTATTCTGCATCGAAGCGTTTTCCTTTTTCTGTTTTATTTTAAAAATAGAATTTGACTAAACTTTGACTGGCTATAACTTTTAAAATATAAATCCAACTGACTTGATTCTTTTTTTGTTGTTTCCCAAATATTGTCTACTTTATTTTCATATTTATTTCAAAATTTTCCAAACAAATTTTTTGTACTGTTTTTAATGTATGTGTTAATTCAAATTTATTTAAAATAGGATTTGTTGGAGAGAGAAGAAAACTTTCAAAAGTTTTGGAGAGCACCTCACCTCTGCACCCCTTGAAGGCAAGAATTGTGACACCCCAAAATTTTGACCTTGTTTTAATAAATTAAAATTTTACCAGGAAATTAAAACTTTTATTTTCTGGGCTCCCTTTTTATTTTTGAACCTTTTTCTCTCTTGTTATTATGGAGTTTTTCCCGCAAAGTAAAAACTTTTCAAATATGTTATTGGACTTGTTTAACCTCTCAAGAAAAACTCTTCTTTTATTAGTAGAACTAATTACATAATTAATTTGCTTGATCTTTATGTTCTTGAAAAATGGTTTTCCAAGGTTATATGGCCATAATTGAACTACAACCATTTGGTAAATTCACTTAAAATTCCAACCAAAATTTGGAGATGTCATGTGATGTTTTTAAATCACTTTTATACAAAAATATCTTTTATTCATGAAATATTTTGAGCTCTGCACCCAATTTTCTTCTCTGGTCCAGAGTGCAATTTTTCACTACAACCCATTTAAATATTTCTTTCTAGCCTCCACCAAAATTATGGGATGTTGGTAGTAGCATATGATTCAACTTTATGCAAAAATCCAATGATGTCATTTGAAGTTTTTGAGTGAATCAACCTCATTTTCATTCTGTTCCAACAAGTCCAACCCATTTTTGGATTTTATTTCATTTATTCTATTCCCCAAAACATTTCTGTCAATTATTTTAATCCTAGGTGATTTGCAAAGCAAGTACCTAATTTCCTTTGAGTTTTGATCTCAAACCAACCCCCCTGGATAGTCCTTAGTACCCACAACCTAGAACCATCTTGATCCACTCTTCTTCTTTTCAGATTTTTCAAATTTCACTCACTGCAAATTTGGACTAGATTTGCCAAATTTGGTGAAATTCATATCTACACTTCCCCAAAAATTCCACCAAAATTCAGACAACCTCTAGTTGCAATGAGAGACCACTCCACCAAAAATCAGCTCAAGGAAAAATCCCTACATGCCTAGATCATTTTGTCGAACACCTTGCATGCACTGTTTCTGTTCATCTTCGGTTAAGTTTAGAGTTTCAGTGTCGATCTTCATCAGAAATTCAGTCACATGTCCACAGTGCCCTTGGCACGTTGCTCGCCGCCTGGCCTGCTTGTCCAGAGCTCCACACGCGCGCTTGGCGCCTTCCTGGCGTCGGTGGCGCCCTGGCCCGCCTGCGCCGGCGTGCTTTGCGGCGGCAGAACCACCGTAACGGCCGACGGGGGGCAACACCGCGGCAGAACACCGTTCGGCGCCGCCCAACCCTCCTGGTAGCTCCGCGTGGCCATCTCCTTGCCAGCGCACGCATGCAGCACCGTCGCCGTGGCCTGGCACGCGCAGAGCGCGTTCTCTGCCGCCAACGGGCTGTGCTGCCGTTCCATCGAGGGCAGGCCCTAACCCTCCCTCCCGTGCTGAGTTGGACCCTGTAATGGCACCAGTGCTCCACCTAGGCGATGCTCAAGCTCCTAAGCCGACCGTCCCACCACAGCGCCGCCGCAATCACCCGCCGGACTTATCCGTTCACGGCAACCGCCTCGGGCCGACTATAAATAGCACCCCCGAGCTTGCTCTCGCCCCCGCACAACTCCACCACCTCACTAGACCCCGCCTAGCCACTGGGAGAGCCTCGAGGGGCCTTTCTTCTTCGACTCCGGCCACCTCCGTCCGCCTCGGGCTCCGGCAACATTCTCTTTGGTGAGAACTCCTCCGCCGCCCTGCTCTTACCCGTAGCCCCGTACCACCTCTAGTAGGCTAACCCCCACTTCAATTTGAACACCGCAGCTCCCTCAGGCGAGGTCCACAACCACCCGAATCACCGTCCGCCGGAGCCAGCGTCGCCGCCGACGTGGTACTCGTCGGCGACCACCACCACCTCCCACAGACGCGGAATGGCGCCCTGAACACGGAGGTACTCTCCGATCTCCCTGCCTCGCCGTGGATCGCCGCCGGCGACCACCGCGGCTCTCGGGCGCCAACGAGCTTCGTTCCCCGTTTGAAAATTCAAACCTGACGGGTGGGACCCGCCCGTCAGCCTCTCAGTTCTTTTTAAACGAACCGTTTTCTGAAGGGGTCTTCTGCCAAAGTACGTCTCCCCTCTGGGCCGGCGTACTCTCAATCGAAGCATTTTCTGTTTTTATAAGTTAGCCCCTGGAAACTTTCTGTTTCATTACAAATGAGTCCCTAGATTAAAACTCTTATAACTTTTAAACAGAAAATGATTTTTGATTGATTCTTTTTCTGTCCTCTTTAAATTTTGTCTAGTTTTTTATCATATTTATTTGAAAAAAATTCAAACAACTTTTTTTGTGCTGTTAATTCAAATTTATTGAAAATAGGATTTTGGAGAGAGGAAGAAAACTTTCAAAAGTTTTGGAGAGCACCCCCACCTCTCCACACCTTGAAGGCAAGCATCTTGAACCCTGGCATAATATTTTTGATGTGTTGGTTGACACGATTATAACACCACCTTATTTCGGAGAACTCGTTATTTTATGTGATGATGCGATCATTTGCATGAATGCATATTAGTGATTTCCTCGCTGTTGGTAATGAATATACTTGTGATGGTAATCATCCTCATGTGCCTTGCATGCATGCCGGAAAGGAATCCGGGAAAGCTTCTGCCTTGGGTAGGAGTGAGCTTGTCGCCGGTCCCCGTCGGGACGGTTATGTCCGGCATGGCATAGTAAGGTATAATGGGTGGTGATTCTGTTGGTTGAAATATATTTGTTATACATGTCATGCAGGGAACTCATAAGCCTCCTGAGTCGGCCATAGATCGAGTCTTGTTCCGGTAACCCCCATACTTGTTTCGTACTGCCACTAGTCCCTACCGTAGGTGGGGTATGGTTTAGTAAGTTGTTAACCCTTGTCTTAGCACACACCGTACAGAGAGGCCATGGTGGAAGATACCGGTTGTAGCCGGTAGGCATGCCACCTGGTCCGGGGGCATGGGTGTATCCGGTTGGGACCGAGAGGGGGGCACCCCTTAGAGCGCGCGGTAGAAATTTGATCCCATGCTACTCGAGGTTGTAGCCTCCCCACTTAGAGTTTTGCTTAACAGGTGTCATGGGTGATTCCAGACACGAGTAAAAGCTGGTGTGTGCAAGTCAGGTGTGTTTCAATTAAAAGACCGTAGACGGAATTAGTCCGATGGACTAAAGGAATCCGTTACTCATGGGTAAAGAGTACACTCTCTGCAGAGATATTAAATCTATTCGAATAGCCGTGTCCATGGTTAAGGATTACAGTCTGGGATGGGTCAAGTGTCGGTCTTAGTGTCGGTCTTCGGAGGAGAAACTACTAACCCGAATATTGATTATGACTTGTGATATATGATGGTTATGATTGTTATCATTATGCACTAACCGTTTGCATTGTTTGAAATAGTGAATATCCCTGGGGCGGTACCACCTCCTGGATGTTCACTATGATTATAAGCCCTTTATGCGGCGTCGCTCAGACGCCCGACTGTGGCATGTTCGTTATTTCATTTTCTCATAAGCCCTTTATGCGGCGTCGCTCAGACGCCCGACTGTGGCATGTTCGTTATTTCATTTTCATATAAGCCCTTTATGTGGCGTCGCTCAGACGCCCGACTGTGGCATGTTTGTTATTCCATTTTCTCATAAGCCCTTTATGTGGCGTCGCTCAGACGCCCGACTGTGGCATGCTTGTTATTTTATTTACTTTATAAGCCCCTTACGTGGTGTTGCTAAGACGCCCGACTGAGGCATGCTCACTTTTACTATCCTTTCGAGACATCGCTTCAGACATCCGATCGGTGCATTTTATTTCTATTCTGTCATTGCATATTCCGGTTGCATATAAATAACCTGCTTGCATGCATCAAGATTTTATTTATGACTGACGATGTGATCATAGAATATTTCAGTGTATGTTGATCAATTGTATTATACCTGTGTTCTTAATGTTTGCGAGTACATTCGAAGTACTCACTGGCTTGTCCCTGGCTATTGTCTTGGCCAGATTGCTTGCTTGGAGAGGAGCGTGGCGATGACAGCCTCGGGACCTAAGCAACGGTGATAGCAGCCTCGCGAAGATAGGAGTTAGCCTGGTCAGCTGTTCCTGTGGGAAATGGAGTCCCATAGACCGTGGTGATCCACAAACCGCTTCCGCCCTCAACCACTAGAAACCATTTGATGTACTCATAGGCCACAATGGTCTTGTACTACACATTTTGTATTTTTGCTTGGAATTTCTGTATCAAGTTGGTGCCTCATTAGCTAACAGTAATCCTGGGGCTGGTGAGCACAACGGCCATTTTCTGGAAATTAATACCCGGAAAACCGGTCGTGATAGACTTGGTATCAGAGCCAGGCTGACCATTGGCTAATCCTATCCTAGCCAGGTCAATAAACCTAGGTTAACCAACCCACTAGACCTTAACCGAACCCCAGCCAAGCTTCCCTTGCAAGATAGCCATATAGTGACCCGACACCTTTTGGCAGTCGGTGCCCAACCTATTAGCCTAACCTGTCAATCATGCGCAAGTGACCGAATCCTGAATAGTCTTTTTCGCAAGCGGGCGAAGGAAGACTCCGTCCCCTTTTCTATAAAAGGGCACGCTAGCCTCAACTCAGCACAACACAGCCGCTACCCAAAACCGAGCCTTAATGCCTGGCCCCGTCGTGCACAATGAGACCACAGCAACCAACCTTGGAGGCTTTGTGACCATACTCGCAAACCTCACCCGTCGTGCCTATGCGTTAGAAGAGCCCCCAGAATATGTTGTGTACCAAGGACCCATGAACGGTGAGAGCCGACAATTCTGGGCCACTGTACACATCTACGGTAGGGGTCTAGCGCCCGAGCGCCCCTACAAGTTCACCGGAAGGACAACTTCCTTTGAGCCTCAAGCCATCCAACTAGCTGCTCGAGAGGCTATAGTTCATCTCCGACACTTGTCGCCCAGAGTTAACTGTCGTTCGTTCCACTACTACCCCAGACGTGAAGGGTATGGTAGACCACCCCAAGTTGCCAATGGAGATCATGAAATGGATCCTGCATTGTTGCACTTAGTGCGCTATGTAGGTGCACTAGAGGAACTGTTCGATCAAATCACCATTGATCTGATCGCAGCTCGTGGAGAGCTGGTTCGTCGAGCCCCGGCGAGAGAAGAGAACGAGCCCAACGCCGACAACCCAGTCGTGCTGTTTGGACACCCGATCGAGTCCCTGAGATCTGCCCCAGCCGTCGGCCAAGGTACTCTGATGACCCCAGAAGTGCTTCGTCGCCTCTTGGGAGCACACTCCAACGGGGTTGTGGCCAACAATCCCCGAGATGGTCATCATCGCTACCCCGAGCCTGCAGCCCCTCAACCCACTCCAGCCAATTCCGATGGTGAGACCCATGGAGAAGCCTCGACATCCACAAGGCACGACCGCTTGGATATGAACGAGGTAGACTAATTTACTCGATTAGTACCAAGCCTTAGTACGGCCACGCCCTGTATTTGTGTGTCGCCATGATTGAATGATGTTTGCTTGAGCGCCTCGATTTTTTTACCATGCTTGTGTACGTCGGTGAACGGTTGCATTTTACTTCGAGCGTACCAAAAACCAACCCCGGCCACACAAAGTTTGTGCTATGAGTAAGCTTTTTGGTTCCAACTAACAGGGAAGATATTTTCGAAAAAACAACCCTTATCAAATCTCGAGGACGAGATTTTTCTTAAGGGGGGTAGTGTTGTGACACCCCAAAATTTTTCGATAAATTTTTGTCTAGTTTTTTATCATATTTATTTGAAAAAAATTCGAACAATGTTTTTGTGCTGTTAATTCAAATTTATTGAAAATAGGATTTTGGAGAGAGGAAGAAAACTTTCAAAAGTTTTGGAGAGCACCCCCACCTCTCCAGCCCTTGAAGGCAAGCATTTTTGAACCCTGGCATAATATTATCGTGTGATGTTTGATACAGTTACAACACCGCTGTGACGCGGAGTATCTGTTATTTTCTTTGTAAGGATATGATCATACTCATGGGTGCATATTGGTGATCTCATATTATTGGAACTTGATATGTTTGCGATAGTAATCATTCTCACATGCCTTTTTTTGCCTACCGGAAGGAAGCCGAGAAAGTCTCTGTCTTGGGTAGACACGAGCTTATCTCTGGTTCCCCGTCGGGACGGTTGTGTCCGGTATGGCAAGATGAGGTATGATGAGTAGTGATACTGTCTGTTGGTTGAAACATATTTGTTATACTAATCATGCAGGAAATACTTAAGCCTCCTGAGTCGGCCGTAGATCGAGTCTTGTTCCAGTAACCCCCATACTTGTTTCGTGCTGCCACTTGTCCCTGCCATAGGTAGGGTAAAGTTCAGTAAGTTGTCAACCCCTGTCTAGCACACACCGTACCGAGAGGCCATGGTGGAAGATACCGGCTGCATCCGGTAGGCATGCCACCTGGTCCGGGGGCATGGGTGTTTCCGGTTGGGACCGAGAGGGGGGCACCCCTTAGAGCGCGCGATAGAAATTTGATCCCATGCTATGCGAGGTTGTAGCCTCCCCACTTAGAGTTTTGCTTAACAGGTGTCGTGGGTGATTCCAGACACGAGTAAAGTTAAGCTGGTGTGTGCAAGTCAGGCGTGTTTTCGACTAAAAGACCATAGACAGAATTAGTTCCGATGGACTAAAGAAATCCGTTACTCGTGGGTAAAGAGTACACCCTCTGCAGAGATATTATACCTATTCGAATAGCCGTGTCCATGGTTAAGGACTACAGTCTGGGATGGGTCGAGTGTCGGTCTTAGTGTCGGTCTTTGGAGGAAAAACTACTAAACCAGAACATTGATTATGACCGGTGACGTATGATGATTATGATTATTATTATTATGGACTAACCATTTATGTTATTTGAATTATTGAGTATCCCTGGGACGGTTCTACCTCCTGGATATTCACTGTGATTATTCTTATATAAGCCATTTATGTGGTGTCGCCCAGACGCCCGACTGTGGCATGCGTGTTACTTCATTTACTTATAAGCCCTTTATGTGGTGTCGCACAGACACCCGACTGTGGCATGCTTGTTATTTCATTTACTTATAAGCCCTTTATGTGGTGTCGCACAGACGCCCGACTGAGGCACGCTTCATATTATTATCCTTTCGAGGCGTCGCTTCGGACACCTGATCGGTGCTTTTCATTTCTACTCCTTGATTGTTTACCCATGTTTTGTTTGAATGATCTGCTTGCGTGCATCATGAACCTTATTTCATAACTGACGAAGTGATCATGGAATATATCAAAACATGATTATCAATGGCTATATTATACCTGTGTTCTTAATGTTTGCGAGTACATTCAAAGTACTCACTGGCTTGTCCCTGGCTATTGTCTTGGCCAGATTTCTTGCGTGAAGAGGAGCGTTGTGATGACAGCCCCGGAACCTACGCAATGGTGATAGCAGCCTCGCCAAGATAGGAGTTATCCTGGTCAGATGTTCCTGTGGGAAATGGAGTCCCATAGACCCTGATGATCCGCAAACCGCTTCCGCCATCAACCACTAGAAACCAATTGTTGTACCCATAGGCCAGAATGGTCTTGTACTACATATTTTGTAGTTTTCTTGGAGTTTTTGTAACAAGTTGGTGTCTCATCAGCTAACAGTAATCCTGGGGCTGGTGAGCACAAGGGCCGCTTTTGGGAAATTAATATCCCGAAAATCCGGTCCTGACAAACTTGGTATCAGAGCCAGGCTGACCATTGGCTAATCCTATCTTAGCCAGGTCGAAAACCTAGGTAAACCAACCCACCAGACCTTAACCAAACCCTGGCCCAGCTTCTCGTTGTCGGGTGGTGGGTGCGACATATTCCAACAGGTGGCTTATCTTTGTGGGAACCAGTAAGACATCGCCGGTGCCTGGAAGCGGGATGAGGCGAAGACATGCACGCCGGCGGATCTTACCCAGCTTCGGGGCTCTCCGAGGAGATAACACCCCTACTGCTGCTCTGCGGGGTCTCCGCATGCTCACTCGATGAATCAAGTAGCTACACAATGCTCCTTGAGCTGTTTTTTGGGGGGAGGAGGAAGAAAGGGCACGGCTAGCCTGCTTCTTCTCCTTGTGTGGAGTCTAGAACTAGCAGGGGGTCGAACCCTTTGCATGGGTGCTCCGGGGGGTTTATATAGGCCTACCCCCGGGGGTACAATGGTAATCCGGCTGGGCGCGGGGCCTAGCCGTCTGTGACTGCGCTCGCCGGCTTCTGCGCCGGCTGCTGGGGCCCGCCGACTGGTGGGTCCCGTCGGCTGCCAACTCCTTGGTCGACAGGCAGGCCCCACTGTCCGGGGCCAGGTCGGCGGCCGGTCACTGTGGCTTCATCTTGTTGACGTGAGCTTCATCGTGGTAAGCGCGGCTACAGTACCGCCGCCTATCGGACGATCGCTGTAGCCTTACCGCATCTTGTCTCCTTAATGGGGCGTCTTCTTCGAGGGAGGCGGCAAGCCGGCTGCGGGGAGCCAGCTCTGTCTTGGGCCGGCTGGTTGGAAGCATGGCCGCCTTCGGCCGTCTCTCTGCGCAAAGGGGCCCACCGCCTGTGGGCCGCGCTGGCGGCCCGTCGTGGGTGAGGCCAAGGTCAACATGGCAACAGTGCTGCGCCGGATGGGTCATGCCTACCCCGTACGGCGCACTGTGCCAGGCGTGCCCCGGGATTCGAGGGTGGCAGGCTCTTCTGTAGCCACGCCCCGTCGCACCGCTGTTAGGTGGGTTCAAACTTTGTGGGTACGGTCTTGACTGCTTTACGAGGAGCCGGCTTCTTGGAGTCGGCCTTCTCATAGCCGGCTTCTCGGAGTCGGCCTTCTTATGAGGGCTAGAGCCGGACCGCCTTCCGAAAGCCGGCCTTGATCGCAGCCAGCTAGGGGAAGGCGGCCCCGCGTCTTGGATTCCTGAGAGCCAGGCGGGCTCGTAATTTTTTCAGAAGTGCCAGGGGAGGCCGGCTAGGCTACCCATGGCTATTTACTCCGACGGTAGTCCCCGAAGCTGATCGAGCTCCGAGGTGAGCAGTGGGGACGAGAAGCTTGGTCAGCTTCCTATCCTGAAGAGCCGGCTTCGCGGGCGTACGCCGACTTCAGATAGCCCCGCGTAGGCGGGAGGAGAGGGGACCTGCGCGCTGACCACGGGCCCTCTCGCGGCCACGTGGCGGCAGGATCCTGCGAGCGCACGCGTGCGACGGGACACCGCCGCAGGCCCGGGCCCGCCACTCGCGAGCCTCGGTCCGAGCGCGGATCTCCCGTGGCCCACAGGGCCGCTCGCCTTCTCAAGGCAGTTTTCGTCTCGCCATTAAGGATCGATAATCGCGGGGCGTGGGGAGTGGGCACGATCGATCCCCACGCTTCCCCATGCCACGCCTCCTCGGCTCCGCCACGTGAGCCGATAAGTAGGGGGAGGAGGGGGAGCGACAGAGGTTCGCGCGCTCCCTCCCACTCCGTCCCTCCTAACCCTCGTCTTCTTCCTTTCGCTACCGCCGCAGCCTCCCGTCTCAGCGCCGTCGCGTCTCCACGCCACCTCGCTCCCATGGCGTTGTCAAGCTCCTAGGATGTCTCCAACATCCATGAAGACCACGTGGAGTTCCTTCGCCAGACCCGGCGCCTGCCCGGCGCCGACCGCGTACAGGTCCGCCTGGCGCCCGCGAGGAAGATCTCGCCGGCGCCGGAGGAGGGCGAGCGGGTTGTCTTCCGCTCGCACTGCCTGCGCGGCTTCGGCCTCCCGGCGAGCAGGTTTCTGCGCTCCTTCCTCGACTTCTACAACCTCCAGCCGCATCACCTCACGCCCAATGCGGTGATGCCGCTGTCGGCCTTCGTCTCCCTCTGCGAAGGCTTCTTGGGGCTGCTCCCCACGCTGGAGCTCTGGGGAGAGTTCTTCCAGAGCTAGCTCGGCACAGTCATCGCCGGCGTGCCCGCCCCCTGGGGAGCCTTCATCGCCATGAGGAGGGCGAGCGAGAACAATCTGTTCCCGCCCATCCCCCTGATTCAGTCGGTAAAGGTCTGGCAGAGATCTTATTTCTATGTGAAGAACGTCGCTGAGCAAGAAGACTACATCAACCTGCCGGCTTACGTAGCCGGCCCGCCGGCTGGGAGGCAGCCCTCGTGGAGCTTCCGGTCCCGGTCGTTGTCTCCGTCCCGAAATGCCGCCATCTCCCGGCTTCGGGTGCTGATTCAGTCGGAAGGCTTGCGCGGGGCCGACTTGGTGGCCGCCTTCGTGGAGCGCCGGATCCTTCCTCTCCAAAGCCGGCCCCATATGATGTGTCAGATGAGCGGCCGCTTCGACCCAAGCCGGCTGAGCACATGGGAGATGCCCCACGCGGAGGTGGCGCTCATGGTCAATTACATTGCCAACTGCAAGCTCGGCGGGGACTGGCAATACGGCAAGGCGCCGTATTCTCGCACAAATCCTCCACCCGTGGTAAGTTTCTCTCTTTATCTTCTTTTTCGTCGTCAGCCGGCTTTGTGACGGCCGGCTTCTGACCAGTCGGTTCTTTGAGCAGAACCCTCTTCTTGCGCCGCCGGCCGGGGTGGCAGGGATTGAACGCCAGTACGCCGCCGACCGCACGGTGGATGACGTTGACGACCCGGACTTGGGGGCGGCTGCCATGGAAGACGCCGTCGTGGGGGACAGTGCCGAGCCCGAAGGCTCAAGGTTCACCGCGAGCTTCGAGGACTGGCCGGACAATTTCGAAGCCGAAGTCGCTCCGCATCACCAGCCGGCGGCCGACCAACAGGGCGCGGGCTTGTCTGTCGCGCCGGCTGCCGGCGGCGCGCAGAAGCGCCGGGCCGCTCTGGGCCTCTTCGGCAGTCGGCCGAAGAAGTCCAAGCCTTCCGCCGCGGCGACAAAGCGAGATGAGGCGGCCGCGAAGGCGGCCCGCTTCCGCAAGGCTGTGAAACAGCCCCAGGCGGTCTCGGCGTAAGTCTTCAATTGCTTTGCCGCACTCATCATTGTTCTCTTTTCTTCGAATTTCTTCTTAACTTTTCCTCGCATGCTGGACAGGGCGCCGCTTTCCCTTGAGCGGGGCCCGGGCGGCTCCGTCGTGGTGCCGACTGGAGCGTCTTCAAGCTCCCGTCGCGTGGACCCCCACGCCGATCTTAGGGAGGCCACAGAGCGGAACGCCCGCGAAGCGCAGGAGGAGCGCGAGGCAGCGGAGAAGGCGGCCGCCCAGGCGGCGCAGGAGCAGGCCAGAGTGGTAGCCAAGGCCCAGAGGGAGGCGGCTACCGCGGAGACAGAGGCGGAAAGCTCGCGCAGCCAGCCTCCGCTGCTCGCCGTTCCTCTCCGAGCCGTAGCCCCCGACACCCCGTTGCCCTTGGCGGAGGAGATCATCCAAGACCCGTCGCCGTTGGAGAGGGAGGAGGACCCCGTGGCCTTGGCGGGGAGAGCGCCGCCTGCGGCGCCAACCGGAGTGGGCCAAGGCGGTCAATCGTTAGCAGCGCCAGAGGAGCCGGCCGGTGGTGAGCCGGAGAGCAGAGCCGGCCTCGAGGTGTAGCTGGCGACGAGCCGGCGCGCTGGGAGAGGCGCCGCTCCTCCGGAGTTGCGCCAAGCCGCGGGCGCAATCCAGTCGGCGGGAGATCTGGAGGCGGCCAGCACCGCCGTGTCCGAGTGGACTCCCAGCAGGGGGACTGGCGAGCTAGATGCGGCGGCTCAAGGGGTCCGGAGCCAGCTACGAGCTCAAGCCGCCCTGCTGCAACAGCTCAACCAAGAGTTCTTGTCAACGCGAACCACTATCCAGGTGAGTCCTTCGCTCTTGCTGCTTTGCTTTCTTGATTTCTTCCGTGGGGGCGCGTCAGCGCACCCACTGGGTGTAGTCCCCGAGATTCGGGCCGACTGCTGCGCAGTCGGGTCGGATCTTTCTCGACGGCCACCTTACTTTGCTTTCTTTCTAAACTTTCAGGAATACCACAACCTTCGTGTTGCCGCCTTCGACTCCCAGGCTCGAGAGTTGAGCCGGCGGACCGATGACCTGGCCGACAGCCGAAGTAAGTACTTGGTTTTGTCTGTTTCCTGTGGGGGCGCGTCAGCGCACCCACTGGGTGTAGTCCCCGAGATTCAGGCCGACTGCTGCGCAGTCGGGTCGAATCTTTCTTGACGACTCTTTTCTTATTGATTTTTCTTTTTCTTTGTCTTCAGGGGCCAACGCCGACTTGAGGAAGGAGCTTGGCGAAGCGAAAGCCGCCCTTTACACCAAAGAGGCCGCGTGCGCTGCCTTGGTCCAGGAACGGGATCGCCTGGCCAAGAAGCTGGCCGACCAAGAGGAAAGCCATAAAGCGGCCCTGCAGGCGGCGCGGGAAAGTGAAGCCACCTTGCTGGCGGAGTATGAGATGGAGGCGGCGAACTGGTCTGAGACCCGGCGAGCCCTGGACGAAGGCTTCGGCCAGATCGAGGACTTGATCGACGGTAAGTTGCCTTCCTCGGCCCTTCTCCTGCCCCTTGCCGCCTGGGTTTTTTGACTTATCTTGAACTGTTGCTTGTTGTTTCTTGCAGATTACTTCCCGGGCTACTCCGCCTTCGCCGCCCAAAGCATTGAGGCCCATCGCGAGGCGCGCCAGCAAGCGGGGGCCGACATCGCTCCGGATGCAAACCGGACCCTTGAGGAGCAGCTCCTGGTTGTCCAGGCACGGTTGCAGCCGGCTCATCGGATGCTTCGCCGGCTCCAACGTGCCGGGGCGCAAGTGCTGGCCGCCCTCTGGCCCGGCGAGATGATCCCCCGCACTCCAAGCCGAACTGCGGACTGGCTGGAAGTCGCAGTTGGTCGCTTCGAGGCTTGGAAAGCGTCAGCGGCCCGCCTCGGAGCCGGGCGGGCGTTGGAATTCGTTCGGGCTTGGTACCCAGGGCTGAGCCTGGACCAGCTGCGCACTTGGCGGATGGAGGCCGACGCGGAGCTGGAGGCGGTGAGGCCGGCTATCACCCAGCGGGCTTCGACGATCGCTGAGTGCACCGACATCAGCGTTTTCGCACCCGAAATCGATGATGACGGTGTCGCTCAGTCGGAGGAGTGGTTCGGGCTGAACCCGGCGGTGGGCGAGGACTCGGCGGAGGAGATTGCCTCCAGCGACGAGGGCGAAGATGACGAAGACGAGGACGGTGGAGACGTCGAGCCGGCTGGTGGAACAACCAGTCGACCTCAGGCCGACCGTGCCTCCAGCAACGAAGCGCGTGGAAACGCGCCCTCTGTGGGAGGCGGCGACCAAGCCGAAGTTCGTCAGCCGACCACTCCTTCAGCCGGCACGACCGTCTCCGCCAACCAGTCTGGCTTGTCGGCCGCTCCGCCAGCTTGACCTGCCGTCTTTATCTTTCCTGCTTTGTTGTCTTTGAACAATCTTTTGTTAAGTTTTCGCAGTTCCACCCACTCGGGGTGTATCCAAACTATGTTGAATGCTGGCCTCTTGGAGGTCTTTTTATGTAAATATTATCATGTGCGTGTTTGGTTTCCATTCGCGTATGCTTGTTTATCCTTAGGCTTTTTCCTTTGCCGCCTTCCCTCTTTGGGGAGGCAAGTACTTGAGCTTTCTTGGATTAAAGTAAAGTGAATGGAAACCGGCCGGCCGGCTACTCTGGTAGCCAGTCGGCGGTGTGAGAAAAACCGGCTTTTGTTATGTTAGTCCGTTAGTCCCTAGCCGTTTTTCGTGTGGGCGGTCGTTCCTACCTTTAACTCTTGCCAGCCGGACAGCCGGTTCTTCGAACTGCGACTTTGGCAAGAGAAGGCTTGAGAGCCGGCACACTACTTGTCTGACTGCGGGTAGGACTTCTAACATAACTTCAGTCGGCCAGTCCCTGAGCCGACTAGTCGAACTCGGTGCCGGACGGAATAAGTAAATGATAAAACAAGGTCATAAGCATGATATTTTTCATTCATAAATAAGGGATGGCAGTCCCGAGCCCTCCTCGGGGAGCCTATTGTCTTGTACTTAATACAAAAGTTAGCGTGATACATACTGCCTTTCAACTGTAAAATCTTCGAAGGAGGTTGGCGTTCCATGGCCGTTCCGACTCCTTGCCGGAGTCGTCTCTCTTGCGTGCCTTCGGCTTCTGTGCGTCGATCAGGTAGTAGGAGTCATTGCCTAGAGCTCTGCTGATGACGAAAGGGCCTTCCCAAGGGGCTGAGAGCTTGTGCTGGCCGGCTGTTCGCTGAATCAGCCGGAGCACAAGGTCGCCCTCTTGGAAAGATCTTGGCCCGACCTTCCGGCTGTGGTAGCGGCGCAAACCCAGCTGGTAAATTGCAGACCGGCTGAGAGCTAACAGCCGGCTTTCTTCCAGCAGGTCGACGCCGTCTTCTCGTGCTTCCTTGGCCTCCGCTTCTGTGTACATGGTTACTCGAGGTGAGTCGAATTCGATGTCAGTTGGGATGACCGCCTCGGCACCATACACAAGGAAGAAAGGGGTGAAGCCGGTTGACTTGTTTGGTGTAGTGCGCAGACTCCAAAGGACAGCCGGCAGCTCATCGAGCCAACAGCCGGCTGAGCGCTCCAGAGGTACAACCAGTCGGGGCTTGATGCCGGAGAGGATGAGGCCGTTGGCTCGCTCGACCTGGCCGTTTGACTGCGGGTGGGAGACGGATGCTAAGTCCAGCCGGATACCTTGGGCTGCGCAGAAACGTGCCAAGGCTCCTTTGGCGAAATTCGTGCCATTGTCGGTGATGATGCTGTGCGGCACGCCGTACCGAGTTGTTATGTCCGCGATGAACGTCACGGCAGTCGGCCCATTCAGCTTCTTGATCGGCTTTGCCTCGACCCACTTGGTGAATTTGTCCACGGCGACGAGCAAATGCGTCATGCCGCCGCGCGCCGTCTTGAATGGGCCCACCATGTCCAGTCCCCAAACGGCAAAGGGCCAAGTGAGGGGAATGGTCTTGCGTGCCGAAGCCGGCATGTGTTGCTTGGAGCTGAAGAGCTGGCATCCCTTGTAATGCTTGACTAATTCTTTGGCGTCGTCCAAAGCAGTCGGCCAGAAGAAACCATGGCGGAAGGCTTTGGCGACAAGTGATCTTGAGGCCGCATGGTGGCCGCATTCTCCTTGGTGAATGTCTGCAAGGATTGCAATGCCCTTCTCTTGCTCGACGCACCGTTGGAGGATTCCAGTGACGCTGCGCTTGAGTAGTTCTCTGTTGACGATTGTGTACGCTCCGGCTCGACGCTGGACTTGTCTTGCTTCTGTTTCGTCAGCCGGCAGGTCTTGGTTTACTAGGAAGTTGAGGATGGACTAAGCCCATGATGGAGCTGCGACTTCTTCTACTGCCAAAGTGGCTACCGCCACCCGGGTGGGCGGGCTGGGCGGTGAGGTGCTGGAGTCAGCCGCCGGCTGCAGTGCTGGTGCAGTCCCCGGGCCGGCTACCGCAGTCCCCGAGCCGGCTGCCGAAGTTCCCGGGCCGGCTACCGCAGTCCCCGAGCTGGCTGCCGAAGTCCCCGAGCCAGCTGCCGAAGTCGCCGAGCCGGCTGCCAAAGTCCCCGAGCCGGCTACGGGGGTCTTGGGGTCGGCTACTTGATTCTTCGAGCCGGACCTGGCCGCATCGGGGTCAGGCGGCACGAAGATGGAATCGGATTCCGGAGACGGCTTGATAGACGGCTTGAGGAGGCGTTGTAGAGTGACGCCGGTTGGAATTGCTTGCCGAGTGGAGCCTATTCGAGCCAGGGCATCGGCTGGCTCGTTGTCGGCTCGTGGTACGTGGAGGAACTCGCATCCTTCAAAGTATCCGCTGAGTTGTTGGACCAGGAAACGGTAGCTCACCATATTCGCGTCCTTGGCGTCCCAGTCGCAGGATGATTGCTGGACTACCAGGTCCGAGTTGCCATAACATAGGATCCGGCGAATGCCAAGTTCTTTGGCCAGTGCTTGGGACTTGATGGCAGTGCGGGGCTGGTAGAAGATCGTGTACGGGGCCAGCTCGATGGCCCATTTCGCCACCCGGCCGGATGCATCCCGACTGCCTATGATCTCGGCTAGCGGGGCAGTGCATACGACCGTGACAGGATGCTCTTGAAAGTAGGGCTTCAGCTTCTTGGCGGTGAAGTACACGCCGTAACACATCTTTTGGTAGTGAGGGTAGTTCTGCTTTGAGGCAGACAGCACCTCGCTCAAATAATACACCGACCTCTGGACCGGCTGGGCTCGGCCTTCTTCCGGGCGCTGGACTACGATGACGGTGCTGACCACCCGGCTGGTTGCAGCGATGTAAAGGAGCATGGGCTATTTCTCGGTCGGCGCCGCGAGGACAGGCGGCGTGGCCAGCATCTTCTTCAGCTCGTGAAAAGGTTGGTCGGCCTGGTCGTTCCACTCGAAGTGAGTGCTCTTCTTCATGAGGCGGTAGAGGGGGAGAGCTTTCTCTCCGAGCCGGCTCATGAAGCGGTTCAAGGAGGCCAAGCACCCGGTGAACTTCTGAATGTCTCGAAGCTTGGTAGGGATCGCCATTCTCTCGATGGCCTTGATCTTCGCCGGGTTGCATTCGATGCCGCGTTCGGAGACCAAGAAGCCTAGGAGCTGGCCGGCTGGCACCCCGAACACGCATTTCTTGGGGTTAAGCTTGATTTGGAACCGGCGCAGGTTCTCAAATGTTTCCTTCAGGTCTTCCAGCAAGGTGCCACGCTTCTCCGTCTTCACCATGATGCCGTCCACGTAAACGTGAGCATTCCTGCCGAGCTGCTTGAGGAGGCACTTCTGCATGCAACGCTGAAAGGTGGCACCGGCGTTTCTCAAGCCGAATGTCATAGTCAGGTAGCAGAAGGCTCCGAACGGCGTGATGAAGGCGGTCTTCAGGCGGTCGTCCGGGTCTAGCTTTATTTGGTGATATCCGGAGTAAGCATCCAAAAAACTCAATAGCTCGCATCCGGCCGTGGAGTCTATCACTTGGTCAATCCTTGGCAGGGCAAAAGGATCTTTGGGGCAAGCCTTGTTGAGACTTGTGTAGTCTATACACATGCGCCACTTCTTATTCTTCTTTAGCACAAGGACCGGGTTGGCGAGCCACTCTGGAAAGAAAACTTCCATGATAAAGCCGGCCGCCAAGAGCCGGGCTATCTCCTCCCCTACAATCCTGCGTTTCTCCTCCGACAGTCGGCGAAGGGGTTGTCTGACTGGCTTTGCGCCTTCTCGAACATGTAGTTTGTGCTCGGCGAATTTCCTCGGAACACCCGACATGTCCTTGGGGGACCACGCAAAGATGTCCCGATTCTCACGGAGGAAATCGGTGAGCTCGCCTTCCTATTTGCTGTTCAGGTTTGCCCCGATGACGGCAAACCTCTCTGGATGCTCGGGGTCAAGGGGTATCTTCTTCGTCTCCTTGGCCGGCTGGAAAGATCCTTGAGCATCATGCTCCTTGGGGTCAGGGGACACGGCCGACTGCTTGCCGGCTATGGCCACGACTCGGTCCAGCATCTTCTTCTCTTCGACGATCACAAGGGACTCGGCCAGCCGGCTGCTGGCCGCTGCGCACTCAGAGGATTTCTTGTAGTCGCCGGCTACGGTGATGACGCCTTTGGTGCTTGGTATCTTCATCTTGAGGTATGCATAGTGGGGAACCGCCATGAATTTGGCCAAGGCAGGTCGGCCCAGCAATGCATGGTAAGGGCTCTCCAGGTCCACCACTTCAAACCAGATCGCTTCCCGGCGGAAATGCTCCTTGTCCCCAAAAAGTACATCAATCTTGATTTTGCCAATGGGGGCGCAGGACAGGCCGGGTACGATGCCGTGGAACACTGTCCGAGTGGGCGTGAGCTGTTTTGTCTTGACGTTCAGCTTCTCCAGGGTGTCACGATACAGGATGTTGATGCTGCTCCCGCCGTCTATCAACACACGGGAGAAGCGGGCGGCGCGTCTGTCCATCGCAAGGGTGGCTTCCAGGACCAGTGCATAAGAGCCGGGAGACGGCATCACCTCCGGATGGTCGGCCCGGCTCCAGCTGATGGGCTTTTCTGACCAATGCATGTGTCCAGCGGGGTTGGCAGCGACCACGCCAACTTCGTGGCGCTCTTGGCGTTTGCTACGCCGGTCTTCGGGCTGGCTTGTAAAGACGATGTAGGTTGCTTGCTCATCAGGGAACTCGTCATGCACGGCTCCGACTGCGGGCCGAGCGGCCGGAGGCGGCGGAGGCGGAGGCGGCGGGCCGGCAGGCGAAGGTGGAAAGAGCCCCTCGCCCTTAGAGATTCGGGTGAGCCAGTTGCACTTCCGGGTCGTGTGGTTGGACGGCTTCGCGCCGCTGTGGAACTTGCAAGGGGCGTCGAGGGTTTGCTCGTAGGAGAAGGCGGGCTGCCAAGCCGGCCTGCCGCCCTTGGGCTTCTTGGGCGCCGGTCGTTCTTCAGGCGGTGCATCTTCGACTGTGGCCACCTGCCGGCTGGCGGGAGGCGGCGCGGGGCCCTTGCGCTTGTTGTCGTTCGAGTTGGGGTGTCGGCCGGGTTCTCCAGCCGGCGTCTTGGGCGCCGGGTTGAGCACCTTTCCGGACGCGTCTACCCGAAGCTCGGTCTTCATCGAGGAGTCGGCAGTGGCGTACTTGTCCGCTATGTCTAGAAGCTCGTCGAGGGTAGCCGGCTCGTCGCAGAGGAGCTTGTGCTTGAGGAGGGTGCCTTCTCGGCATCCGGCTGTGAAGTATTCTATGGCTTGCACCTCGTGCACCCCTTCACAGGAGTTGCGGAGCTCGGCCCAACGCATGAGGTAATCGCAAGTGGACTCGGCGGGGCCTTGTACGCACAAGGAGAGCTGTCTGGGCTTGGGAGCCCACTTGTAGGTGCTGGTGAAGTTGCGGATGAAGGCTTCTGTGAAGTCTAGCCAGCTGTTGATGCTACGCGGCTTGAGGCTGTTGAGCCAGGTCCGCACCGTGCCCTGCAGCATGAGGGGCACGTACTTCACGGTGACGCGCCGATTGCCGTTGGCTATGCTAACTGCGGTGGAGTAGTCGATCAACCAATCTTCCGGCTTCACGGAGCCGTTGTACTTGGGCGTGTCTCTTGGGAGCGAGAACCCTTTGGGAAAGGGCTCGTCGCGGATGCGGGGGCCAAAGCAAGGCGGGCCGACATCGTCTTCTTCTTCCAATGCCAGGGATCGCGCCAGGCGGTCGATCTGATGACGGGCGTCGTTCTCGCCGATTCCTTCGCGGCGGCCCAGCCGACCGCTGAGAGTCGGGTGCGCCACTGGCCGTGAGGCGGGATATCTCTCTCCACGGGGCAGAGGCGGAGGCGGGTCGCCCCGCCACTCCATGGCTCGGGGATGACCGTTCGCGTCCCGCTCGATGGAGATCCGGGTCCGGCTGCGGCTGGTAGCTGGCTCCTTCTCGCGTCGCGCGGGTATTGCTCGTAGTCGGCGTCCGGGACGTCGCGCCGTGTTCTCGGCGCGGGGGAAGGCTTTCCGCGCGAGCATTGGCTTCGTGCCGCTGCACGGCGGCGTCAATCAATTGCTGGATGCGCCGGGTCATGTGGGGAAGGTCTTCGGCCTCCAGGCCGTCCAGCTCGTACGGCCGCCTGGGCGGCACGCAAGTTCTCGAGCGGAGTGGCATAGACCGGGCGGTCGACTCCCAGCGTGTCGGCGATGATGGCGCCGCGTTGCTTGACAAGGCCGGCCCGGCTTGGCCCGCCCGGGGCCAGCGTGCCGAAGGCGGCGCGGTCAGCCTCGCGCTGGTAGGCCTCAGTGAGGCGTCTTACGGAGGCCAGCCTCCGGCCCTCTGCGAGGAGAGCGAGGCGGCGTGCCTCCAGTGCTTCGTCATCGGCGTCGGCCGGGAGAGGAGCGGACAAGTCGTGGGCCGCCGCACGCGGGGCGTCGCTGGCGCTCTCGTCGGCCAGGCCGCCGTGGCCGACAACCATCACTTCGGCGGTGACAGCATCGCAGCCGTCGGCTCGAGGAAGCGGGTCGTTGTAGATCGCGACGTTGGTGGGGAAGGCGTCGTAGGAGGCCGTGTCGGAGTCGACAGGCATCGGGTCGGTGGAGCCAACCGACTCCAGGTCCGCAGCGGGCTCGCTGGAGACATGGAGCTGGCCGAGAAGGTTGGCGAGGCGGTCAGTGCCCGCATCGGAGGCGAGCTCGTCGGAGATGAAGGTCTCGTCGGGGAGATCGGCGAGGCCGCTTGCCGCGCAGATGCTGGTGATGCCTTGCAGCGCGTCGTGGCAAGCGCCATCGGGCGTGCCGGGCTGGCGACGCTCGCTGGGGAGGAAGAGGGTTCCCGTCTAGAACAGGTCTCCGGACGACGGTGCGCCTGGCCCCACGGTGGGCGCCAAATGTCGGGTGGTGGGTGCGACATATGCCAACGGGTGGCTTATCTTTGTGGGAACTAGTAAGACATCGCCGGTGCCTGGAAGCGGGATGAGGCAAAGACATGCACGCCGGCGGATCTTACCCAGCTTTGGGGCTCTCCGAGGAGATAACACCCCTACTGCTGCTCTGCGGGGTCTCCGCATGCTCACTCGATGAATCAAGTAGCTACACAACGCTCCTTGAGCTGTTTTTTGGAGGGAGGAGGAAGAAAGGGCACGGCTAGCCTGCTTCTTCTCCTTGTGTGGAGTCTAGAACTAGCAGGGGGTCGAACCCTTTGCATGGGTGCTTCGGGGGGTTTATATAGGCCTACCCCCCGGGGGTACAATGGTAATCCGGCTGGGCGTGGGGCCCAGCCGTCTGTGACTGCGCTCGCCGGCTTCTGCGCCGGCTGCTGGGGCCCGCCGACTGGTGGGTCCCGCCGGCTGCCAACTCCTTGGTCGACAGGCAGGCCCCACTGTCCGGGGCCAGGTCGGCGGCCGGTCACTGTGGCTTCATCTTGTTGACGTGAGCTTCATCGTGGTAAGCGCGGCTACAGTACCGCCGCCTGTCGGACGATCGCTGTAGCCTTACCGCGTCTTGTCTCCTTAATGGGGCGTCTTCTTCGAGGGAGGTGGCAAGCCGGCTGCGTGGAGCCGGCTCTGTCTTGGGCCGGCTGGTTGGAAGCGTGGCCGCCTTCGGCCGTCTCTCTGCGCAAAGGGGCCCACCGCCTGTGGGCCGCGCTGGCGGCCCGTCGTGGGTGAGGCCAGGGTCAACATGGCAACAGTGCTGCGCCGGACGGGTCATGCCTACCCCGTACGGCGCACTGTGCCAGGCGTGCCCCGGGATTCGAGGGTGGCAAGCTCTTCTGTAGCCACGCCCCGTCGCACCGCCGTTAGGTGGGTGCAAACTTTGTGGGTACGGTCTTGACTGCTTTACGAGGAGCCGGCTTCTTGGAGTCGGCCTTCTCATAGCCGGCTTCTCGGAGTCGGCCTTCTTATGAGGGCTAGAGCCGGACCGCCTTCCGAAAGCCGGCCTTGATCACAGCCAGCTAGGGGAAGGCGGCCCCGTGTCTTGGATTCTTGAGAGCCAGGCGGGCTCGTAATTTTTTCAGAAGTGCCAGGGAGGCCGGCTAGGCTACCCATGGCTATTTACTCCGACACTCGTGCAAGATAGCCACACAGTGACCCGACACCTTTTGGCAGTTGGTGCCCAACCTATCAGCCTAGCCTGTCGGTCACACGCTAGTGACCGACCCCTGAATAGTCTTTTTCGCAAGCGTGCGAAGGAAGACTCCGTCCCCTTTTTCTATAAAAAGGGCACACTAGCCTCAACCTAGCACAGCACAACCTCTGCCCCAAACCAAGCTATAATGCCTGGCCCCATTGTTCACAATGAGACCACAACAACCAACCTTGGAAGTTTTGTGACCATGCTAGCAAATCTCACCCGCCGTTCCTTTGCATTAGAAGAGCCCCCAGAATATGTTGTATACCAAGGGTCCATGAGCGGTGAGAGCCGTCAATTTTGGGCCACTGTGCACGTCTATGGTAGAGGTCTATCGCCAGAACACCCCTACAGGTTCACCGGAAGGACAACTTTCTTTGAGCCACAAGCCATCCAATTAGCTGCTCGAGAAGCCATAGTTCAACTCCGGCACTTGTCGCCCAGAGTTAACTGTCGCTCATTCTACTACTACCCCAGCCGTGACGGGTATGGTAGGCCACCCCAGGTTGCCAACGGAGATCACGAGACGGATCCTGCATTATTGCATCTGGTGCGCTATGTAAGTGCACTAGAGGGACTGTTCGATCAAATCACCCTTGATCTGATCGCAGCTCGTGGAGAACTGATCCGCTGAGCCCCAACGAGAAGAGAAGATGAGCCCGACGCCGACAACCCAGTCGTGCTGTTCGGACAACCGATCGAGACCTTGAGGTCAGCCCCAGCCATCAACCAAGGTGCTTTGATGACCCCAGAAGTGCTTCGTCGCCTTTTGGGAACATACTCCAACGGGATTGTGGCCAACAATCCCCGCGATGGTCATCATCACTACCCCGACCCTGCAGTTCCTCAATACCCTCCAGCTAACCCCGACGGTGAGGCCAATGGAGAAGCCTCGACATCCACAAGGCACGCCCGCTTAGATATAAACGAGGTGGACTGGGTCACTGGAGTAGTACCGAATCTCAGTATGTCCACAACCTGTAGTTGTGTGATCTTGTATTACCGCAATGTTATCTACATGTGCGCCCCTAATTTAAATAGTAGCTGTATTGATGTACGGTTACATTTTTAATTCCATGCGTAACTACCAAAACCAACCCCGACGGCACCCACAGTAACACGTCACTTTTGTGAGATGTGTGTATCTGTGGCTTTGACCCCGACCCCCCATGAGAGTAGAACCAACAAGCTAGTGCCCCTCTCCGCGGTGAATAACCCAGCCCAGTCACTATATAAAAGGCCACCTCGTGACCTTGCCGAGTACCCCTCATCTTGTGCGCAACCCTCACAACCATTTCTTGCCATGCTGAGCCCTAGCATTTATCTGAGAACCCTAGATGCAACCCTGGGTAGCTTTGTTAAAATATTGTGGGACTTTACCTGCAGTACCATGGGTTCTACCCAGCCACCCCAGTACGAGCTGCTCAAGTCGAGGATAACCTCATTCACCTTGAAATATTGGGCAGTAGTGCACATCCCTCCCGTAAACTCAAACCAAGACCCAACAGAAGTCTCCTTCCTGGGGAAATCTATGCCGACTCCGCAGATGGCCATAGAAGTGGCTGCACACGAAGCGCTTGTTCGCCTTCGATTCGCGGTACCCTATGCCAGCGAACGAGGGTATTACTACTTTCCGAGCCGTGCAGCACCTGGGGAAGTGACATCATTTCCCGGTGGACGAATTGAGAGAGACCCAGTGCTGGCCAACCTTGTCCAGTATGTCATCGCTCAAGAGCATTTGACCCAGCGAGTGATGGGTTATCTCCAGAGCCTCGCTCATTTAAATCCTCAGATCACCATCGGCAGGCCATTGAGGCCCGACAAGGAGAGACGCGTTCATCGACTGATCAATCCGATTCCCCCGATAGAAGAAGAGTGCGCCCCAGTGCCAGAGACGTTTTCTCGAGACCCCGTCTAGTTGCCGTTTTCATTCTAAACGTCACTGCTATGTTCTTTATTCTCGCATTTAGCCAAGTACTGTAACTCATGCGTGTTATTCTAAATCTTGTGCGATGAGAGAAATTTTTGGTTGCAATTATGGTGAGTAGTTTTTGCTGCTGTAAATTTTGATTAACTAATTTTCTCTCGCGAAAAATCCTGGAGTGAGATTTCTTTTCCCTGAGTTGCTACAACATATATCTCCTCACGACATGGATTTTTATTCACACAGCACCACGACAGCAGGCTCACAACCACAACCACTCGAACACATACACTTCTCACAACACCACGTAACCGCGTTGCATCTGGCTAACCATCTCCCTAAAACACCACAGTCTCTAAAGGAGAGATTAGTGGGTAACCATCCGGGTGCAAGTTACCCAGCATACCGACAACAGTTAGCACCCAACACCACACCTACTCCTCGTGATCACTGCCACCGCGGAGAGCCAACACTCGAGCGGCAGCATCACGACGATCATCGAGGATCATCGCACACAGGAGCACGGAGAGCCCCAGCAATGCCGCCAGCCCTCCGCACACCAGGATCACGCACCAGTCCGACACCGCCCCCGCCATTAGAGCCTCGTCTCGAGCTTCTGTAAATGGAAATGAAGAAGGAGAAGCGAGGCCAGGTGTGAGGAAGAAGAGAGAAGCACCTCAGCCATTTTATAGCTCGAGCTCGGTGTACGGTGGGCGAAGTCCACCAGCGCCGCTCGTCGCCCGATCGCCGGTGTTCGGAGGCGAATCCGCAAGCAGCACCGACAGCACGCTGGCCCGCGAGGTGAGTGCATGCTGCACCGGCAGCTAGCACGCTGCGCACTACCATAGGTACGGCCTAGATGCCCTACGCGCTAGACGTCGCCGGTGGAGAAAGCGCGGGAAAGCGCGCGGGAGAGAGGAAGAAGAGAGAACCAGAGGAAGAAGAAGAGGCTGACAGTGGGCCTCGGGTCCACCTGTCAGCCAGAGGGAGCACTGTGCCCTCGGGTACGACCAGCGTATTTTAAAATTTAGAATTTATTCTAAATTTACTATATCCAACGTAGAAATCCCTCGTTTTCACCTAACCATGGATTTTTCCATGCAGCGCCAGTGTTCCACACTGTGGTTTTACACCACTTATTGCCCTCACTCGATAACTGCACTTTTATTGCATTAGTAAATGGTTATTTTTTTAAATGGTAAGAGTAATATTTTCAAAACAGCTTTTAGCAAATCTCGAGGACGAGATTTTTTTAAGGGGGGTAGTGTTGTGACACCCCCAAATTTTAACCTTGTTTTATTAATTAAAAATTTTGCCAGGAATTTTAAACTTTTATTTTCTGGATGTTCTTTTGGTTTCAGGTCCTTTTTTTACCTTATTATTATGGAGTTTCTACCTCAAGTGGAAAAACTTTCCAAATATATTATTGGACTTGTTTGCCCTTTCAAGAAAACATTTCTATTATTAGTGGAATTTATTTGCATAATTATTTCTCTCTGAGCTTTATTCCTCAAGGTGAATTTTCATTAATTTTGGAGCTCTATTTGAAGTGCAACCACTTGATAAATTTAGTTAAAATTTTCACCAAAATTTGGAGATGTCATGTGATGTTTTTAAATCACTTTTATGCAAAAATATATTTCATTTATTTAATATTTTGAGCTCTACACCAAGTTTTCAAATCTGGTCCAGTGGGCAATTTTGCACTACAACCCATTTAAATATTTCTTTCTAGCCCCCAACAAAATTACAGGATGTTCATAGGAGTATATTATTCAACTTTGTGCAAAAACCCATTGATGTTCTTTGAAAGATTTGAGTGAATCAACCTCTTTTTCATTCTGGTCCAGCTTGGTGATTTGTACTGCATCCCTATTAAATTTTGCTCTAGTGACCATGAGCTTTCTCCTGCTTGTAGTACACCATACCAAACCCTTAAGTCCAGGAGGTTGGACTCGTTGGAGCACTTTTGGTTCATAAAATTATGCCCTTTTCCTTCTGTCCAGAACTGGAGTTTTGTAAAACTTACACTAACAAGTTTGAGCTTTTGGCAAACTAACCTCACCACCCTCTGTATCATCTAAAGAGACCCCAATCTGGAAATTTGGGCCACCCCAAGAGTTGCCTAGATGCCATTGGCATTCTGGCAAACACCTTGAGTGCATGGACAGCTTTGACATGATTTTTTTCTTTGCACTGTGACCTTGCACCTCTGGACAAACTAACATGTCCACTAAGCTCCTAGCTAACCCTAACCCAGGCCTGCTAATCCCCAGCCTCGCCCTAATCCTCTAGCAAGCCCTGGCATTCTGTCGAGCACGTCTCGTGCGTGCTCTGGGCGTGCCCAGACCGCCTGTTTTGCACGTGTGGGCGCCCGAGCCGCCGCGTCGCACGACCGCCTCCCCGCGCCCACTCTGGCCTCTCCCCACTCACAGCCAGCACGCCCGCCCCCTCCCTCGCTGCAGAGCCGCCCCTGGCGCCCTATCGCGCCGCCGTCAGGTCGGCCACAGTGGGCTCCTGCCTCGGACGGCGCCGCCCGAGCCACACGCGTGCGCCAGCTGCCCTCTGGAGCAGTCCGAGCTTACCCACAAGCTCGTCTGCAAGCGCTCGGCGCCGCCACGTCCCCTGCAGCAACAGAACGGCGGTTCGCCGCCGAGCTTATCCACGGCAGCCGCGGAGCCGACCCTGGCCGCTTATAAAAGGACCCCCGAGCTTAACCGAGCCCTTAGGCAACCTCGGGCCACTCCTCCAGGGCCCCCCATGGCCAGCCATCGACGACGGGAAGCCTTCTCCCTCGTCTCCGGCCGATTCGGCCGCCCCCACCTTCCGGCCCCATTCACCGCAACCAGAGCCCTCCCCGCCCATCCAGCGCCACCACCCGACTCCTCTTGGTCTTGCGAAGCTGCCCAGCCCCTCAAACGCGACCCAGAACCACCGTAGAGCAAAACCCCAAACCACCCAAAGCCTCCTCCGCCGCGGAGCTCGCCGCCGGCGACTCCTTCCACCCCCGACGACCCAACGACCACCAGGAGGACCGCCCCGGTCTGGCGGGTCCATCCCTGCCCTCGGATGCCCTCGAGGAGCCGTCGTTCGCCGGCATCGATCGCCGGAGTCCCACCTCCGCTCGGGCAAAGGAAGAGGAGGGAGAGATGACTCATCAAACCTGACCGGTGGGCCCCGTGGACCCACTGTCAGTGACTCACGCGCCCGTCCATGCTGGATAGTGAAAGCGTTAAGTCTCGAGTATGTATCCCCTACCCCGAAAGCGTATTCTGCATCGAAGCATTTTCCTTTTTCTGTTTTATTTTAAAAACAGAATTTGACTAAACTTTGACTGGCTATAACTTTTAAAATATAAATCCAAATGACTTGATTCTTTTTTTTGTTTCGCAAATATTGTCTACTTTATTTTCATATTTATTTCAAAATTTTCCAAACAACTTTTTTGTACTGTTTTTAATGTATGTGTTAATTCAAATTTATTTAAAATAGGATTTGTTGGAGAGAGAAGAAAACTTTCAAAAGTTTTGGAGAGCACCTCACCTCTCCACCCCTTGAAGGCAAGCATTTTTGAACCCTGGCATAATATTATCGTGTGATGTTTGATACAGTTACAACACCGCTGTGACGCGGAGTATCCATTATTTTCTTTGTAAGGATATGATCATACTCATGGGTGCATATTGGTGATCTCATATTATTGGAACTTGATATGTTTGCGATAGTAATCATTCTCACATGCCTTTTTTTGCCTACCGGAAGGAAGCCGAGAAAGTCTCTGTCTTGGGTAGACACGAGCTTATCTCTGGTTCCCCGTCAGGACGGTTGTGTCCGGTATGGCAAGATGAGGTATGATGAGTAGTGATACTGTCTGTTGGATTGAAACATATTTGTTATACTAATCATGTAGGAAATACTTAAGCCTCTTGAGTCGGCCGTAGATCGAGTCTTGTTCCAGTAACCCCCATACTTGTTTCGTGCTGCCACTTGTCCCTGCCGTAGGTAGGGTACAGTTCAGTAAGTTGTCAACCCCTGTCTAGCACACACCGTACAGAGAGGCCATGGTGGAAGATACCAGCTGCATCCGGTAGGCATGCCACCTGGTCCGGGGGCATGGGTGTTTCCGGTTGGGACCGAGAGGGGGCACCCCTTAGAGCGCGCGATAGAAATTTGATCCCATGCTACGCGAGGTTGTAGCCTCCCCACTTAGAGTTTTGCTTAACAGGTGTCGTGGGTGATTCCATACACAAGTAAAGTTAAGCTGGTGTGTGCAAGTCAGGCGTGTTTTCGACTAAAAGACCGTAGACGGAATTAGTTCCGATGGACTAAAGAAATCCGTTACTCGTGGGTAAAGAGTACACCCTCTGTAGAGATATTATACCTATTCAAATAGCCGTGTCCATGGTTAAGGGCTACAGTCTGGGATGGGTCGAGTGTCGGTCTTAGTGTCGGTCTTCGGAGGAAAAACTACTAAACCAGAACATTGATTATGACCGGTGACGTATGATGATTATGATTATTATTATTATGGACTAACCATTTATGTTATTTGAATTATTGAGTATCCCTGGGACGGTTCTACCTCCTGGATATTCACCGTTATTATTCTATATTAGCCCTTTATGTGGTGTTGCCCAGACGCCCGACTATGGCATGCGTGTTATTTCATTTACTTATAATCCCTTTATGTGGTGTCGCACAGACGCCTGACTGTGGCATGCTTGTTATTTCATTTACTTATAGGCCCTTTATGTGGTATCGCACAGACGCCCGACTGAGGCACGCTTCATATTATTATCCTTTCGAGGCGTCGCTTCAGACACCCGATCGGTGCTTTTCATTTCTACTCCCTGATTGTTTACCCATGTTTTGTTTGAATGATCTGCTTGCGTGCATCATGAACCTTATTTCATAACTGACGAAGTGATCATGGAATATTTCAAAACATGATTATCAATGGCTATATTATACCTGTGTTCTTAATGTTTGCGAGTACATTCAAAGTACTCACTGGCTTGTCCCTGGCTATTGTCTTGGCCAGATTTCTTGCGTGAAGAGGAGCGTTGTGATGACAGCCCCGGAACCTACGCAATGGTGATAGCAGCCTCGCCAAGATAGGAGTTATCCTGGTCAGCTGTTCCTGTGGGAAATGGAGTCCCATAGACGCTGATGATCCGCAAACCGCTTCCGCCATCAACCACTAGAAACCAATTGTTGTACCCATAGGCTAGAATGGTCTTGTACTACATATTTTGTAGTTTGCTTGGAGTTTCTGTAACAAGTTGGTGTCTCATCAGCTAACAGTAATCCTGGGGCTAGTGAGCACAAGGGCCGCTTTTGGGAAATTAATATCCCGAAAATCCGGTCCTGACAATAAATCATGCTCCGACTTCATCACATAACGGTTCACCATACATGCATGCTACGGGAATCACAAACTCTAACACAAGTATTCTTTAAATTCACAACTACTCAACTAGCATGACTTTAATATTATCACCTCCATATCTCAAAACAATCATCATGCTTCAATCTTTTCTTAGTATTCAACACACTCAAAAGAAAGTTTCACAAATCTTGAATACCAAGCATATTATTATTAAGCAAATTACCATGCTATTAAGACTCTCAAAATGATTTAAGTGAAGCATGAGAGATCAATAGTTTCTTTAAAACAAATCCACCACCGTGCTCTAAAAGATCTAAGTGAAGCACATAGAGCAAAATTATAACGCTCAAAAGATATAAGTGAAGCACATAGAGCAAAACTACATAGCTCAAAAGATATAAGTGAAGCACATAGAGCAAAACTACTTAGCTCAAAAAGATATAAGTGAAGCACATAGAGTATTCTATCAAATTTTAATTCATGTATGGCTCTCTCAAAAGGTGTGTACAGCAAGGATGATTGTGGCATACTAAAACACAAAGACACAAATAATACAAGACGCTCCAAGCAAAACACATATCATGTTGGTGAATAAAAATATAGCTCCAAGTAAATTACCGATGGAAGTGGCGAAAGAGGGGATGCCTTCCGGGGCATCCCCAAGCTTTGACTTTTTGGTGTCCTTGGATTATCTTGGTGGTGCCATGGGCATCTCCAAGCTTAGGCTCTTGCCACTCCTTGTTCAATAATCCATCACAAGAATTCACCCAAAACTTGAAAACTTCACAACACAAAACTTAAAGTAGAAAACTTGTGAGCTCCATTAGCGAAAGAAAACAAAAAACCACTTAAAGGTACTGTAAAGAACTCATTCTTTATTTATATTGGTGTTAAACCTAATGTATTCCAACTTCTCTATGGATTATAAACTATTTTACTAACCATAGATTCATCAAAATAAGCAAACAACACACGAAAAACAGAATCTGTCAAAAACAGAACAGTCTGTAGTAATCTGTAGCTAGCGCAAGATCTGAAACCCCAAAAATTCTAAAATAAATTGCTGGACGTTAGGAATTTATCTATTAACCATCTTCAAAAATAATTAACTAAATAGCACTCTTCAAATAAAAATTACAGCAGTTCTCGTGAGTGCTAAAGTTTCTGTTTTTTTACAGCAAGTTCAACAAGACTTTCCCCAAGTCTTCCCAACGGTTCTACTTGGCACAAACACTACTTAAACACAAAAAACACAACCAAAACAGAGGCTAAATAATTTATTTATTACTAAACAGGAGAAAAAAAATTAAGGAATAAAAATAAAATTGGGTTGCCTCCCAACAAGCGCTATCGTTTAACGCCCCTAGCTAGGCATAAAAGCGAGGATAGATCTAGGTATTGCCATCTTTGGTAGGCAATCCATAAGTGGCTCTCATGATAGTTTCATATGGAAATTTTATTTTCTTTCTTGGAAAGTGTTCCATGCCCTTTTTTAATGGAAATTGAAATCTAATATTCCCTTCCTTCATATCAATAATCGCACCAACCGTTCTAAGGAAAGGTCTACCAAGAATAATAGGGCAAGAAGGATTGCAATCTATATCAAGAACAATGAAATCTACGGGAACATAATTCCTATTTGCAACAATAAGAACATCATTAATCCTTCCCACAGGTTTCTTAATAGTAGAATCCGCAAGATGCAAGTTTAGAGAGCAATCATCAAAATTGTGGAAATCTAGCAAATCACACAAAGTTTTGGGGATAGTGGAAACACTAGCACCCAAATCACACAAAGCATAAAACTCATGATCTTTAATTTTAATTTTAATAGTTGGTTCCCACTCATCATAGAGTTTTATAGGGATAGAAACTTTCAACTCAAGTTTTTCTTCATAAGATTGCATCAAGGCATCAACAATATGTTCGGTGAAGGCTTTCTTTTGACTATAAGCATGTGGAGAATTTAGCACGGATTGCAATAAGGAAATAAAATCAATTATAGAGCAACTTTCATAATTAAATTCCTTGAAATCCAATATAGTGGGTTTAGCAACATCTAGATTTTTATTTCTTTCAATCCCACTTTCATCAATTTCATCATAAAGATCTAAATACTCCGAATTTTTAGAACGCCTTCTAGGTAAAGGAAGATCATATTCAGTTTCATCAAGATTCATATTGCAAAAAAAAGATTTAATAGGAGACACATCAATAACATTTAGATCTTCATCTTGATTTTCATAGGAATTGGAAGAACACGCTTTAATAAAGGCATCTTTGGAAGCACGCATCCTAGCGGTTCTTTCCTTGCACTCATCAATGGAAATTATCATGGCTTTGAGAGACTCATTGATATCATGCTTAGGAGGAATAGATCTAAGCTTTAAAGAATCAACCTCAAGAGAAATTCTATCGACGTTCCTAGCCAAATCATCAACTTTAAGCAATTTCTCTTCAAGCAAAGCATTAAAATTCTTTTGTGAATTCATAAAATCTTTAACACTATTCTCAAATTCAGAGGGCATCTTATTATAATTTCCATAAGAGTTGTTGTAGGAATTCCCATAATTATTAGAAGGAACTAGGATATGGCCTAGGATTAAAATTCCTCTATAAGCGTTGTTACCAAAATTATTCCTACCAACAAAATTCACATCCATAGATTCATTGTTATTCTCAATCAAAGTAGACAAAGGCATATCATTAGGATCAGAAGAAACACTCTTAGTAGCAAATAATTTCATAAGTTCATCCATCTTTCCACTCAAAACATTGATTTCTTCTATCGCATGTACTTTTTTATTAGAAGATCTTTCAGTATGCCATTGAGAATAATTAACCATAATATTATCTAGGAGTTTAGTAGCATCTCCTAAAGTGATTTCCATAAAAGTGCCTCCCGCGGCCGAATCCAAAAGATTTCTAGAAGGAAAATTCAATCCGGCATAAATTTTTTGTATAATCATCCACAAATTCAAACCATGAGTAGGGCAATTACGTATCATTAATTTCATTCTCTCCCAAGCTTGTGCAACATGTTCATGATCAAGCTGCTTAAAGTTCATAATATCGTTTCTAAGAGAGATGATCTTAGCGGGAGGGAAATACTTAGAGATAAAAGCATCTTTGCAGTTGTTCCAAGAATCAATACTATTTTTAGGCAAAGACGAAAATCAAGCTTTAGCACGATCTCTAAGCGAAAAAGGAAATAGCTTCAATTTAACGACATCATTATCGACATCTTTTTTCTTTTGCATATCACATAAATGAACGAAGCTATTCAGATGAGTAGCGGCATCTTCACTAGGAAGGCCGGCGAATTGATCTTTCATAACAAGATTCAACAAAGCAGTATTGTCGTGGATTTGTCACGGCAGATGTCCTTAGTGTCAGGACTTAGTCGCGAGGCCAACGCATCTATGTGGTAGCTTGAGAGGGGTTGAGTGGGACGAGAGACGCAGGGCAGATCAACACGCAAGACAAGGATTTAGACAGCTTCGGGCCCCGGGAAACATCATCCGGTAATAGCCCTACATGCTGTTTGAGGCTAGGTCTCATTATCATCATGAGGGAGTCGTCATAAACCGGCTCTCCTCTTTGTGTCTAGCCCTAAGATTGTTGATTGTTGTCCCCCTCTCTTTGGGGAGCCCTGCCCCTCCTTATATATGTTGAAGGGGCGGTTTACATGTGGAGTCCTATTAGGATTAGGACTAGTCTATCTCTAATACAAACCGGATACAAGTCCTGGTCTTAAATCCTTGTAAGGTAAATATTCCTCATGCCTTTCCTCTTAAACCAGCCCACCATAGTATGAACCGGCCTTCTGGGTCATGGGCCTCGTCATCCATCTGACCCGCCCGCCGGGTTACTAATGAACCGCCAAGACCGGGCGGGTAGCCGGTGAACCACCAAGCTCCGGGCGGGTTACCAGTGAGTCATCCAGTCCGGCCGGTTTATACTTCCGGCCGGTTTACGCCACAGGGTATATCCCCGACATTAGCCCCCAGTTTAATTTGGATTTATCCATGTTAAACTGATCTACAACATAAACTCAAGAGCAAATTTGACAGGTTATGCTCCGGGTTAAAAATTCTTGTAAATCGGCACCTGATCATCCCTATCATTTCCTTCTTCTAGAAAATCCGGTTTAATAAGCCAGCTTCATACTCAATTTGCCTGAAGAAGATATTGAGAATAAAGAATCCATTTGAATCGGCCTTCAATGCTCTTGATTTGACAAAAATATTGGTCTTCAAATATTCAACTGATATCAGCCGGTTTGAAAATATAGAACTTGCCGGTTTATCATTGCCAAAATTGCCGGGTTATAAGAACTGATGATCCCGGGCCATGACCGTTTATAGACACCGGGTTATGATTGTTACCAACGCCGGGTCACACAATTGATCTTCCTGATCTGCTCAAAATTGAAAATTTTGAAGATGTTCCTCCTTTATATGCATAATACCTGTAGCCCCCAAGTCTTAAGAGGAGAACATAGTGATAACTTAAGACTTGCTCCAATAAGTGTTTCAACCTTGAAGAAATCCGGTTTGTTCATCTCAATCATATAAACTGAATACTCCATATATGTAGCCCCCAAGTGCCGGGTTGTCATGCTTGCAGCAACCTGGGACTTGTAATTACTTAAAAACTTCAATCAGTGTAGCCCCCAAGGGCCGGGTCATTATGCAATAATTAGCAGGGACTTTATAAATATAATCATGTAGACTTGAGCAGTGATGTGTAGCCCCCAAGGGCCGGGTCATTATGCAATAATTAGCAGGGACTTTATAAATATAATCATGTAGACTTGAGCAGTGATGTGTAGCCCCCAAGGGCCGGCTTAGTAAAATAATACTGAACCGGGACTTGATATATACTTCAATGAAAATAACACCTTATAATGTAGCTTCCATCGTAGGGCTTGAACCCATGTCCATAAGGTTAAGAGTTTTGTGCTTTACCAACTGAGAAATGAATCCTTCAATATTATGGACGAAAACTTGTGTACCTTGAATTGTTGACAGGAGCAATTGGTAGCCCCCAAGGGCCGGCTCATTATAATATGATGAGTCGGGTCTTCAATAAGACTAGTAAAAATGACTTTGCATTAGCCCCCAAGTGTCATGGTGCATGCTTGCAGCGACATGAGACTTGCATGTAATCTCAATTTGAATAATGTAGCCCCCAAGTGCCGGGTTGTAAGCCTGCAGCGACTCGGGACTATTCCTTTCATTGTAGAATAAATCATATCCTTTGATAAAATAATAACTGTTGCGCTAAAGCGAATTTGAAAACTCAATAATACCGGTTATTAATAACCATAAAAATCCAGCCATGTTGGCTATTCAAGATAATATAATCCGGTATGAAAACCTTATTCATTCAATATCATAATGAAAATCCAGCCAAGTTTGGCTATTTGAATAATATAACCCAATGATTTATAAGCGCATAATTCCGACGGCGCAATCCAAATATATATATACTGGCGACTTATAGTCCAAAAACCAGGCCGGTTTAACAAACACCGGATAATACTACCGGTTTAATAAACACCGGAGATTTATAATCAAGCTTTATTCAACCTATTTCTGCATACAACAAGTTTAAAGTGTCCTGGCGGACATATAACCTGGGTTTATAACCAAGGCCGCATTTAGAATAATCAAATATGAAATATATCATACCTGTGACATTGAATCACATCGTTGGTTTACCAACTTCTTTTTTAGTAAGGGTGATAACCCAAATCTCGAGTACTGATAACTCCTTCCATATTGTGCCGGTTTATGATAAAACCGTGCCGGGTTGTGATAAACACCGTGTTGCTCCATAAGAGGATGTTAACAACAAGGATCAAACTGGGCAAATAGTCTCCGGATTGACGTGAACTGTGTTCCGTCAATTGATTGGTTAAAAAAACTTTGTCGGTCTAAAAAACACAATGAAAAGCAAAAACCCCCCTTCAAAGAAAAGTGTGAAGCAAAAGAAAAGTTTTATTTAAGCTGATCAAATGGCGTTACCATGGCCAAACACGACCAAGCTCCCGTTAGGTGTAACTATGGTTCTAGTCAGCCAGGTCCCCAAATGAAACCGTGGCATTTATGCCGACCAAATGGCGTGGTCATGGTTCGGGTTCGACCAAGCCCCCAAGTGATTCTGTGGCCTTAGGCCGATCAAGAGGCATGACTGGTTCAGACATGACCAAGTCCCCAAGTGACCTGGTGGCTCTCGCCTATCAAGAGGCATGGTATTGGTTCGGACATGAGCAATCCTCCAAGTGATATAACACGATGATTTTAGCAAAGTGAACTCAAGGGGTAAACCGGAGGCCGCTTTAGAGCAACTCCGTGTAACCTCACATGATGTAAAAGACCAGAGACCCCGCTTTATGAAGCAGAAGCCCCCATGTGATCAATAATATGTAAGGCCAGTAAGGCGGAATACCCATGTTTGAACCGCGCATCATGGTAGCAGGTCCTCTTTAGCAATTTTTAACTTTTTGCAAGAGATAAATTCTTCTTGAACCGGGATCTTGAACCGGATATTGAGAGCTTCAAAGCTTTGTGGGAGATATCTTTCCCTTGAACCAGATTCTAAACCGGAATCCTCATTTTCAGCCGGAAATTTTTTTGACGGCCTTTAAACTCGAACTTGCGAGAAGTTAATTCCTTTTTGAACCGGAAATTCTTAAACCGGATTTGAGAGCTTCAGAGCTTTGTCAGAGAACAAATTTCCCTTGTACTGGATTGTAAACTGGAATCCTTTTCTGATGACCCAAAACTTCATTGAGTCGGGATTTTGTAATTGTCATACACTTTCTAATCCGGAAATCTTCTGACAGCACAATGTGAATCCGGAACGGGTTATCTTTCCCTCGAACATATTGGGGTTCTTGACTTCACTGAAAACCGGCAATGTTTGCTAAGTCATATCATTGTAGCCCCCAAGTCTCAAGGTGACTCGAGGAGTTGGCTTGAGATTCTCCATATTTGACCGTGATATAAACCGGCATAACTTGTATATCATTGGTGTTGATAGCACGATGTAAATCCACAGAAGGTTGAGGTGACTGCGGTGGGTTATAAATGATCGAGCCGTGTCAGCAACTCGGCCAATTGTTCCTTCCAACTGGCGATTTGAAGTTAATCAAAACTATAGTGGCAGCGACTTGTGCGCCTGCCCATTGAACCATCCAGTGCAAACGGCGGTTGATGATAATTTGTCTCCAATTTGAAAGAAAACCGGGCTACCCAAGCTGTGACTTGCTCATACCCAATAAACAGCTCATGCGGACAGGTGCGGCCCAGTATGTTGATGTAAACCAGGCCGCAGGGGGCGGACGACAAAGATGACCTCAGCTTCAGGGACGGCACAGCCAGATGAGTCGGCCGCGGTGTAGTAAGTCGGCGCGGACGAGAGAGTCGGCCGCGGGAGTTGTAAACCGGCGCGGACGGAGAGCCGCCTGCGGGTATTGTGAACCGGCACGGACGGAGAGCCGCCTGCGGGCATTGTAAGCCGGCGTAGATGGAGAACCGGCCGCGTGTTGATGTAAACTGGACCACAGGCGGTTTGCGCGCGTCCATTGAGCAGTGCGGAATGATCAAAAGCCAGTATATAATGACGCCAGTGCGAGCTCCATATGCATGGTGTAACACCAATGTTGTGGCGAATAATTGTCCTGCATATAAAAATATGCAAAACCAACGTAATTGTTCTTTTTACAAAAACAATATATGTCAAAAATAGACTTAGATAGATGTCACCTGATTTGTTCGGACGACGGATGATCCGTTTATCGCGACCGAGGCGGCTGAACATGCCCCCGGTGGCTCAAAACCGCAGGGGCGGCTCTGATTTGTTGATATACATATCAGAGTCAACCGTGATATTTAAATGACAGAGCGGACGTGGCATTGTAAGCCGCGCGGACAGACAGGTCGGCCGTGGGCGCGGACGATTGAACCGGCGCGGGTATGGTCGAATGAACCGGCTGCGGCGTTGTAAGCCCGTGCGGTCGCGAGAGACGGCCGCAACGTTTTAAACCGGTGTGAACCTCATGTCCATGGCATGACGTCACTTTTGTAGTGAACTTTGTCCTGCGTAAATATATTAAAAGACAGAGTAATTGTTCTCAGAAGGATTAATACGTGCTAAAAATACTGAGAACAGATAGCACCTGATTTATTTTCCGGATGAACGTGGATATCAATACTGGATAACGCTGGACATTCTCGAGTCAAAGATAGCCAGACAGACGCACGCCTGATGCAGTACCAGCACCTACACGGATCTTCATTTGTCTTTTCTCACTTTTGTTTTTGAGTTATGATTGCTTTTGAATGCCTTGCTATCCATGCGGATGTGCCTGGTGCATATCAAGTGTTTATTACTCCTTGACACATGTGGACAGCGTTACTGCCACCGCTCTTGAATAATATTTTTCTCAAACAGTGTATCAAACTGGTCATCAGAGTTGTTTGTCCGGGTGCAGCGATAAAATAAATCTTGTATCTGCTTCATCACAGGACGCCAGAATCATCCACGCCCATAATTCCTGCTGCTCCCCTTATTTTTCCGCTACCCAGGAATTGTCTGTGGCCTCCAAATCTGCTGCGGCTCGGTGTCGGCGAAACCGGGTCGTGGCTGTCGATTTTCAGTCATCACCGTCTCCGTGCTGGGTCGTAACTGGCTTGGCGGCTTACACACTTTTTTTTAACTGGATCCGTATCCTTTTCTGCATCGTTGCCGGTTTTGGAACAACTAGTACTCCTGGACACTGGCCTTCACGTGGATAGCCATACCTAGAACCGGTCAAACCAGAGGAACTCCTAGATCCTCGTGCGTGGATGTCGTTGTCACACTTTTTCCTTTTCTCCTTCTCAATCTGAATCGGACCCAAACCATTGTAGCTTGTACCAGCTACGTCCGCTTCTTCTTCTTTTTTTAAGACGATCCTGTTGGCCGTCGCAGAGGAGCAAATCGATCCTGTTGTTATTTTTTCTTCTGCCCTTGATCTTGAGATGAGAATTGATCTGATTTCTGATGACTGAATACGGAGTCGATGTAGATTCTTCTGACCGGCTTTTCTTCATCCGGTAGATCATGAGCCTCTCGATCCCGAGGAAAGACCCTCCAAGAACTCATCACCACTGTGCGTGAGCCCCACGGTGGGCGCCAACTGTCGTGGATTTGTCACGGCAAATGTTCTTAGTGTCAGGACTTAGTCGCGAGGCCAACGCATCTATGTGGTAGCTTGAGAGGGGTTGAGTGGGACGAGAGACGCAGGGCGGATCAACACGCAAGACAAGGATTTAGACAGCTTCGGGCCCCGGGAAACATCATCCGGTAATAGCCCTACATGCTGTTTGAGAATATGTCTCATTATCATCACGAGGGAGTCGTCGTAAACTGGCTCTCCTCTTTGTGTCTAGCCCTAAGATTGTTGATTGTTGTCCCCCTCTCTTTGGGGAGCCCTGCCCCTCCTTATATATGTTGAAGGGGCGGTTTACATGTGGGGTCCTATTAGGATTAGGACTAGTCTATCTCTAATACAAACCGGATACAAGTCCTGGTATTAACTCCTTGTAAGGTAAATATTCCTCATGCCTTTCCTCTTAAACCGGCCCACCATAATATGAACCGGCCTTCTGGGTCATGGGCCTCGTCATCCATCTGACCCGCCCGCCGGGTTACTAATGAACCGCCAAGACCGGGCGGGTAGCCGGTGAACCGCCAAGCTCCGGGCGGGTTACTAGTGAGTCATCCAGTCCGGCCGGTTTATACTTCCGTCCAGTTTACGCCACGGGGTATATCCCCGACAAGTATTGATTTCACATGATTCAGTATTGGCAAGAGGAGCAATCAGAGTGCTAAGGAAATCATTATTATTGGTATTGGTGAAGTCACACAATTTGGTAGTATCTTGAGCCATCGCGACAAACAAGCAATCTAACACACGAGCAAACAAAAGGCAAGCGGGCAAAAAGAGGCAAATAGAGAGGGAGGATAGAGAGAGAGAGAGGGCGAATAAAACGGCAAGGGTGAAGTGGGGGAGAGGAAAATGAGAGGCAAATGGCAAATAATGTAATGCGAGAGATAGTGATTGTGATGGGTACTTGGTATGTTGACTTTTTGCGTAGACTCCCCGGCAACGGCGCCAGAAATCCTTCTTGCTACCTCTTGAGCTTGCGTTGGATTTCCCCGAAGAGGAAGGGATGATGCAGCAGAGTAGCGAAAGTATTTCCCTCAGTTTTTGAGAACCAAGGTATCAATCTAGTAGGAGGCCACGCTCAAGTCCCTCGTACCTGCACAAAATGATAGCTACTCACAACCAACGCGATTAGGGGTTGTCAATCCCTTCATGGTCACTTACGAGAGTGAGATCTGATAGATATAATATTTTTGGTATTTTTGGTATAGAGATGCAAAGTGAAAAGTAAAAGGCAAAGTAAAAAGCAAAGCAAGATTAAAGTGATGGAGATTGATATGATGAGAATAGACCCGGGGGCCATAGGTTTCACTAGTGGCTTCTCTCAAGAGCATAAGTATTCTATGGTGGGTGAACAAATTACTGTTGAGCAATTGACATAATTGAGCATAGTTATGAGAATATCTAGGCATGATCATGTATATAGGCATCATGTCCGTGACAAGTAGACCGAAACGATTCTGCATCTACTACTATTACTCCACTCATCGACCGCTATCCAGCATGCATCTAGAGTATTAAGTTAAAAACAGAGTAACGCTTTAAGCAAGATGACATGATGTAGAGAGATAAATTCATGCAATATGAAATAAACCCCATCTTGTTATTCTCGATGGCAACGATGCAATACGTGCCTTGCTGCCCCTTCTGTCACTGGGAAAGTACACTGCAAGATCAAACCCAAAGCTAAGCACTTCTCCCATGGCAAGAACTGCCAATCTAGTTGGCCAAACCAAACGGATAATTCGAAGAGACTTGCAAAGATAACCAATCATACATAAAAGAATTCAGAGAAGATTCAAATATTATTCATAGATAGACTTGATCATAAACCCACAATTCATCGGTCTCAACAAACACAACGCAAAAAGAAGATTACATCGAATAGATCTCCACAAGAGAGGGGGAGAACTTTGTATTGAGACCCAAAAAGAGAGAAGAAGCCATCTAGCTACTAACTATGGACCCGAAGGTCTGAGATAAACTACTCACACTTCATCGGAGAGGCTATGATGATGTAGAAACCCTCCGTGATGACGGCCCTCTCCAGCGGAGCTCCGGAACAGGCCCCAAGATGGGATCTCGTGGATACAGAAAGTTGCGGCGGTGGAATTAGGTTTTTGGCTCCTGTTCTGTTCGTTTGGGGGTACGTAGGTATATATAGGAGGAAGGAGTACGTCGGTGGAGCACCGAGGGGCCCACGAGGCAGGGGGGCGCGCCCTAGGCGGGGCGCCCCCACCCTCGTGACTGCCTCTCTGATGCCTTGGCGTAGGGTCCAAGTCTTCTGGATCACGTTCGGTGAGAAAATCACGTTCCCGAAGGTTTCATTCCGTTTGGACTCCGTTTGATATTCCGTTTTTTTGAAACACTGAAATAGGCAAAAAAACAGCAATTCTGGGCCGGGCCTCCGGTTAATAGGTTAGTCCCAAAAATAATATAAAAGTGGAAAATAAAGTCCAATATAGTCCAAAACAGTAGATAATATAGCATGGAGCAATCAAAAATTATAGATACGTTGGAGACGTATCACTTTACATCGTTGGTGATGTCCACCGTAGCGAACATGTAGTGGGGGCTGTTGACAAACCTGGCGAAACGCTCGCAAGACCTTATGGCCAGGCAGTAGTGGTAGACGAGGACGTGGTGGCGCATGCACATCTGGGCGATGGCGACCTTGGGACGAGACCCGGCACGAGCGCGGGTGTACTCGAGGTCGAACCCGAGCACCTTGTACTTCTCCTCGGCAAGCAACAGCTCCATGATGTGGATAGAGTGCTCCGCCCAGACCGGGTCGTTGGTGTACACCACCGAGAGGTCCATGAACCTTATGTGGGTGTCCACCATGGCACGCATGGTGAACTGCTGCTCGTTGTTGGCAGCCGCTCGGAGCGCCATTGGAGCCGCACAGGATACCCTGTAAGTGGTTGTTTGGACACGGAGAATTAGACGTGGGATTTTGGAAAACTGTTTTTTAGAGGATTTTTAGGAAAACCAGATTTTTTAGTTATTCTATTATGATGAGTCTATACAATTCCTTGTTTGGGTGGAAAAAGGGCAAAACACGATTACGCATTTGCCTTCCGCTCATCCAAGAGGCCATGGATCTTCGCTCATAGCCTTCCTATGCATGTTTCTCTCGTCCTCTTCGTTGCATGCTGCATGGCACACATGTATGGCTCTCCTGCTAGCTAGCTTATGATGTGCACGCGGCAGGTCAACATAGCAGTGGCAGCGACGCCCGTACATGGGCGCGTGCATGCTGGTATGCAGCAGGACGCTGTCAACGGTGCTGCCGGCCGCGCCCAAGTTGAGCAAGGCGGAGATAACATGGCGAGCCGTACAAGCCGTTGCCGGCCGACGTTGTCTCGGCAGAGGATGAACATCGCGGAGTTCGACGTCGCCGCTGTCACAGTGCCGGTGTTCGACAGCGCTGGCGACGATGCATCCAAATAGCCAAATAGGCGGTGCAGGGTACTGGCCCACACGACGATAGAGAACGCGTTTGTAGAAAAACGACTAATAGTCGTTTTTCTATAAGCTGGCTTTTTGAGATTTTATAAAACTCAGTATTACTTATCCACGAATTAGTTATATATCCCAAACAAGTTTTTAGGTGGTTGTAATAGAAATCATGTTTCTAGAGAGCTGGTTCTCTACAAACTCTCCATCCAAACAACCCCTAAGAATTTCTCGTGGTGGGTGTGCTTCTTGCAATGGTGGGGCGCGGTCAAGAGGTTGAAGAAACACAAGGGTAGGTTAAATGGCCGCTGTAATAATAAATGGGGGCCGACCGGCCTGTAATCGTCATGTCTTGTCACGACGTTCATAGCGGAGGATCCCAGAATCCTATGCACACTTGACAACACCGCACCCCAGGCATGGACACTGAAGTGAGATAATTAATTATGCGCTCTACAGTGCACAAGGTGGAAGAAACCAACTGTGCGCAATAATGTCGAAGATCGCAGATGAGTTAGCTATACAGATCGTGTGTTGTGAGATCGACAAGGTAAAGTGATTCCAGAATGGTTAATAAAATCTAAGACCATTGCATATTAAGGTCAAAATTGTGCTAGCAATATACGAGTCTCATACGATGACATTTCAACGATTGTATCACAAAATCTCGAAATGTTACAAGGTTCAAATTCCAGAGTTATACGGCTCAAATTCGAAGATTACAAGGTTCAAACTGATATTAGATATGAAATTCAGTTCGTCAGCTGCAAACGCTCACGCTGATGCACTGAACATGGATATCATAGAGGTTCAAACTAATATCACCGCTTCTAAGTCTGGCTTCGAAACCTCACAATTTTTGCAAAGGGGTCAGCCACTGAGAAGTCATGTATGGGGTTGACCCGATGACTTCCAATTACTCTGTCATCTGAAGTTCCAAAATGAAATTCAGCATTTTTGGAGCCTACTCCATTCTGCCGCAGTGTAACATCCCAAATTTTCAATTTGGAATGTTATACATTAGATCATCATTGCATATCATTTTTTTGCTTTTGGTTTGATCCTAGAAATTCTACGCAACTCAAGGACCCACGGAGAGAGTTGAGGATTTCGTTATTTTCATATTCGAGTTTGCTCAAATTTTGAGAATAGGATCATTTGATTTTAATTATTTTATCATCAACTATTTCTGTTGCAAAAATATGAGAGAGGGAATAAAATGACTTTCCCGAAATAAAGAAATATTGAGGATTTAATAATAAAATCAAATAAGATTTTATTTCAGAGTTTTTCGTTATTTTATTTGAACTTAGGAAAAATGTGCGCTTTTCAAAATTGCATTTAGGCCCCAAATAAATGTTCACCTTGTGCGGCTTGATTTTAGAAGCCCGGGAAAATTTATTTCGGGATTTTTGGAGTCCGTTTAGTATTTCTTTTTATTTTTCTTCGGCGCGTAATTATTTAAAAAAAACGAACCGAACTACGGGCCGTGTCCGACCGGGACTCCGGCCCGCTAGGCTTTATAAGCCGGGGGGAGCCAGCCGAGGCCCAGCCACCCGCACCCCCAAACCCTAGCCGCCCCGCCGCTGCCCTGCTGCCGCCGCCGCCGCGCCGCCGCCTCGCCGACTCGCCGCCGAGGTCGCCTCGAAATCCGCGCCGGTTTATTTATTTATTTTTTTCGAAAAACCGTTCGGTTTTTGTCGGTTTTTTTAGTTTCGGTTTTTTTAATAGATCGGTTTTTCGATTTATTTAAATAGCGAGCGTTCGTCCATTCGTTCGTTCTAGCGAACGTTCGTCATTTTTCTTTTTCTCGGATTAAATCCGCGATTTTTCTGATCGCGATTCCTGATACGATTTTCATTTTAGTATAACTTTTCGCTCGTTTATCGGAATCAGGCGATTCAAGCGCCTGGAGTTTCGTCTCGAAACCCTCTATCGTTTAACCAACTTAAACAAGTTTTTGCTACATTAAAAATTGCCTTAGATCCAGATTAGTAGAACAAAGTTGTTTTCTTTCGCCGTATTACTTCCGTTGCTTCGTTTGATTTGATTCTTTTTGCCAACCGGAGTTCTTAAGTTGAACTTTCTGGTTAGATCTCTTATTTGACTTTTACCTATGCATTAGATGAGTACTTACTGTATGCTTGTTTGTTTGTCTGCGATAGAATACCCGGAGTGTGCCGCCTGTTACTTCGAATCTCTAGGTTTCGTGGATCATCAGCAAGGCAAGTAACACTTTGATCATACATTTTCTACTATCCAGTTTTATTGCATTAGATCAATCCTCACACATTGCATGATTAGGATCTAATTAAATTGTGGGACGGGAAGTAGTTGAGGTAGAACCTATTACCTGTTTTATTATCAAACCTTTGGGAGTTACTTCTATTGGGTAACGTAGTAATTTCAAAAAAATTCCTACGCACACGCAAGATCATGGTGATGCATAGCAACGAGAGGGGAGAGTATGATCTACCTACCCTTCTAGATCGCAACGGAAGCATTGACACAACGTAGAGGAAGTAGTCGTATGTCTTCTTCCCGATCCGACCGATCCAAGCACCGTTACTCCGGCACCTCCGAGTTCTTAGCACACGTACAGCTCGATGACGCTCCCCGGGCTCCGATCCAGCAAAGCTTCGGGAATGAGTTCCGTCAGCACAACGGCGTGGTGACGATGATGATGTTCCACCGACGCAGGGCTTCGCCTAAGCACTACAACGATATGACCGAGGTGGAATATGGTGGCAGGGGGCACCGCACACGGCTAAGGAACGATCACGAGGATCAACTTGTGTGTTCTAGGGTGCCCCCTTGCCTCCGTATATAAAGGAGCCAAGGGGAGGGGTGCGGCCGACCAGTAGGACTCCTCCCCCTTTTCCTTTTCCAAGTAGGAGAGAGGGGGGAGAGAAGGAAAGGGGGGGCGCCGCCCCTCCCTCCTTGTCCAATTCGGACTAGGGGGAGAGGGGGCGCGCGGCCTGCCCTAGCAGCCTCTTCCTCTTCTCCACATTAGGCCCATAAGGCCCATTAACCCCCTCGGGGGGTTCCGGTAACCCCCCGGTGCTCCGGTTTTATCCGAAATTCATCCGGAACACTTCCGGTGTCCGAATATAGTCATCCAATATATCAATCTTTATGTCTCGACCATTTCGAGACTCCTCGTCATGTCCGTGATCACATCCGGGACTACGAACTAACTTCAGTACATCAACATGCATAAAACTCATAACAACTGTCATCGTAACTTTAAGCGTGCGGACCCTACGGTTCGAGAACAATGCAGACATGACTGAGACAAATCTCTGGTCAATAACCAATAGCGGGACCTGGATGCCCATATTGGCTCCTACATATTCTACGAAGATCTTTATCGGTCAGACCGCATAACAACATACGTTGTTCCTTTTGTCATCGGTATGTTACTTGCCCGAGATTCGATCGTCGGTATCCAATACCTAGTTCAATCTCGTTACCGGCAAGTCTCTTTACTCATTCCGTAATACATCATCTCACAACTAACTCATTAGTTGCAATGCTTGCAAGGCTTATGTGATGTGCATTACCGAGAGGGCCCAGAGATACCTCTCCGACAATCGGAGTGACAAATCCTAATCTCGAAATACGCCAACCCAACATGTACCTTTGGAGACACCTGTAGAGCTCCTTTATAATCACCCAGTTACGTTGTGACGTTTGGTAGCACACAAAGTGTTCCTCCGGCAAACGGGAGTTGCATAATCTCATAGTCATAGGAACATGTATAAGTCATGAAGAAAGCAATAGCAACACACTAAACGATCGGGTGCTAAGCTAATGGAATGGGTCATGTCAATCAGATCATTCACCTAATGATGTGATCCCGTTAATCAAATAACAACTCTTTGTCCATGGTTAGGAAACATAACCATCTTTGATTAACGAGCTAGTCAAGTAGAGGCATACTAGTGACACTCTGTTTGTCTATGTATTCACACATGTATTATGTTTCCGGTTAATACAATTCTAGCATGAATAATAAACATTTATCATGAAATAAGGAAATAAATAATAACTTTATTATTGCCTCTAGGGCATATTTCCTTCAGTCTCCCACTTGCACTAGAGTCAATAATCTAGTTCGCATCGCTATGTGATTAATACCAATAGTTCACATCTTTATGTGATTGGTTCACATCTCCATGTGACTAACACCCAAAGGGTTTACTAGATTCAACAATCTAGTTCACATCGCTATGTGATTAACACCCAAAGAGTGATCATGTTTTGCTTGTGAGAGAAATTTAGTCAACGGGCCTGCCAAATTCAGATCCTTATGTATTTTGCAAAATTCTATGTCTACAATGCTCTGCACGGAGCTACTCTAGCTAATTGCTCCCACTTTCAATATGTATCCAGATTGAGACTTAGAATCATCTGGATCAGTGTCAAAAACTTGCATCGACGTAACCCTTTACGACGAACCCTTTTTGTCACGTCCATAATCGAGAAACATATCCTTATTTCACTAAGGATAATTCTGACCGCTGTCCAGTAATCTACTCCTAGATCACTATTGTACTCCCTTGCCAAATCAGTGTAGGGTATACAATAGATCTGGTACACAGCATGACATACTTTATAGAACCTATGGCCAAGGCATAGGGAATGACTTTCATTCTCTTTCTATCTTCTGCCGTGGTCGGGCTTTGAGTCTTACTCAACTTCACACCTTGTAATACAGGCAAGAACTCTTTCTTTGACTGCTCCATTTTGAACTAATTCAAAATCTTGTCAGGGTATGTACTCATTGAAAAAACTTATCAAGCGTCTTGATCTATCTCTATAGATTTTGAAGCTCAATATGCAAGCAGCTTCACCGAAGTCTTTCTTTGAAAAACTCCTTTCAAACACTCCTTTATGCTTTACAGAATAATTCTACATTATTTCTGATCAATAATATGTCATTCACATATACTTATCAGAAATGCTGTAGTGCTCCCACTCACTTTCTTGTAAATACAGGCTTCACCGCAAGTCTGTATAAAACTATATGCTTTGATCAACTCATCAAAGCGTATATTCCAACTCCGAGATGCTTGCACCAGTCCATAAATGGATTGCTGGAGCTTGCACACTTTGTTAGCTCCCTTTGGATCGACAAAACCTTCTGGTTGCATCATATACAACTCTTCTTCCAGAAATCCATTCAGGAATGCAGTTTTGACATCCATCTGCCAAATTTCATAATCATAAAATGCGGCAATTGCTAACATGATTCGGACAAACTTAAGCATCGCTACGGGTGAGAAGGTCTCATCGTAGTCAATCCCTTGAACTTGCCGAAAACCTTTTGCGACAAGTCGAGCTTTGTAGACAGTAATATTACCGTCAGCGTCAGTCTTCTTCTTGAAGATCCATTTATTCTCAATTGCTTGCCGATCTGCGGGCAAGTCAACCAAAGTCCATACTTTGTTCTCATACATGGATCCCATCTCAGATTTCATGGCTTCAAGCCATTTTGCGGAATCTGGGATCACCATCGCTTCTTCATAGTTCGTAGGCTCGTCATGGTCAAGTAACATGACCTCCAGAACTGGATTACCGTACCACTCTGGTGCGGATCTCATTCTGGTTTACCTACGAGGTTCGGTAGTAACTTGATCTGAAGTTACATGATCATCATCATTAGCTTCCTCACTAATCGGTCTAGTAGTCACAGGAACATATTTCTGTGATGAACTACTTTCCAATAAGGGAGTAGGTACAGTTACTCATCAAGTTCTACTTTCCTCCCACTCACTTCTTCTGAGAGAAACTCCTTCTCTGGAAAGGATTCATTCTAAGCAATGAATATCTTGCCTTCGGATCTGTGATAGAAGGTGTACCCAACATTTTCTTTTGGGTATCCTATGAAGACGCACTTCTCCGATTTGAGTTTGAGCTTATCAGGATGAAACTTTTTCATATAAGCATCGCAACCCCAAACTTTAAGAAACGACAACTTTGGTTTCTTGCCAAACCATAGTTCATACGGTGTCGTCTCAACAGATTTAGATGGTGCCCTTTTAACGTGAATGCAGCTGTCTCTAATGTATAACCCCAAAATGATAGTGGTAGATCGGTAAGAGACATCATAGATCGCACCATATCTAATAAAGTACGGTTATGACGTTCGGACACACCATTACATTGTGGTGTTCCAGGTGGCGTGAGTAGTGAAACTATTTCACATTGTTTTTAACTGAAGGCCAAACTCGTAACTCAAATACTCTTCTCTACGATCAGATCATAGAAACTTTATTTTCTTGTTACGATGATTTTTCACTTCACTCTGAAATTCTTTGAACTTTTCAAATGTTTCAGACTTATGTTTCATCAAGTAGATATACTCATATCTGCTCAAATTATCTGTGAAGATCAGAAAATAATAATACTTGTCGCGAGCCTCAATATTCATCGGACCACATACATCAGTATGTATGATTTCCAACAAATCTGTTGCTCGCTCCATTGTTCCGAAGAACAGAGTCTTAGTCATCTTGCCCATGAGGCATGGTTCGCAAGCATCAACTGATTCATAATCATGTGATTCCAAAAGCCCATCAGCATGGAGTTTCTTCATGCGCTTTACACCAATATGACCTAAACGGTAGTGCCACAAATAAGTTGCACTATCATTATTAACTTTGCATATTTTGGTTTCAATATTATGATTGTGTGTATCACTACGATCGAGATCCAACGAACTATTTTCATTGGGTGTGTAACCATATAAGGTTTTATTCATGTAAACAGAACAACAATTTATTCTCTTACTTAAATGAATAACCGTATTACAATAAACATGATCAAATCATATTCATGCTCAACGCAAACACCAAATAACACTTATTCAGTTTAACACTAATCCCGAAAGTATAGGGAGTGTGCGATGATGATCATATCAATCTTGGAACCACTTCCAACACACATCGTCACTTCACCCTTAACTAGTCTCTGTTTATTCTGCAACTCCCGTTTCGAGTTACTAATCTTAGCAACTGAACTAGTATCAAATACTGAGGGGTTGCTATAAACACTAGTAAAGTACACATCAATAACATGTATATCAAATATACTTATGTTCACTTTGCCATCCTTCTTATCTGCCAATCACTTGGGGTAGTTCCGCTTCCAGTGACCAGTCCCTTTGCAGTAGAAACACTTAGTCTCAGGCTTAGGACCAGACTTGGGCTTCTTCACTTGAGCAGCAACTTGCTTGCTGTTCTTCTTGAAGTTCCTCCTTCTTCCCTCTGCCCTTTTCTTGAAACTAGTGGTCTTGTCTACCATCAACCCTTGATGTTTTTCGCGATTTCTACCTTCGTCAATTTCCGCATTACGAAGAGCTTGGGAATCGTTTCCGTTATCCCTTGCATATCATAGTTCATCACGAAGTTCTACTAACTTGGTGATGGTGACTAGAGAATTCTGTCAATCACTATCTTATCTGGAATATTAACTCCCACTTGAATCAAGCGATTGTAGTACTCAGACAATCTGAGCACATGCTCACTAGTTGAGCGATTCTCCTCCATCTTTTAGCTATAGAACTTGTTGGAGACTTCATATCTCTCAACTCGGGTATTTGCTTGAAATATTAACTTCAACTCCTGGAACATCTCATATGCTCCATGACGTTCAAAACGTCTTTGAAGTCCCGATTCTAAGCCATTAAGCATGGTGCACTAAACTATCAAGTAGTCATCATATTGAGCTAGCCAAATGTTCATAACGTCTGCATCTGCTCCTGCAATAGGCCTGTCACCTAGCGGTGCATCAAGGACATAATTCTTCTGTGCAGCAATGAGGATAAACCTCAGATCACGGATCCAATCCGCATCATTGCTACTAACATCTTTCAACACAATTTTCTCTAGGAACATATCAAAATAAACATATGAAAGCAACAACGCGAGCTATTGATCCATAACATAGATATGCTAATACTACCAGGACTAAGTTCATGATAAATTAAAGTTCAATTAATCATATTACTTAAGAACTTCCCACTTAGATAGACATCCCTCTAATCCTCTAAGTGATTACGTGATCCAAATCAACTAAACCATGTCCGATCATCACGTGAGATGGAGTAGTTTCATTGGTGAACATCACTATGTTGATCATATCTACTATATGATTCACGCTCGACCTTTCGGTCTCCGTGTTCCGAGGCCATATCTGTATATGCTTGGCTCGCCAAGTATAACCTGAGTATTCCGCGTGTGCAACTGTTTTGCACCCGTTGTATTTGAACGTAGAGCCTATCACACCCGATCATCACGTGGTGTCTCAGCACGAAGAACTTTCGCAACGGTGCATACTCAGGGAGAACACTTCTTGATAATTAGTGAGAGATCATCTTAAAATGCTACCGTCAAACTAAGCAAAATAAGATGTATAAAAGATAAACATCATATGCAATCAAAATATGTGACATGATATGGCCATCATCATCTTGCGCCTTTGATCTCCGTCTCCAAAGTACTGTCATGATCTCTATCGTCACCGGCATGACACCATGATCTCCATCATCTTGATCTATATCAATGTGTCGTCACACGGTTGTCTCGCCAACTATTGCTCTTGCAACTATTGCTATCGCATAGCGATAAAGTAAAGCAATTATTTGGCGCTTGCATCTTATGCAATAAAGAGACAACCATAAGGCTTTTGCCAGTTGCCGATAACTTTAACAAAACATGATCATCTCATACAACAACTTATATCTCATCATGTTTTGACCATATCACATCACAACATGCCCTGCAAAAACAAGTTAGACGTCCTCTACTTTGTTGTTGCAAGTTTTACGTGGCTGCTACAGGCTTAAGTAAGAACCAATCTCACCTACGCATCAAAACCACAACGATAGTTTGTCAATTTGACTCCGTTTTAACCTTCGCAAGGACCGGGCGTAGCCACACTTGGTTCAACTAAAGTTGGAGAGACTGTCGCCCGCAAGCCACCTATGTGCAAAGCACGTCGGGAGAACCGGTCTCGCGTAAGCGTACGCGTAATGTCAGTCCAGGTCGTCTCGTCCAACAATACCGCCAAACCAAAGTATGACATGCTGGTAGGCAGTATGACTTATATCGCCCACAACTCACTTGTGTTCTACTCGTGCATATAACATCAAACCATAAAACCTAGGCTCGGATGCCACTGTTGGGTAACGCAGTAATTTCAAAAAATTTCCTACACACACGCAAGATCATGGTGATGCATAGCAAAAAGAGGGGAGAGTATGATCTACGTACCCTTGTAGATCGCAACGGAAGCGTTGACACAACATAGAGGAAGTAGTCGTACGTCTTCTTCCCGATCCGACCGATCCAAGCACCGTTACTCCGGCACCTCCGAGTTCTTAGCACACGTACAGCTCGATGACGCTCCCCGGGCTCCGATCCAGCAAAGCTTCGGGGATGAGTTCCGCCAGCACAACGGCATGGTGACGATGATGATGTTCCACCGACGCAGGGCTTCGCCTAAGCACTACAACGATATGACCGAGGTGGAATATGGTGGCAGGGGGCACCGCACACGGCTAAGGAACGATCACGAGGATCAACTTGTGTGTTCTAGGGTGCCCCCTTGCCTCCATATATAAAGGAGCCAAGGGGAGGGCTGCGGCCGGCCAGGAGGTGGGCGCAGGAGGAGTCCTACTCCTACCGGGAGTAGGACTCCTCCCCCTTTTCCTTGTCCAAGTAGGAGAGAGGGGGGGAGAGAAGGAAAGGTGGGGGCGCCACCCCTCCCTCCTTGTCCAATTCAGACTAGGGGGAGAGGGGGCGCGCGGCCTGCCCTGGCAGCCCCTTCCTCTTCTCCACATTAGGCCCATAAGACCAATTAACCCCCCCGGGGGGTTCCGGTAACCCCCCGGTGCTCCGGTTTTATCCGAAATTCATCCGGAACACTTCCGGTGTCCGAATATAGTCATCCAATATATCAATCTTTATGTCTCGACCATTTCGAGAGTCCTCGTCATGTCCGTGATCACATCCAGGACTCTGAACTAACTTCGGTACATCAACATGCATAAAACTCATAACAACTGTCATCGTAACTTTAAGCTTGCGGACCCTACGGTTCAAGAACAATGCAGACATGACTGAGACAAATCTCTGGTCAATAACCAATAGCGGGACCTGGATGCCCATATTGGCTCCTACATATTCTACGAAGATCTTTATCGGTCAGACCGCATAACAACATACGTTGTTCCTTTTGTCATCGGTATGTTACTTGCCCGAGATTCGATCGTCGGTATCCAATACCTAGTTCAATCTCATTACCGGCAAGTCTCTTTACTCGTTCCGTAATACATCATCTCACAACTAACTCATTAGTTGCAATTCTTGCAAGGCTTATGTGATGTGCATTACCGAGAGGGCCCAGAGATACCTCTCCGACAATCGGAGTGACAAATCCTAATCTCGAAATACGCCAACCCAACATGTACCTTTGGAGACACCTGTAGAGTTCCTCCAGCAAACAGGAGTGGGTCATGTTGGGTTGGCGTATTTCGAGATTAGGTTTTGTCACTCCGATTGTCGGAGAGGTATCTCTGGGCCCTCTTGGTAATGCACATCACATAAGCCTTGCAAGCATTACAACTAATAAGTTAGTTGTGAGATGATGTATTACGGAACGAGTAAAGAGACTTGCCCGTAACGAGATTGAACTAGGTATTGGATAGCGACGACCGAATCTCGGGCAAGTAACATACCGATGACAAAGGGAACAACGTATGTTGTTATGCGGTCTGACCGATAAAGATCTTCGTAGAATATGTAGGAGCCAATATGGGCATCCAGGTCCCGCTATTGGTTATTGACCGGAGATTTGTCTCAGTCATGTCTACATTGTTCTCGAACCGTAGGGTCCGCACGCTTAAAGTTACGATGACAGTTATTATGAGTTTATGCATTTTGATGTACCGAAGTTAGTTCGGGGTCCCGGATGTGATTACGGACATGACGAGGAGTCTCGAAATGGTCGAGACATAAAGATTGATATATTGGACGACTATATTCGGACACCGGAAGGGTTCCGGGGAAGTTTCGGATAAAACCGGAGCACCGGGGGGTTAATGGGCCTTATGGGCCTAATGTGGAGAAGAGGAAGGGGCTGCCAGGGCAGGCTGCGCGCCCCCTCTCCCCCTAGTCCGAATTGGACAAGGAGGGAGGGGCGGCGCCCCCCCTTTCCTTCTCTCCCTCCACCTCTCCTAGTTGGACAAGGAACGGGAGGGGAGTCCTACTCCCGGTAGGAGTAGGACTCCTCCTGCGCGCCTCCTCTAGGCCGGCCGCACCCGCCCCCTTGGATCCTTTATATACAGAGGCAGGGGGGCACCCTAGAACACACAAGTTGATCTTCGTGATCGTTCCTTAGCCGTGTGCGGTGCCCCCTTCCACCATATTCCATCTCGGTCATATTGTTGTAGTGCTTAGGCGAAGCCCTGCGTCGGTAGAACATCATCATCGTCACCACGCCGTTGTGCTGACGAAACTCATCCCCGAAGCTTTGCTGGATCGGAGCCCGGGGAGCGTCATCGAGCTGTACGTGTGCCAAGAACTCGGAGGTGCCGGAGTAACGGTGCTTGGATCGGTCGGATCGGAAGACATATGACTACTTCCTCTATGTTGCGTCAACGCTTCCGTTGCGGTCTACAAGGGTACGTAGACAACACTCTCCTCTCTCGTTGCTATGCATCATCATGATCTTGCGTGTGCGTAGGAAATTTTTTGAAATTACTACGAAACCCAACAGTGGTATCAGAGCCTAGGTTTTATATGTTGATGTTATATGCATGAGTAGAACACAAGTGGGTTGTGGGCGATATAAGTCATACTGCTTACCAGCATGTCATACTTTGGTTCGGCGGTATTGTTGGATGAAGCGGCCCAGACCGACATTACGCGTACGCTTACGCGAGACCGGTTCTCCCGACGTGCTTTGCACAGAGGTGGCTTGTGGGTGACAATTTCTCCAATTTTAGTTGAACTGAGTGTGGCTACGCCCGGTCCTTGCGAAGGTTAAAACAGCACCAACTTGACAAACTATCGTTGTGGTTTTGATGCGTAGGTAAGATTGGTTCTTGCTTAAGCCTATAGCAGCCACGTAAAACTTGCAACAACAAAGTAGAGGACGTCTAACTTGTTTTTGCTGGGCATGTTGTGATGTGATATGGTCAAGACATGATGCTGATTTTATTGTATGAGATGATCATGTTTTGTAACCGAGTTATTGGCAACTGGCAGGAGCCATATGGTTGTCGTTTTTTTGTATGCAATGCAATCGCGCTGTAATGCTTTACTTTATCACTAAACGGTAGCGATAGTCGTGGAAGCACAAGCTCGGCGAGACGACAACGATGCTACGATGGAGATCAAGGTGTCGCGCCAGTGACGATGGTGATCACAACGGTGCTTCGGAGATGGAGATCACAAGCACAAGATGATGATGGCCATATCATATCACTTATATTGATTGCATGTGATGTTTATCTTTTATGCATCTTATCTTGTTTTGATTGACGGTAGCATTATAAGATGATCTCTCACTAAATTTTCAAGTAGTGTTCTCCCTGAGTATGCACCGTTGCGAAAGTTCTTCGTGCTGAGACACCACGTGATGATCGGGTGTGATAGGCTCTATGTTCAAATACAACGGGTGCAAAACAGTTGCACACGCGGAATACTCAGGTTATACTTGACGAGCCAAGCATATACAGATATGGCCTCGGAACACGGAGACCGAAAGGTCGAGCGTGAATCATATAGTAGATATGATCAACATAATGATGTTCACCAATGAAACTACTCCATCTCACGTGATGATCGGACATGGTTTAGTTGATTTGGATCACGTAATCACTTAGAGGATTAGAGGGATGTCTATCTAAGTGGGAGTTCTTTAAGATAATTAACTGAACTTAAATTTATCATGAAACTTAGTACCTGATAAGTATCTTGCTTGTTTATGCTTGTTTGTAGATAGATGGCTCGTGCTGTTGTTCCGTTGAATTTTAATGCGTTCCTTGAGAAAGCAAATTGAAAGATGATGGTAGCAATTACATGGACTGGGTCCGTAACTTGAGGATTATCGTCATTGCTGCACATAAGAATTACGTCCTGGAAGCACCGCTGGGTGCCAGGCCTGCTGCAGGAGCAACGCCGGATGTTATGAACATCTGGTAGAGCAAAGCTGATGACTACTCGATAGTTCAGTGTGCCATGCTTTACGGCTTAGAATCGGGACTTCAACGACGTTTTGAACGTCATGGAGCATATGAGATGTTCCAGGAGTTGAAGTTAATATTTCAAGCAAATGCCCGGATTGAGAGATATGAAGTCTCCAATAAGTTCTATAGCTACAAGATGGAGGAGAACAGTTCTGTCAGTGAGCATATACTCAAAATGTCTGGGTATAATAATCACTTGATTCAATTGGGAGTTAATCTTCTAGATGATTGCGTCATTGACAGAAATCTCCAATCACTGCCACCAAGCTAAAAGAGCTTCGTGATGAACTATAATATGCAAGGGATGAATAAGACTATTCCCGAGCTCTTCGCAATGCTGAAAGCTGCGGAGGTAGAAATCAAGAAGGAGCATCAAGTGTTGATGGTCAAAAAGACCACTAGTTTCAAGAAAAAGGGCAAAGGGAAGAAGAAGGGAAACTTCAAAAAGAACAGCAAGCAAGTTGCTACTCAAGAGAAGGAACCCAAACCTGGACCTAAGCCTGAAACTGAGTGCTTCTGTTGCAAGCAGACTGGTCACTGGAAGCGGAACTGCCCCAAGTATTTGGCGGATAAGAAGGATGGCAAGGTGAAACAAAGGTATATATGATATACATGTTATTGATGTGTACCTTACTAATGCTCGCAGTAGCACCTGGGTATTTGATACTGGTTCTGTTGCTAATATTTGCAACTCGAAACAGGGACTACGGATTAAGCGAAGATTGGCTAAGGACGAGGTGACGATGCGCGTGGGAAACGGTTCCAAAGTCGATGTGATCGCGGTCGGCACGCTACCTCTACATCTACCTTCGGGATTAATATTAGACCTAAATAATTGTTATTTGGTGCCAGCGTTAAGCATGAACATTATTTTTGGATCTTGTTTGATGCGAGACGGTTATTCATTTAAATCAGAGAATAATGGTTGTTCTATTTATATGAGTAATATCTTTTATGGTCATGCACCCTTGAAGAGGGGTCTATTCTTGTTGAATCTCGATAGTAGTAACACACATATTCATAATGTTGAAGCCAAAAGATGCAGAGTTGATAATGATAGTGCAACTTATTTGTGGCACTGCCGTTTAGGTCATATCGGTGTAAAGCGCATGAAGAAACTCCATACTGATGGACTTTTGGAACCACTTGATTATGTATCACTTGGTACTTGCGAACCGTGCCTCATGGGCAAGATGACCAAAACACCGTTCTCCGGTACTATGGAGAGAGCAACAGATTTGTTGGAAATCATACATACAGATGTATGTGGTCCGATGAATATTGAAGCTCGTGGCGGATATCATTATTTTCTTACCTTCACAGATGATTTAAGCATATATGGGTATATCTACTTAATGAAACATAAGTCTGAAACGTTTGAAAAGTTCAAAGAATTTCAGAGTGAAGTTGAAAATCATCGTAACAAGAAAATAAAGTTTCTACGATCTGATCGTGGAGGAGAATATTTGAGTTACGAGTTTGGTGTACATTTGAAAAATTGTGGAATAGTTTCGCAACTCACGCCACCCGGAACACCACAGCGTAATGGTGTGTCCGAACATCGTAATCGTACTTTACTAGATATGGTGCGATCTATGATGTCTCTTACTGATTTACCGCTATCGTTTTGGGGATACGCTCTAGAGACGACCGCATTCACGTTAAATAGGGCACCATCAAAATCCGTTGAGACGACGCCTTATGAACTATGGTTTGGCAATAAACCAAAGTTGTCGTTTCTGAAAGTTTGGGGCTGCGATGCTTATGTGAAAAAGCTTCAACCTGATAAGCTCAAACCCAAATCGGAGAAATGTGTCTTCATAGGATATCCAAAGGAGACTATTGGATACACCTTCTATCACAGATCCGAAGGCAAGACTTTTGTTGCTAAATTCGGAAACTTTCTGGAGAAGGAGTTTCTCTCAAAAGAAGTGAGTGGGAGGAAAGTAGAACTTGATGAGGTAACTGTACCTGCTCCCTTATTGGAAAGTAGTACATCATAGAAAACTGTTTCTGTGACACCTACACTAGTTAGTGAGGAAGCTAATGATAATGATCATGAAACTTCAGAACAAGATACTACTGAACCTCGTAGATCAACCAGAGTAAGATCCGCGCCAGAGTGGTACAGTAATCCCGTTCTAGAAGTCATGCTACTAGATCATGATGAACCTACGAACTATGAAGAAGCGATGGTGAGCCCAGATTCCGCAAAGTGGCTTGAAGCCATGAAATCCGAGATGGGATCCATGTATGAGAACAAAGTATGGAGTTTGGTTGACTTGCCCGATGATCGGCAAGCAATTGAGAATAAATGGATCTTCAAGAAGAAGACTGACGCTGACGGTAATATTACTGTCTACAAAGCTCGACTTGTCGCAAAAGGTTTTTGGCAAGTTCAAGGGATTGACTACGATGAGACCTTCTCACCCGTAGCGATGCTTAAGTCTGTCCGAATCATGTTAGCAATTGCCGCATTTTATGATTATGAAATTTGGCAGATGGATGTCAAAACTGCATTCCTGAATGGATTTCTGGAAGAAGAGTTGTATATGATGCAACCAGAAGGTTTTGTCGATCCAAAGGGAGCTAACAAAGTGTGCAAGCTCTAACGATCCATTTATGGACTGGTGCAAGCCTCTCGGAGTTGGAATAAACGTTTTGATAGTGTGATCAAAGGATTTGGTTTTATACAGAATTTTGGAGAAGCCTGTATTTACAAGAAAGTGAGTGGGAGCTCTGTAGCATTTCTGATATTATATGTGGATGACATATTACTAATTGGAAATGATGTAGAATTTCTGGATAGCATAAAGGGATACTTGAATAAGAGTTTTTCAATGAAAGACCTCGGTGAAGCTGCTTACATATTAGGCATTAAGATCTATAGAGATAGATCAAGACGCTTAATTGGACTTTCACAAAGCACATACCTTGACAAAGTTTTGAAGAAGTTCAAAATGGATCAAGCAAAGAAAGGGTTCTTGCCTGTGTTACAAGGTGTGAAGTTGAGTAAGACTCAATGCCCGACCACTGCAGAAGATAGAGAGAATATGAAAGATGTTCCCTATGCTTCAGCCATAGGCTCTATCATGTATGCAATGCTGTGTACCAGACCTGATGTGTGCCTTGCTGTAAGTCTAGCAGGGAGGTACCAAAGTAATCCAGGAGTGGATCACTGGACAGCGGTCAAGAACATCCTGAAGTACCTGAAAAGGACTAAGGATATGTTTCTTGTATATGGAGGTGACAAAGAGCTCATCGTAAAAGGTTACGTTGATGCAAGCTTTGACACTGATCCGGACGATTCTAAATCGCAAACCGGATACGTGTTTATATTAAACGATGGAGCTGTCAGTTGGTGCAGTTCTAAACAAAGCGTTGTAGCAGGATCTACATGTGAAGCGGAGTACATAGTTGCTTCGGAAGCAGCAAATGAAGGAGTCTGGATGAAGGAGTTCATATCCGATCTAGGTGTCATACCTAATGCATCGGGTCCAATGAAAATCTTTTGTGATAATACTGGTGCAATTGCCTTGGCAAAGGAATCCAGATTTCACAAGAGAACCAAGCACATCAAGAGACGCTTCAATTCCATCCGGGATCTAGTCCAGGTGGGAGACATAGAGATTTGCAAGATACATCCGGATCTGAATGTTGCAGACCCGTTGACTAAGCCTCTTCCACGAGCAAAACATAATCAGCACCAAGGCTCCATGGGTGTGAGAATCATTACTATGTAATCTAGATTATTGACTCTAGTGCAAGTGGGAGACTGAAGGAAATATGCCCTAGAGGCAATAATAAAGTTACTATTTATTTCCTTATATCATGATAAATGTTTATTATTCATGCTAGAATTGTATTAACCGGAAACATAATACATGTGTGAATACATAGACAAACAGAGTGTCACTAGTATGCCTCTACTTGACTAGCTCGTTAATCAAAGATGGTCATGTTTCCTAACCATAAACAAGGAGTTGTTATTTGATTAACGGGATCACATCATTAAGTGAATGATCTGATTGACATGACCTATTCCATTAGCTTAGCACCCGATCGTTTAGTATGTTGCTATTGCTTTCTTCATGACTTATACATATTCCTATAACTATGAGATTATGCAACTCCCGTTTACCGGAGGAACACTTTGGGTGCTACCAAACGTCACAACGTAACTGGGTGATTATAAAGGAGTACTACAGGTGTCTCCAAAGGTACATGTTGGGTTGGCGTATTTCGAGATTAGGTTTTGTCACTCCGATTGTCGGAGAGGTATCTCTGGGCCCTCTCGGTAATGCACATCACATAAGCCTTGCAAGCATTACAACTAATAAGTTAGTTGTGAGATGATGTATTACGAACGAGTAAAGAGACTTGCCGGTAACGAGATTGAACTAGGTATTGGATACCGACGATCGAATCTCGGGCAAGTAACATACCGATGACAAAGGGAACAACGTATGTTGTTATGCGGTCTGACCGATAAAGATCTTCGTAGAATATGTAGGAGCCAATATGGGCATCCAGGTCCCGCTATTGGTTATTGATCGGAGATTTGTCTCAGTCATGTCTACATTGTTCTCGAACCGTAGGGTCCGCACGCTTAAAGTTACGATGACAGTTATTATGAGTTTATGCATTTTGATGTACCGAAGTTAGTTCGGTGTCCCGGATGTGATTACAGACATGACGAGGAGTCTCGAAATGGTCGAGACATAAAGATTGATATATTGGACGACTATATTCGGACACCGGAAGGGTTCCGGGGAAGTTTCGGATAAAACCGGAGCACCAGGGGGTTAATGGGCCTTATGGGCCTAATGTGGAGAAGAGGAAGGGGCTGCCAGGGCAGGCTGCGCGCCCCCTCTCCCCCTAGTCTGAATTGGACAAGGAGGGAGGGGCCGCGCCCCCCCTTTCCTTCTCTCCCTCCACCTCTCCTAGTTGGACAAGGAACGGGAGGGGAGTCCTACTCCCGGTAGGAGTAGGACTCCTCCTGCGCGCCTCCTCTAGGCCGGCCGCACCCCCCCTTGGATCCTTTATATACGGAGGCAGGGGGCACCCTAGAACACACAAGTGGATCTTCGTGATCGTTCCTTAGCCGTGTGCGGTGCCCCCTTCCACCATATTCCACCTCGGTCATATCGTTGTAGTGCTTAGGCGAAGCCCTGCGTCGGTAGAACATCATCATCGTCACCACGCCATTGTGCTGACGAAACTCATCCCCGAAGCTTTGCTGGATCGGAGCCCGGGGAGCGTCATCGAGCTGTACGTGTGCCAAGAACTCGGAGGTGCCGGAGTAACGGTGCTTGGATCGGTCGGATTGGAAGACGTATGACTACTTCCTCTACGTTGCGTCAACACTTCCGTTGCGGTCTACAAGGGTACGTAGACAACACTCTCCTCTCTCGTTGCTATGCATCATCATGATCTTGCGTGTGCGTAGGAAATTTTTTGAAATTACTACGAAACCCAACAGGAATAGCAGTTGATCCCACTAAGGTTGACACTGTGACAAATTGGGAAGCCCCAACAACAGTTGGAGAGATCCGGAGTTTTCTTGGACTTGCAGGATACTACCGGAGATTTATTGAGAATTTCTCAAAGATTGCGAAGCCTATGACTGAGTTGTTGAAGAAGGATACCAAGTTCATTTCGACTGAGGAGTGTGAGGCTAGTTTCCAGGAGTTGAAGAAACGCTTGGTTACTTCACCAGTGTTGATTTTGCCAGATCAGACCAAGGATTATGAGGTGTATTGCGACACTTCACGTCGAGGACTTGGAGCAGTGCTTATGCAGGAAGGGAGAGTTGTTTCATATGCCTCAAGACAACTGAAACCTCATGAGTTGAATTATGCTACGCATGATTTGGAGTTAGCAGCCGTGGTGCATGCTCTGAAAACATGGAGACATTTCCTCATTGTAAACCATTGTGAGGTGTATACGGATCATAAGAGTTTGAAGTATATTTTCACACAGAAGGAGTTGAACCTCAGACAAAGGAGATGGTTGGAGCTCATCAAGGATTACGATATGAGATTGCATTACCATCCCGGAAAGGCTAATGTAGTAGCTGATGCATTAAGCCGTAAGAGCCATGTCAATACATTAATGACGGGAGAAATACCAATGGAGTTAGCAGAAAATCTTCGAGAGTTATGTTTGGAAATAGTTCCGAGAGGCTATATAGCAGCATTGGAGATTCAGTCAACTTTGATGGATAGAATCAGAGAAGCTCAGAAGACTGACAAGGAGATTGCCTCTATAAAGGAGAAAATAAGTGAAGGAAAGGCTAAAGGATTTCGTGAGGATGAGCACGACATCCTATGGTTTGAAGACCGTGTTTATGTGCCCAATGACCCGGAGATCAGGAAGTTGATTCTGCAAGAGGCACACGATTCACCATATTCGATTCACCCAGGAAATACCAAGATGTATTTGGATTTGAAGGATATTTTCTGGTGTACCGGAATGAAGAAGGATATTGCGGAGTATGTAGCAGTTTGTGATGTGTGTCAGAGAGTAAAGGCAGAGCATCAGAAGCCAGCAGGATTGTTACAACCATTGCCGATACCCGAATGGAAGTGGGATAAGTTAGGTATGGATTTTATCACGGGATTACCCAGGACTCGTTCAGGCTATGACTCGATTTGGGTTGTAGTCGATCGATTGACGAAGGTAGCTCATTTCATCCCAGTAAAGACCACTTACACCAATGCTAAGTTGGCAAAGATATACATGACCAGGATCATATGTTTGCATGGAGTTCTGAGGAGTATTGTATCAGATAGAGGAACCCAGTTTACGTCAAAGTTCTGGAAGTAGTTGCACGAAACTTTTGGTACCAGGCTAGAATTCAGTACAACTTTTCATCCATAGACAGATGGACAAACCGAGAGAGTCAATCAGATTTTGGAGGATATGCTAAGAGCTTGTGCGCTAGATTATGGATCTAGTTGGGACGAAAATTTGCCATATGCAGAGTTCTCTTACAACAACAGTTACCAAAACAGTTTAAAGATGGCCCCTTTCGAAGCTTTGTACGGAAGGAGGTGCAGGACACCGTTATCATGGGACGAAGTTGGAGACCGCCAGTTGTTTGGACCTGATTTGATTAAAGAGTCTGAACAGAAGGTGAAATTGATTCGCGATAGGCTCAAGGTAGCTCAGTCCAGACAGAAGAGTTATGCATATTCTAAACGCAAGGAGACAGTTTACGAAGTCAGAGACCGAGTTTATCTTCGAGTATCTCCACTTCGGGGAACAAAGCGTTTTGGGGTTAAAGGAAAATTAGCGCCACGATTTGTAGGACCATATCGAGTTTTGGAGCGTATGGGAGAAGTGGCATACAAGTTGGAATTGCCCGAAGGATTGTCAGGAGTTCATAATGTGTTCCACGTTTCTCAGTTGAAGAAGTGCCACGCAGAGATGGCTGACATACCCTTGAGCGACACAATGCCATTGGAAACAATTCAGTTGGATAACGATTTGACCTATGAGGAGAAACCAGTTAAGATTCTCGAGTTTGCCAGCCGAGTCACTCGCAGCAAGGTTATCAAGTTTTGCAAGGTTCAGTGGAGCCACCACACAGAGGATGAAGCCACCTGGGAGCCAGAGGAAGATTTGCTCAAGGACCACCCTCACCTATTTTCTAGCCAACCCGAATCTCGAGGGCGAGATTCATCTTAAGGGGGGTATGTTTGTAACATCCCAAATTTTCAATTTGGAATGTTATACATTAAATCATCATTGCATATCATATTTTTTTGCTTTTGGTTTGATCCTAGAAATTCTACGCAACTCAAGGACCCACACAGAGAGTTGGGGATTTCATTATTTTCATATTTGAGTTTGCTCAAATTTTGAGAATAGGATCATTTGATTTTAATTATTTTATCATCAATTATTTCTGTTACAAAAATATGAGAGGGAATAAAATGACTTTCCCAAAATAAAGAAATATTGAGGATTTAATAATAAAATCAAATAAGATTTTATTTCGGAGTTTTTCGTTATTTTATTTGAATTTAGGAAAAATGTGCATTTTTCAAAATTGCATTTAGGCCCCAAATAAATGTTCACCTTGTGCGGCTTGATTTTAGAAGCCCGGGAAAATTTATTTCAGGATTTTTGGAGTCCGTTTAGTATTTCTTTTTATTTTTCTTCTGCGCGTAATTATTTAAAAAAAACGAACCGTCCTACGGGCCGTGTCCGACCGGGACACCGATCCGCTAGGCTTTATAAGCCGGGGGGGGGGAGCGAGCCAAGGCCCAGCCACCCGCGCCCCCGAACCCTAGCCGCCCCGCCGCCGCCTGTCGCCGATGCCGCGCCGCCGCCTGCCGTCGCCGGAGCTGCCGCGCCGCCGCATCGCCGACTCGCCGCCGAGGTCGCCTCAAAATCCGCGTCGTTATTTTTTCTTCGAAAAACCGTTCAGTTTTCGTTGGTTTTTTGAGTTTCGGCTTTTTTAATAGATCGGTTTTCCGATTTATTTAAATAGCGAGCGTTCGTCCGTTCGTTCGTTCTAGCGAACATTCGTCATTTTTCTTTTTCTCGGATTAAATCCGTGATTTTTCTGATCGCGATTCCTGATCCGATTTTCGTTTTAGTATAACTTTTCGCTTGTTTATCGGAATCAGGCAATTCAAGCGCCTGGAGTTTTGTCTCGAAACCCTCTATCCGTTTAACCAATTTAAACAAGTTTTTGCTACACTAAAAATTGCCTTAGATCCAGATTAGTAGAACGAAGTTGTTTTCTTTCGCCGTTTGACTTTCGTTGCTTCGTTTGATTTGATTCTTTTTGCCAACCGGAGTTCTTAAGTTGAACTTTCTGGTTAGATCTCTTTTTTGACTTTTACCTGTGCATTAGATGAGTACTTACTGTATGCTTGTTTGTTTGTCTGCGATAGAATACCCGGAGTGCGCCGCCTGTTACTTCGAATCTCTAGGTTTCACGGATCATCAGCAAGGCAAGTAACACTTTGATCATACCTTTTCTACTACCCAGTTTTATTGCATTAGATCAATCCTCACACATTGCATGATTAGGATCTAATTAAATTGTGGGATGGGAAGTAGTTGAAGTAGAACCTATTACCTGTTTTATTATGAAACCTTTGGGAGTTACTTCTATGTTTGCCTATTATGCCATGCTAGGCTAGTAGACGTGGATTGGGTGAGTGATATCCATGACAGATGTGAGTTTGTTAATTAATGGTTTATCTAAGGTGGCAACTTAAACACACATCTGGGTGGATTGAGGTACCTGGGTATTCCAGGATTTGCCTGTTTTTCTTTATGGACCGCCACCCAGGCTCAAAGGGATCATGAGACTATTCATACTAGAAACGTCTGTGTGCAGCCACAAGCTATTATGGGCTCTAGCATAGTTGACTAAGTCATGCGAACTCTTACAGTGGTAGACTAGCAGATGTAGGGGATGTAGGTGGTACGGTCTACCCGATCGTAAGGTGCTAGCGCTTCTGAAAGACTATGTCTCGGTCATCCGTCTTCTCAAACACCATGTAGTGCGAGAAACCAAACGGAGGCGATCGAGTCTTGTGGGGAAAAGTGCACAAACCTCTGCAGAGTGTAATAAACTAATCATGGTTAGCCGTGTCCCCGGTTATGGACGTTTTGAGTATCTAGTACCTGGATTATCATGTGAATCTCAACATGTTACTCTAAATTAATTTTGTTGGGTTTTGTTTAATGATGATGCTTAATTGGGATTGAGGATGCTGTCAACCATTCTCAATGTTTAACAACTACCATGATAGTTAAATAAAATTTATTCCTTTGTAGTAGGGAAAAATTGGCTTTACGCAAAACTGTAACCATAGAGCTTTCCACCAGCCAAATATGCATATAGTATAGCAGTTTCATTCCATTACTCTCTATGTGTTACCTTGCCAGCATATTCCATGTGCTGGCCCGTTTCGGGCTGTAACGTTAATGTTGCAGACTTTTCAGACGACGATTAAGGAGTTTTTAGGTCGTGGTTCTATACTCAGTGATGCCGTTGGAGTTGATGGACTCACTTATCTTCCAAGCCTTCCGTTGTTATCATTATTAGATGGCCTTAAGCCATATTTATTGTAATACGTTCTCTTTTGAGACTCTCGATGTAATAAGTGTGTGATTGCTACTCTGTTATAAATCCTTCGAGTACTGTGTGGTGTCAACATTACTGATCCAGGGATGACACTGAAGCACAGAGATCAGACTGGTTGAGGTCTGGTCGCTACACGCAGGCGCCGGTGCTGATCAACAGACCATTCATTTTTGCAAAATAAATGTAGGGCAAACCTCATATCCTTCTGCACCCTTGCTCTGAGAACAAAGAACCTGGCGAATATAATCTCCGGTATGGTCCCTCGCTAGGAGTTCAAAGTAATTTCTGAGAGATGCAGATCTAGGCATTCGACGTGATTGTTATATTGTATCACATTATCCACCACTGGGCCTAATCTTATCTGCAAAAGAAGAAAACATGTTAGTGCCTACATGCAGTTTTGAACATTACTACAGGCCTAGCTATTTGGTTTGCAGGATTTGTAAAATGCACTAACATGCCATCTTCGATCTGACATGATTAACATGGGCATTTGATTACATTCTAGAAAAATGTAGCCTTCTTCACAAGAGGTTGGAGTGGATGAAAAGTTCCCTAAGAAAACTAGTACAGATGAATCCAAAGGAGAAATGCTTATTGATTGTAACCATATGTGAGGGAGTCCTGGATGAGGGGGTATCCGGACAGCCGGACTATATCCTTTGGTCGGACTGTTGTACTATGAAGATACAAGATTGAAGACTTCGTCCCGTGTCCGGATGGGACTCTCCTTGGCGTGGAAGGCAATCTTAGCAGTACGGATATGTAGATCTCCTTGTAACCGACTCTATATAACCCTATCCCCCTCCGATGTCTATATAAACCGGAGGGTTTAGTCCGTAGGACCAACAACAACAATCATACCATAGGCTAGCTTCTAGGGTTTAGCCTCTTCGATCTCGTGGTAGATCAACTCTTGTAATACTCATATCATCAAGATCAATCAAGCAGGAGTAGGGTTTTACCTCCATCGAGAGGGCCCGAACCTGGGTAAAAACATCATGTTCCCCGTCTCCTGTTACCATCCGCCTAGACGCACAGTTCGGGACCCCCTACCCGAGATCCGTCGGTTTTGACACCGACATTGGTGCTTTCATTGAGAGTTCCATCGTGCCGTCACCGTAAGGAAGGATGCCTCGTCTCGTTGTTAAAAAAACATTACCTCCGGGGGAGCCCTGGCTGTCGGCCAAACTCTCCGACTAGGCAGTTTCATCATGACCGCCCGTTTGGCTGCTGCACCGACGATGACTTCTCGGGTCATCGAAAAAAACCTCCACGTCGGCTCAGAATTTGCTGAGCAGATGGATCCAATGGAGCTCCCATCCCTAAACGAGCTCTTGGATCGCATCTCCGCCTTGGGAGTCGCTACGGACTATGATCAGATTGGGCTTAAACTCGATCAAAGGGACATTAACTCTCCACCGGTCACCCATCATATTGCGGTGGTGGAGGAACAATGCGGCGATTCTTCCTCTATCTTGAGGACTAACTATGTCCGGATTCCTGAGCTCTCCGAGTCAGATACCCGTTTACGGGAGGACATCACCCAAGACCTGAACCTAGAGTCAGGCGGCGGGCCAGACTTATCGGGCAACATCCCGAAACCCGAACTTCCAAGATTGGAAACTCCTCGGCCCCTGGGTCTCAGATCGGGTAAGGGTTAGAACTCAAATCCACCCACCCACCCAAACATCAATGATCTTTCCCACATCAGGCAAGCGCCCTAGGAAACAGTACATCATTATTGGGCCAGATTCCTCCTTGTGATGAACAAGGTTAAGGACTATCGCGAGGAAGACGCAGTCTCATTTTTCTGCAATAATTGCACGAACAAGGGAATCCTTAATGCCATAAGTCGCCGTGACATATCACGCTTCGCTGACTTGGCGTCCATAGTACGAAAGTACTGTGCGATGGAAAGCGCCTGGAAAACCGAAATGAAATTTTGGGATAATCCGGCTCCAAATATACACCTAGTCCGAAGTAAAAGGGTGCACTATCATAAGACACCCAAGTTAATTACAAAGAAGCAAAAACCCTCTACAGGGCGTGGAACCGTATTGGAGGGATGGCTCAACAGACCCTGCAAAATTCATAGTACAGCGGATACCATACCAACACACAACCTTAGAGCATGTTGGGTACTCCGGCAGGTGGCCAAAAGTGGTGAGGATCTTCTCATCCCAGATGCCACAGAGCACCATCCCGGGGATAACAATACGGTATTAACAGTCTTTGAAACCTTCGCATCAAATAATAGGCGCAAGCGAACACTCCGCAGCCTTGCTGAAATCTGCCACGTGGCAGCAATAAATCCATGGAGTGACACGGCTATTACCTTCAATGCCAGTGACGAACCTAAATTCCGAACAGCCCAAGCACCAGCTGCACTGGTCCTCAGTCCAATTGTGGACGGCTTTCGACTCACCAAAGTACTCATGGACGGCGGCAGTGGATTAAACCTCATCTATGAGGAAACTCTTCAAAAAATGGAAATAGACTGGAACCGCATTGAGCGAAGCAGCACAACCTTCAGAGGAATCATCCCCAGTCAGGAAGCACGATGTGCTGGGAAAATCACACTAGATGTGGTATTCGGCACGCCGGAGAACTATAGGTCCGAAGAAATTACATTCCAAGTGGCCCCGTTCAGTAGCGGATACCACACCCTTTTAGGGCGGGAGGCGTTCACGATCTTCCAAGCCATACCCCATTACGGGTACATGAAGCTCAAAATGCCCGAGCCCAACGGAATCATCACTCTCACTAGTGATCCGGACACAGCACTCTGCGCCGAAAAAAAATAGCCGCATTGGCCCTCGAAGCATTATCCGAAGCCCTTTCGGCCGAGGAATTAACTGCGCTATGCTCCATAGTGGACAGGGGCGACGTGATACTTGACAAGAGATCCAAGTCCACCTCTTTTAAACCAGCGAACGAAATAGTCAAATTCCAAGTCCACCCAACGGACCCTACAAAAATAGCCTCCATCGGGGCATAGTTAAACCCCGCTGTGGACGCTGCACTACGAGAGTTCCTGCGCGAGAATTGGGACATATTCGCCTGGCACCCCTCAGACATGCCAGGAATCCCACGTAGGCTGGCCGAGCACAGTCTTAATATTCTACAGGGATTCAAGCCGGTCAAGCAAACTCTTCGGCGTTTCTCTGAACCTAAGAGACAAGCTATGGGAGAGGAACTAGCCAAGTTATTGGAGGCTGGATTCATTAGAGAAATAAAACACCCGGACTGGCTAGCAAACCTGGTGATGGTACCAAAGAAGGACAAATCCTGGCGCCTATGTGTCGATTTCAAGGACCTCAACAAGGCTTGCCCAAAGGATCCCTTCCCCCTCCCCCGCATCGATCAAATTATCGATGCTACCGCAGGACACGATTCATTGTGTTTCCTCGACGCATACTCCGGCTACCACCAAATCAAGATGGCGGAGTCCGACCAAGCCGCAACGGCATTTATCACACCATACGGCCCCTTCTGTTTCAACACAATGCCTTTTGGGCTCAAAAACGCTGGTGCAACATATCAGCGCATGATTCAGACATGTCTGGAGAAACAGATCGGCAAAACAGTAGAGGCATACGTAGATGATGTGGTTGTCAAAACCAAACACGTCGAGTATCTAATAGACGACTTGAGGCTCACATTCTACAACCTCCAAACATACGACATCAAGCTCAATCCGGAAAAATGCGTTTTCGGTGTACCAGCCGGAAAGCTCCTGGGTTTCATTGTCTCCAGTAGAGGAATTGAAGCAAATCCGGCCAAAATCCGAGCTCTATCACAGTTGGCTATCCCAACGGACCTCAAACAAATCCAGAAATTAACCGGATGTGTGGCGGCTCTAAGCCGCTTTATCTCTCGCTTAGGAGAAAAGACATTACCCCTTTATCGCCTCCTTCGGTGCACCGAACACTTCGAGTGGACGGACGCTTCCACAGCCGGATTGGAAGAAATAAAAGCCATACTGGCAACCAAGCCAATCCTGGCCGCGCCAAACATCGGCGAACCAATGCTGTTGTACATTGCGGCAACTCATCAGGTTGTAAGTGCAGTGCTCGTCGTCGAACGAGAAACGGACGGACATAAATTCACCCTTCAAAAGCCGGTATATTATGTATCCACTGTCCTCACTCCATGCAAATCACGGTACCCACATTATCAAAAGATAGCCTATGCGGTATTCATGGCATCCCGGAAGCTGCGACACTACTTTCAAGAGTGTTCAATTACAGTAGCCTCAGAAGTGCCACTTAATGATATTATAAACAACCACGACGCCACAGGCCGGATTGCCAAATGGGCCATTGAGCTCCTCCCGTTCGACATAACATACAAACCCCGACGAACCATTAAATCACAAGTATTGGCCGACTTTGTCGCCGAATAGACGGAAGCCGAACTCCCTAAAGAGTACGGCGCATACTCCAATTGGACCATGCACTTCGACGGCTCCAAAATGTTGGCTGGTCTGGGGGCTGGCGTCGTCCTGACGTCCCCAACCGGAGATACAGTTCAAAACATATTACAGATACTGTATACAGACTCCAACAACGCAACCGAATACGAAGCCCTATTACATGGTCTTCAGATGGCAGTTTCCATGGGCATTCAACGCCTGGAGGTGTGTGGGGATTCGAACCTTGCAATATCCCAAATAAATGGAGACTTCGATGCCAAGGATCCAAAGATGGCGGCCTATCGCAACGCCGTCCAAAAGATGTCAGCTCGGTTCGAGGGGCTCGAATTTCACCATGTGGCTCGGGAAAACAATCAGGCGGCAGATATCCTCGCCCGCATCGGCGCAAAACGCGATGCGGTCCCCCCAACATCTTTTTGGAGAGGTTGTTTAAGCCATCCGTGGTATGGGAAGGGGACACCGGTAACAATAGTCCGGACCCGACCAAAATGCCCGATACCGAACACTCTGACATAGTCGGAGGCTCTGCCACCGAAATAACACCTTCAGCCCACGTAATAATGGCCATCATCACCCCGTGGACAGAACCATTCCTGGCCTACCTAACTAGGCAGGAACTTCCCGAGAACCAAAATGAGGCACGCTGCATAGTGCGGCGATCTAAAGCCTACAGGGTCCATGAGGGACAGCTGTATAAAAAAAGCACTACCGGAGTCCTTCAAAGGTGCATCTCCGAAGAGGAAGGGCGGAAGTTTTTGGCAGAAATTCACGCCGAACTCGGCGGCCACCATGCCGCAGCCCGGGCCCTTGTAAGCAAGGCCTTCCGTACAAGTTTTTATTGGCCGACGGCCCGGGTAGATGCACAGGACTTGGTCCAACGCTGCGTCGGTTGCCAGCCTTTTGCAAACCAAAGCCACATGCCACCCATCACCCTCCAAACAATCCCCATTACCTAGCCCTTCGCGGTCTGGGGGCTTGACATGGTTGGATCCCTTAAAGGGGGAACCCATAAGAAAATATACTTACCGGTCATGGTGGATAAATTCACCAAATGGATAGAAGCCAAACCTGTTAAAATGGCCGAATCCGGACCGGTGATAGACTTCATATCCGGGGTTGTACACCGTTATGGCGTCCCCCACAGCATCATCACTAACAACGGCACGAACGTCATGGCTGACGAGGTAAAACTCTAGTGCAGCAACATGGGCATTAAGCTCGAGTATGCCTCTGTCTATCACCCACAAACTAACGGCCAAGTTGAGTGAGCAAATGGTCTTATCATGAGCGGCGTCAAACCCAGATTAGTGCGTTCCTTAAAGGAGTCTAACACACACTGGGTAGAGGAGCTCGACTCCATACTCTGGGGGCTGCGGACCACGCCAAATCGTACTACCGGATACACACCCTTCTTTATGGTGTACGGCGCAGAGGCGGTTCTGCCCTGCGACATAATTCATGACTCACCTCGAGTGCGCATGTACGAAGAAAGAGAAGCCGAGCTCGATCGGCAGGACAGTCTGGACACCCTGGAGGAGGAGCACGACGTGGCAAAAGCCCGTTCCGCATTCTATCAGCAACAAGCTCGTAGATACCAAAGCAGAGAAGTACGGGCCAAAACTTATAACATTGGCGAGCTAGTTCTACGCCTACCGGAGAAGAAAAAGACCAAGCTGGAGCCCAAATGGCAAGGTCCCTTCATTATTGACCAAGTTCTGACCGGTGGAGCGTACCGTCTGCGGGATGCATCGAATAATCGACTTGAGTCGAACCCATGGAACGCAGCCAGGCTCCGAAGATTCTACGCCTAGTGCCGGACTCTATGTTCGTCTCCTTCCTTTGTCCATTTTTTCATATACATTATCTGTCTTTTTCTCTTTCTTTCTTTTATTCTTTCTCAAGGCCTTCAAGGGCCAACTTGTGCCTTGCTTGCACACTATTGACGCGCTAACCGCGCTCATTATACCTGGGGGCTTCTTACACAGAAGCTTAATTATTTATCTGGGCTTCATGCCCCGCGCATGTGTTATTCTTCCGCATGTACCTTTTCTTTGCCATTATATGCATCGATATGACTTAGTTTTGGCCAAGCTGGGTTGCCTGGCTCTTGTATTTATGCCCTACGTTCCTGTTAATTCGGCTAGGGCATAAGGGGAGCACCTCTGCGGTTGTTACTGTCGGGTCAGCCGGATGTGTACCTCAGACTGGGTGAAGCCGAAAGCTAGCGTTCTTAAGGGAATATTCGGTCGGTGAACAAAAGATGATTTTTATTTATTTTCCATATGTGCCCCCAGATGTTTTTGCCTACGTCTCCTCTCGCAGTCCGGACATGCACTTTAGGGCATGCGTATCCAGGGAAAGGAACCCTTAACGGAACTATTCTCCCTGGAAGATGTTTCTTACTACCCATGTAATATAACATAACTAGTTGGGTACTTGTCTGTTCAAGCACTAATGACCCCTATGCCTAGTTTCCATGCATACCCCGGTTCTTATATAACTGAGCGGGTATTCGGATACACTCCGGACTATCGGGTCCCAAGGCTGAAGCTAAAAGGTCCGCCATGACAAATGATTTACAGTCCGGCTAGAAGGCATTATACATGTCACTTTAATTACATAGTCATGTAGACTGACTAAATTACTCTTCTATACCATCCAACAGGCTGTCTAGCCTACAATCCTATTGGGAATACTTTGCGGCTAATTCTACTTGCCCATACACTAAGCTAACGGGGATCTCTTTCCCATCAGGCCCCATAGGTCCGACCTCGGCCATGTGGTTTGGATCAGCCTTGGTATACCGCGTCTTCACCATGGCCCAGGCTTCTCTGTCACCTTGACGGCATGCTGATATCTTCCATAATCGGAAGCGCCGCTGTGCTCCCTTGAGCTTCTCCGCAAGCTCTCCAATGCTTGCTGGGAGGGAGACGGATGGCCACAAGGCTTGGGCAATACCTTGCATCACCTGCCGAACTTGTTCGTGCAGTTGTGAGAGCTCGGGTAGAAGATCACCCGCAGACCCGGGCATCTCCTCCGCGGGACGGCCCGTCAGCATACCTGCAGACATAACTCTATTAGCCCGCTTCTCCGCCGTACTCTTTTAAGGGTTCGTTCAAGCACTTACTGAAAATGCCGCGTCGAAGCTGCTTATTCTCCTTCACGGAGTCCGCAAGCTGGGCTCGAACATCTTTCAGTTCCACGCTCAGCTTGGTATTCGCTTCTTGGAGATTGCTTTTCTCCCGCATGACCTTAGTCAGCACGCGTTCGCCAGCCTTTAACTGTCGTACGACATGCTGGTCCTCCGGATTCTCTCCAGAGTCATCTGCAATATCTATTGTTAGATCTACAACCATGTCGTACACTATATGGTACCTATCATTCTTTGAAACAAATGTTACCAGCTGGGGACTTTTCAGGTGTTGGAAATATGCCCTAGAGGCAATAATAAAATGGTTATTATTATATTTCCTTGTTTATGATAATTGTCTATTGTTCATGCTATAATTGTGTTATCCGGAAATCGTAATACATGTGTGAATACATAGACCACAACATGTCCCTAGTGAGCCTCTAGTTGACTAGCTCGTTGATCAATAGATGGTTACGGTTTCCTGACCATGTACACTGGATGTCATTGATAACGGGATCACATCATTAGGAGAATGATGTGATGGACAAGACCCAATCCTAAACATAGCGCAAGATCGTGTAGTTCGTCTGCTAAAGCTTTTCTCATGTCAGTTTCCTTAGACCATGAGATTGTGCAACTCCCGGATACTGTAGGAATACTTTGGGTGTGCCAAACGTCACAACGTAACTGGGTGACTATAAAGGTGCACTACGGGTATCTCTGTAAGTGTCTATTGGGTTGGCACGAATCGAGACTGGGATTTGTCGCTCCGTATGACGGAGAGGTATCTCTGGGCCCACTCGGTAAGACGTCATCGTAATGAGCTCAATGTGACTAAGGGTTGGTCACGGGATGATGTGTTACGCAACGAGTAAAGTGACTTGCCGGTAACGAGATTGAACGAGGTATTGGGATACCGACGATCGAATCTTGGGCAAGTAACGTACCGATTGACAAAGGGAATTGTATACGGTATTGCTTGAATCCTCGACATCGTGGTTCATCCGATGAGATCATCATGGAACATGTGGGAGCCAACATGGGTATCCAGATCCCGCTATTGGTTATTGGCCGGAGAGTTGTCTCGGTCATGTCTGCATGGTTCCCGAACCCGTAGGGTCTACACACTTAAGGTTCGATGACGCTAGGGTTATTAGGAAGATTTGTATGTGATTACTGAATGTTGTTTGGAGTCCCGGATGAGATCCCGGACGTCACGAGGAGTTCCGGAATAGTCCGGAGGTGAAGAGTTATATATGGGAAGTCATCATACGGTCACCGGAAATATTCGGGGGTATACCGGTATTGTACCGGGACCACCGGAGGGGTTCCGGGGGTCCACTGGGAGGGTCCACCTGCCCCGGAGGGCCTTATGGGCCGTAGGTGGAAGGGAACCAGCCCCTAGTGGGCTGGGTGCCATTCCCCCTAGGGCCCATGCGCCTAGGGTTTGGGGGGAACCCTAAAGGCCCCCCCTTTGCTTGGGGGGCAAGCCCCTCCCCCTTGGCCGCTGCCCCCCTCTAGATCTCATCTAGAGGGGCCGGCCCCCTTCCCCCTTCTCCCTATAAATAGAGGGGCGAGGGGAGGGCTGCAGCACCACATCCAAGGCGCAGCCCCTCCCCTCCCCAACACCTCTCCTCCTCCGCGTGAGCTTCGCGAAGCCCTGTCAGAGAACTGCCACTCCATCACCACCACGCCGTCGTGCTGCTGTTGGAGCCTTCTTCCTCAACCTCTCCCTCCTCCTTGCTGGATCAAGGTGCGGGAGACGTCACCGGGCTGCACGTGTGTTGAACGCGGAGGCACCGTTGTTCGGTGCTTAGATCGGATTCGGCTGCGATCTGAATCGCTACGTGTATGACTCCTCCAACCGCGTTCTTGCAATGCTTCTGACTCGCGATCTTCAATTGTATGAAGATGCACCCCCTCTCATTGCTAGTTACTCCATAGATTGATCTTGGTGATGCGTGGAATTTTTTTTAATTTCTGCAACGATCCCCAACAGTGGCATCATGAGCTAGGTCTATGCGTAGTTTCTATGCACGAGTAGAACACAAGTTGTTGTGGGCGTCGATTTTGTTAATTTACTTGCCGTTACTAGTCTTATCTTGATTCGGCGGCATCGTGGGATGAAGCGGCCCGGACCGACCTTACACGTACGCTTACGTGAGACTGGTTCCACCGACTGACATGCACTAGTTGCATAAGGTGGCTAGCGGGTGTCTGTCTCTCCCACTTTAGTCAGATCAGATTCGATGAAAAGGGTCCTTATGAAGGGTAAATAGAAATTGGCATATCACGTTGTGGTTTTGGCGTAGGTAAGAAACGTTCTTGCTAGAAACCTATAACAGCCACGTAAAAACTTGCAACAACAATTAGAGGACGTCTAACTTGTTTTTGCAGCATATGTCGTGTGATGTGATATGGCCAAAAGGATGTGATGAATGATATATGTGATGTATGAGATTGATCATGTTCTTGTAATAGGAATCACGACTTGCATGTCGATGAGTATGACAACCGGCAGGAGCCATCACTACTAGGGAAAATCTTATACACAGACGCTTACTAGTAGCGTGGGTTTATACCCCTCGCTACTGCTACTTACTACTAGCGTGGATTTTTACCCCTCACTACTACTAAGTTGATAGTAGTAGCGCGTATTTTTAACCCTCGCTACTACTAAGTGGTCTCTGCCGTGCCCCCCCGGACATGCCATAGTAGTAGCGAGGATTATAAACCTGCGCTACTACTTTGTGAATAGCTGTAGCGCAGGTCATATGCCCACGCTACTAGTACATTTCCACACCACCCATCCCCGATCCACCCCACCAACCGTCCCACTCCACCCACCAGTCCACCACTGTTTGTCTCGGAAAAAAACACCCAACCCTCGATCCAGATCCCCTCCACCGCCAGCCTCCCTTCCACCTCCTCTCTTCTCCCGATTCACCCCTCGTCTCCCTCCCATCCCACGCTGCCGCCGCCCACCACCCCGGCGACCTCCCCACCGGCGATCCCCAGCCTCTCCCTCTCCTTCTCCCCTGCATCTTCCTCCGAGGCGTGGCGAGGGGAGGCCGCCGTCATCGTCGCCGCCGCGCGCGATCCGGGAGGGCAAGAGGGGAGGCGGACGCGGGCGAGGGGATGGCATCGGAGGACGTGGTGGGGAAGAGCAGGGGCGACACGGCCGTCAACACCATCGTCAACCTGGCTGAGGAGGCCAAGCTCGCGCGCGAGGGCGTCAAGGGCCCCGCCCATGGATGTCTTCAACGTAAGTTCATTTGATAGTAATTAATGGTGTATTATTGGTTTTGTTCAAAGATAAGTGACCTGCAACCCTGTGATGATATATAGGTCGATGAAGACACCAAGGTGGAGAAGGCAGAGTTCTTCTACGAGCGTGGCAACTTCCTCGCAAACTTCTTGTCTGCACCTGCTACTTCTGCTTCTGCTGCGTCGGCTTCATGTTGCCCTGTGATGAGAGGAGACTGAAGCGCGACAGAATCGACGAAACATGCTTGTCACTAGCTAGTATTGTCTTCAGGCTCTCTCTCTCTCTCGGGAGGACGCCACCCTTCCTCTGCTCCCTGTCCAAGCAAGCGAGCTCTGGATCCACCCCCACAAGCACGGCATCGGCACCGGCACCGGAGGCCGTGGAGATGCAGCTCCGTCGTGCAGTCGTCGAGCCAAGGTACTCACTCCCCTCTTCCTTTTGCTTCGCTCATGGGTCATCAAATTTGCTTGCTACAGAAACATTAGAGAGGACAAGTCAATAAAACTGAACCTTTCTTCAGAGACAAGATGAGAGGAGAAAAGTTTGATATTTTCCTTTGGTTGGAGACAATAGGAAAATTTGACACTTGCGGAAATGCCAAGCTGATTAGGCATAGGAACCCAATCCATTCTGATTAGGGAGAGCCACTAGTAATTGCAGCAGACTTGACTTTGCACTCGTACGTTCAGACGAATGAATATATGCATCACTCTTTGTTTGGCATGCCAAAATTGAGACATGCAGATTCATCCATTTCTAAGCATCACCAATCCTGATCAGTTCCTAATGTAGATTTCGAGTTGGACACAGTAGAAACAACACACGCAACTTGACTTGATTCAGTCAGTTAATTTTACTGCTGTAGGTGTATCATGTGCCTTACTTCCTAAAGTTGGATCATCACCGACAGTGTATAATTTTTTTGTTCGATTTGGATGCAGCAGTAGCGCTCCGTGGGGGACATCAACATCAGCCTCAACGGTTCGGTCATCTACTCCTACCACCACGACTCCCTGCAAAAGGTCGATATCTCTCTCTATCTCTCAGCTGTGAGCTAGTTCCTAATACTGTTCCTATTAAGAATCCAATCCATCCTGGGGAGAGCCCACTGTAGGTACTATAGCACACCTTCTTTATGGATACAATATAAGTCAAATTTGTATGCTGTTGTTTTTCACTGTTTTTAAAATGCCATCTCTAATATTCTGCAAAATGAGCTCCTTTAATTGGAGCTACTTTGGGGCTGGAAATTTTATATCCAAGATTAGTGTATCAAGTTGCTAAATCCTCCAAATAAGTCGATTCACCAGGCTTTATGATCTGGATCTTAATTACTGGCACATTCTTTATTTGAGGTGTCAATTATTGGTGCATTCTTTATTGGCACCTTCTTAAGTATGTGGTATGTGGTTCTTCATGATGTCATGAAATCCCATTACCTAAAGCTGAGCATCTAAGTGCCTACTTGATGTAATAATATATATTTGGTTGGTACAGGACTATGGCTAGTTGATCTTGTCTTCCTTGGTTGGGACTCTAGCTATCGAATGTTGTTATAGTTGCTGGAGTCAAAGCTGGCTTTGCCTTTTGCTTTGCTTTTTAGCCACTTGGAAACATTGCATACTTGAGAACAAGTTGCTAAACTACAGTCCCTCCAACACAAAGAAGTATCGATTAACCACAGGCTTTAAGAATCTGGATTTAATGTTAATTACTGGTGCATTCTGAATATGGTCTGTCTATTATAATTCAAGCCATGTTTTGTCTTATAGCTAGTTATTAACATTTGTTGCATTCATGGAACCATTTCTAATTTCTGGTGGCCACTCAAACTAAACTTCTTTGAGTGCACAGTAATTGCTCACATTTTCAGTTCTGAATCATCATGAGGAAATAATGCTAATAGTATTCCAATCTCAGTTTCAGTCATGTGCTGCATGGCCCTTCACCGTGGCACTCACCACTAACTACCTATCTTGTCTTGTCACATACCTGAAAAATGCTAAACTAAAAGGCATTATTGTTGCCCGAAACAGAGTAGCTCCTCCTCTGTTTTTGCAACCCTACCATCGGGTCTCTCTTGACAGCAAGTAACCCATGTTCATAGCTATTATAGGGCAGATGCTATGTAGAGAATCAATTAATTTCCTCTAGAAATGCTCGAGTGGTGATTTGGCGAAATTTGGAAACACTAGTTCTGCATCATGGCATGGATACTGTTAAGGGAGGTATCATCTATTTATTTGGCCAAAGAGCATATGCGAAGCCTTTGATTCGAGGTAAAAATGGTGCATCGCCTCTCCCTACAAGGTGTTAGTTTTAGCATCTAGTTCTGCATCATGGCTGTAAACTGAACTTGGTTCAGTTAAAAATTGCACTGTCCAATTTGGACAACAAGCTTAGATCTGAAAAATGAGTTAGCTAGGCTTATAATTTTGAGTTGGCCCCTTTACATAAGTTTTAGATAAAGTTCCAAGGTTTCTTTAGAGTATTTATTTGTTTCGTTTGGATGTACAGTTTGAGAGCAGCCATCAATTTAGTTTGCTGTCCCGAAATATATGTTCCTGGGTACAGTATTTTGATATGGGAGATTAGGCCCTGTTAGAGGTGGTATTAAAATAAAGTTACAACATGAAAATTTTAGAGGCTGTTCTGAAACTAACATATTTTACAATGGGCATGATGGATGTTGTAGGTTCATTGATGACAGCCAAGGGTTCATGCTCAGAAACGACTACATCTTGCTCCATGTTGTCGGCTCAGCTAGAGTCCTTAATCATGAGGAGATGGGACACGTCGATTGTTAGAGTACACTTGACAGGTGCATTTTGTGAAATTCAAGCCAGAAGATTGATAGCATGCTTGCCTGCTTGTTCTTTTCAGTTCAAATGAATGTTCCTTTTCTTGTTGAATCCAAAGTAGCTACCGGAGATCAAGCGGAAAGGTTGTTGATTGTCCCAAAGTTCTTGGACCATTTAGTTTGAATAGCCAGTGAGGAATTAAGCATATATTTTCGGCATGAGCCCCTTTAAATTGCTAGATGAGAAAGAATCTTAACTTAATTAATGGGTCTTGTGAATTGGTATATACCATTTAGTTGAACTGATGCAATTTGCGTACTAACAAGTTTTCACTTTCTCGACATGGGCGCAGGGGTGATCGACGCTGACTAGCGCAGCCGGTGGGCGATGTGCTCTTCAACCACTCAGAGGCGGACTTCTCCGTGAAGCTGGTGGCCATGTCGCGTAGATGATTGTCCAGGTGATTTCGACGCCGGAGGTCGCCGAGGTGGTGAACCTCGATGCCACCGTCCGAGGGAGGGAGGATTCGGGTCCACCGGCGTCTAAGCTCCGAGCCTTGGTAGATACATCTAGGGAAGTTGTCTGTTTAGGTTGGTGATGGAACACCAGGGAAGGTACCCACCTTTCGATGATCATTGTGTGTGTCTGAAGTTAAATGGAATCTTGAGAATGTTATGTGACGTTGGTTTGGTTTGCACTGGACGTATTGCCATCCATGAATACTACATCTAACTTTTATTTTTTTAATTCCTAAATTATTATTAGTAGCGTGGGAAACAAATGAGCGCTACTAGTAATTAGGTTAGTAGTAGCGTGGGAAATAAGAAATGAGCGCTACTGGTAGTTAGGTTAGTAGTAGCATGGGATATAAGTGAGCGCTACTAGTAGTTAGGTTAGTAGTAGCGCGGGTGCACCCGCGCTGCTACTAACTTTTAGCTGTAGCGCGATACTAGTAGCGCGAGTACCCGCGCTACTAGTAGCATTTTACCCGCGCTGCTAGTAGCCTTTTTCCTAGTAGTGCATAGGAGTTGTCTTAACTTATTTATGACCTGCGTGTCAACATAAACGTCATGTAATTACTTTACTTTATTGCTAACCGTTAGCCATAGTAGTAGAAGTAATAGTTGGCAAGACAACTTCATGAAGACACAATGATGGAAATCATGATGATGGAGGTCATGGTGTCATGCCGGTGACAATGATGATCATGGCGCCCCAAAGATGGAGATCAAAAGGAGCAAAATGATATTGGCCATATCATGTCACTATTTGATTGCATGTGATGTTTATCATGTTTTAGATTTTATTTGCTTAGAACGACAGTAGCATAAATAAGATGATCCCTCGCAATAGTTTCAAGAAAGTGTTACCCCTAACTGTGCACCGTTGCTTAGGTCCGTTGTTCCGAAGCACCATGTGATGATCGGGTGTGATAGGTTCTAATGTTCGCATACAATGGGTGTAAGCCATATTTACACACGCAATACACTTAGGTTGACTTGACGAGCCTAGCATGTACAGACATGGCCTCGGAACACGGAAGACCGAAAGGTCGAACATGAGTCGTATAGAAGATAGATCAACATGAAGATGTTCACCGATGATGACTAGTCCGTCTCACGTGATGATCGGACATGGCCTAGTTGAATCGGATCATGTATCACTTAGATGACTAGAGAGATGTCTATCTGAGTGAGAGTTCATTAAATAATTTGATTAGATGAACTTAATTATCATGAACATAGTCTAAAATTCTTTGCAATATGTCTTGTAGATCAAATGGCCCACGCTAATGTTGCCCTCAACTTCAATGCGTTCCTAGAGAAAACCAAGCTGAAAGATGATGGCAGCAACTACACGGACTGGGTCCGTAACCTGTGGATTATCCTCATAGCTGCCAGGAAAGCATATGTCCTTGATGCACCACTAGGTGACGCACCTGTTTTCCCAGTAGAACAAGACGTTATGAACGCTTGGCAGACGTGTAGTGATGATTACTCCCTGGTTCAGTGTGGCATGCTTTACAGCTTAGAACCGGGGCTCCAAAAGCATTTTGAGCAACACGGAGCATATGAGATGTTCCAAGAGCTGAAAATGGTTTTCCAAGCTCATGCCCGGGTCGAGAGATATGAAGTCTCCGACAAGTTCTACAGTTGTAAGATGGAGGAGAATAGTTCCATCAGGGAGCACATACTCAAAATGTCTAGGTTGCACAACTGCTTGTCTCAGCTGGGAGTTAATCTCCCGGATGATGCGGTCATTGACAGAATCCTTCAGCCGCTCCCACCTAGCTACAAGAGCTTTGTGATGAACTTCAATATGCAGGGGATGGAAAAGACCATTCCTGAGGTATATTCAATGCTGAAATCAGCTGAGGTGGAAATCAAAAAGGAACATCAACTGTTGATGGTGAATAAAACCACTAAGTTCAAGAAAGGAAAGGTAAAAAGAAGTTCAATAAGGATGGCAAGGGAGTTGCCGCGCCCGGTAAGCAAATTGCCGGGAAGAAGCCAAAGAATGGACCCAAGCCTGAGACCGAGTGCTTTTATTGAAAGGGAAACGGTCACTGGAAGTGGAACTGCCCCAAGTACTTAGCGGATAAGAAGGCCGACAATGCCAAAGGTATATGTGATATACATGTTATTTATGTGTACCTAACCAGCGCTCGTAGTAGCTCCTGGGTATTTGATACCGGTGCAGTTGCTCATATTTGTAACTCAAAACAGGAACTGTGGAATAAACGGAGACTGGCAAAGGACGAAGTGACGATGCGCGTCGGGAATCGTTCCAAGGTCGATGTGATCGCCGTCGGCACGCTACCTCTACATTTACCTATGGGATTAGTTTTAAACCTCAATAATTGTTATTTAGTACCAGCTTTGAGCATGAACATTGTATCTGGATCTCGTTTAATGCGAGATGGCTACTCATTTAAATCTGAGAATAATGGTTGTTCTATTTACATGAGAGACATGTTTTATGGTCATGCCTCGCTGGTCAATGGCTTATTCTTATTCAATCTCGAACGTGATGTTACACATATTCATAGTGTGAATGCCAAAAGATGTAAGGTTGATAATGATAGTCCCACATACTTGTGGCACTGCCGCCTTGGTCACATTGGTGTCAAACGCATGAAGAAACTCCATGCAGATGGACTTTTGGAGTCTCTTGATTATGAATCATTTGACATGTGCGAACCATGCCTCATGGGAAAAATGACCAAGACTCCGTTCTCCGGAACAATGGAGCGAGCAATCAACTTATTGGAAATCATACATACTGATGTGTGCGGTCCAATGAGTGTTGAGGCTCGCGGTGGCTATCATTATGTTCTCACCCTCACTGATGACTTGAGTAGATACGGGTATGTCTACTTAATGAAACACAAGTCTGAGACCTTTGAAAAGTTCAAGGAATTTCAGAGTGAGGTTGAGAATCAACGTGACAGGAAAATCAAGTTCTTACGATCAGATCGTGGGGGGAGAATATTTGACTCACGAATTTGGCACACACTTAAGGAAATGCAGAATTGTTTCACAACTCACGCCGCCTGGAACACCTCAGCGTAATGGTGTGTCTGAACGTCGTAATCGCACTCTATTGGATATGGTACGATCTATGATGTCTCTTACCGATCTACCGCTGTCATTTTGGGGTTATGCTATAGAGACTGCCGCATTCACTTTAAATAGGGCTCCGTCGAAATCCGTTGAGATGACACTGTATGAATTGTGGTTTGGTAAGAAACCTAAGTTGTCATTTCTGAAAGTTTGGGGATGCGATGCTTATGTCAAGGAACTTCAACCTGAAAAGCTCGAACCGAAAAATGCGTCTTCATAGGATACCCTAAAGAAACTATTGGGTATACCTTCTACCTCAGATCCGAAGGCAAGATCTTTGTTGCCAAGAATGGATCCTTTCTAGAGAAAGAGTTTCTCTCGAAAGAAGTAAGTGGGAGGAAAGTGGAACTTGATGAAGTATTGCCTCTTGAACCAGAGAGTGGCATAGCTCAAGAAAATGTTCCTGAGGTGCTTGCACCGACTAGAGAGGAAGTTAATGATGATGATCATGAAACTTCAGATCAAGTTGCTACAGAACTTTGTAGGTCCACAAGGACATGTTTTGCACCAGAGTGGTACGGCAACCCTGTCCTGGAAATCATGTTGTTAGACAATGGTGAACCTTCGAATTATGAAGAAGCGATGGCGGACCCAGATTCCGACAAATGGCTAGAAGCCATGAAATCTGAGATAGGATCCATGTATGAAAATGAAGTATGGACTTTGACTAACTTGCCCGATGATCAGCGAGCCATAGAAAATAAATGGATCTTTAAGAAGAAGATAGACCCGGATGGTAATGTGACCATCTATAAGGCTCGGCTTGTCGCTAAGGGTTATCGACAAGTTCAAGGGGTTGACTACGATGAGACTTTCTCACCCGTAGCGAAGCTGAAGTTCATCCGAATCATGTTAGCAATCGCCGCATTCTATGATTATGAGATATGGAAAATGGACATCAAAACAGCATTCCTTAATGGTTTCCTAAAGGAAGAATTGTATATGATGCAGCTGGAAGGTTTTGTCGACCCTAAAAATGCTGACAAGGTGTGCAAGCTCCAACGCTTAATCTATGGGCTGGTGCAAGCCTCTCGGAGTTGGAACATTCGATTTGATGAGATGATCAAAGCGTTTGGGTTTACACAGACTTATGGAGAAGCCTGTGTTTACAAGAAAGTGAGTGGGAGCTCTGTAGCATTTCTCATATTATATGTGGATGACATACTATTGATGGGAAATGATATAGAGTTCTTGGAAAGCATAAAGGCCTACTTGAACAAGTGTTTTTCAATGAAGGACCTTGGAGAAGCTGCTTATATATTAGGCATCAAGATCTATAGAGATAGATCGATACGCCTCATTGGTCTTTCACAAAGTACGTACCTTGACAAGATATTGAAGAAGTTCAATATGGATCAGTCCAAGAAGGGGATCTTGCCTGTATTGCAAGGTATGAGATTGAGCACGGCTCAATGCCCGACCACGACAGAAGATAGAGAAAAGATGAGTGTCGTCCCCTATGCCTCGGCCATAGGGTCTATTATGTATGCCATGTTGTGTACCAGACCTGATGTAAAACTTGCCGTGAGTTTGGTAGGAAGGTACCAAAGTAATCCCGGCATGGAACACCGGACAGCGGTCAAGAATATCCTGAAGTACCTAAAAAGGACTAAGGATATGTTTCTCGTCCATGGAGGTGACAAAGAGCTCGTCGTAAAGGGTTACGTCGATGCTAGCTTCGACACAGATCTGGATGACTCTGAGTCACAAACCGGATACGTGTATATGTTGAATGGTGGGGCAGTCAGCTGGTGTAGTTGCAAGCAAAGCGTCGTGGCGGGATCTACATGTGAAGCGGAGTACATGGCAGCCTCGGAGGCAGCACAAGAAGCAATCTGGATGAAGGAGTTCATTGCCGACCTAGGAGTTATTCCCAAAGCATCGGGCCCGATGACTCTCTTCTGTGACAACACTGGAGCTACTGCCCTTGCCAAGGAGCCCAGGTTTCACAGGAAGACCAGGCATATCAAGCGTCGCTTCAACTCCATTCGTGAAAATGTTCAAAATGGAGATATAGATATTTGTAAAGTGCGTACGGACCTGAATGTCGCAGATCCGTTGACTAAACCTCCTCCTCGAGCAAAACATGATCAACACCAGAACTCTATGGGTGTTCAATTAATCACAATGTAACTAGATTATTCACTCTAGTGCAAGTGGGAGACTGTTGGAAATATGCCCTAGAGACAATAATAAAATGATTATTATTATATTTCCTTGTTCATGATAATTGTCTATTGTTCATGCTATAATTGTGTTATCCGGAAATCGTAATACACGTGTGAATACATAGACCACAACATGTCCCTAGTGAGCCTCTAGTTGACTAGCTCGTTGATCAATAGATGGTTACGGTTTCCTGACCATGGACATTGGATGTCATTGATAACGGGATCACATCATTAGGAGAATGATGTGATGGACAAGACCCAATCCTAAGCATAGCGCAAGATCGTGTAGTTCGTCTGCTAAAGCTTTTCTAATGTCAAGTATATTTTCCTTAGACCATGAGATTGTGCAACTCCCGGATACTATAGGAATACTTTGGGTGTGCCAAACGTCACAACGTAACTGGGTGACTATAAAGGTGCACTACGGGTATCTCTGAAAGTGTCTGTTGGGTTGGCACGAATCGAGACTAGAATTTGTCGCTCCGTATGACGGAGAGGTATCTCTGGGCCCACTTGGTAAGACATCGTCGTAATGAGCTCAATGTGACTAAGGGTTGGTCACGGGATGATGTGTTACTCAACGAGTAAAGTGACTCGCCGGTAACGAGATTGAACGAGGTATTGGGATACCGACGATCAAATCTCGGGCAAGTAACGTACCGATTGACAAAGGGAATTGTATACGGGATTGCTTGAATCCTCGACATCGTGGTTCATCCGATGAGATCATCGTGGAAAATGTGGGAGACAACATGGGTATCCAGATCCCGCTGTTGGTTATTGGCCGGAGAGTTGTCTCGGTCATGTGTACATGGTTCCCGAACCTGTAGGGTCTACACACTTAAGGTTCGATGACGCTAGGGTTATTAGGAAGATTTGTATGTGATTACCGAATGTTTTTTGGAGTCCCGGATGAGATCTCGGACGTCACGAGGAGTTCCAAAATATTCCGGAGGTGAAGATTTATATATGGGAAGTCATCATACGGTCACTGGAAATATTCGGGGGTATACCGCTATTGTACCGGGACCACCAGAGGGGTTTCGGGGGTCCACCGGGAGGGTCCACCTGCCCCGGAGGGCCTTATGGGCTGTAGGTGGAAGGGAACCAGCCCCTAGTGGGCTGGGCGCCATTCCCCCTAGGGCCCATGCGCCTAGGGTTTGGGGGGAACCCTAAAGGGGGGCGCCCCCCTTTGCTTGGGGGGCAAGCCCCCTCCCCTTGGCCGCCGCCCCCCCTCTAGATCTCATCTAGAGGGGCCGGCCCTCTTCCCCCTTCTCCCTATAAATAGAGGGGCGAGGGGAGGGCTGTAGACCACATCCAAGGCGCAGCCCCTCCCCTCCCCAACACCTCTCCTCCTCCACGTGAGCTTGCTGAAGCCCTGCCGGAGAACTGCCACTCCATCACCACCACGCCGTCGTGCTGCTGTTGGAGCCTTCTTTTGCCTTGGCGGGACTTAGAGCGGCGCCGCTGACACCGACGGTTGGGTTGCTTTTTGGAGGGGTCATCCTCCGTTGTCTCGTCGCCATTGCCTTCTTTGGGTGTGTCCACCATGTATATATCGTATGATGAGGTGTCTGTCTAGTGCCCTGTGGGCAGTGGTTCCTCTTCGTCTCCCGCATCGTCGTCCATACCGTCGATGTCTTCGGAGTCGAAGTCGAGCATGTCAGTTAAGTCGTCGACAGTGGCTACTAAGTGGGTGGTGGGTGGGCGGCGAATTTCTTCGTCATCCGCATCCCAATCCTACTGGACATAGTTCGGCCAGGATCCTCCTGACAAGGAGAGAGACCTTAATGAGTTCAGTATGTCGCCGAAGGGCGAGTGCTGAAAAATATCCGCAGAGGTAAACTCCCTGATCGGTGCCCAATCAGATTCGATAGGAATGGGCGCAGGCGGTTTGGAGTCCGTGGCCAGAGAAGGATCCGGCTGTTTAGCAACACGGCTCTCGTGAAGGGTAAGGTTGATATTCGGCTCGATCGTCGCTGAGGATAGGGCCTTCGTGACGGGGTCTATCCACCCGTCCATGGATGGCGCAACTGGCTCCGAATTGAGGCTCAGAGTGGTCGCCGGTGCGATCTCCTGAATACGGTCCGATGGTCGAGCTAAATCGTACTCATCGTGAACACGTGGTGCACAAGGCAGGGGCTCGAATCCGTCGAAGATCAAGTCTCCGTGGATATCGGCCGTGTAATTTAAGCTTCCCAACCTGACCTGGTGGCCAGGGGCGTAACTTTTGATCTGCTCCAGATGGCCAAGCGAGTTGGCCCGCAGTGCGAAGCCGCCAAACACAAAGATCTGTCCGGGGAGAAAAGTCTCACCCTGGACTGCATCGCTATCGATGATAGTTGGAGCCATCAAGCCTAACGGCGACGACATAGAGGAACTCTCAATGAAAGCACCAATGTCGGTGTCAAAACCGGCGGATCTCGGGTAGGCGGTCCCGAACTGTGCGTCTAAGGCGGATGGTAACAGGAGGCAGGGGACATGATGTTTTACCCATGTTCGGGCCCTCTTGATGGAGGTAAAACCCTACGTCCAGCTTGATTTATTCTTGATGATATGAGTATTACAAGAGTTGATCTACCACAAGATCGGAGAGGCTAAACCCTAGAAGCTAGCCTATGGTATGATTGTATGTTGTCCTACGGACTAAAACCCTCCGGTTTATATAGACACCAAAGGGGGCTAGGGTTACACAAGGTCGGTTACGAAGGAGGAGATATACATATCTGTATTGCCTAGCTTGCCTTCCATGCCAAGTAGAGTCCTATCCGGACATGAGACGAAGTCTTCAATCTTGTATCTTCATAGTCCAATAATCCGGTTGTCCGGAGACCCCCTAATCCATGACTCCCTCAGTAGCCCCTGAACCAGGCTTCAATAACGATGAGTCCGGCGCGCAGTGTTGTCTTCGGCACTGCAATGCGGGTTCCTCCTCCGAATACACCACAGAAGAATTTGAATACAAGGATAGTGTCCGACCCTGCAAAATAAGTTCCACATACCACCGTAGAGAGAATAATATTTCCACAAATCTAATCTGCTGACACGTTTTGGCAACATGACATTATGCCATGGCCCGGTGATTATTCGAACCATTTCCTTTAACTATCCCCGCACATAACGCGAGGCAGTTTCTTGACACGTCTTGTCAAAGCAGAGATCGTGTCCCCCTTATTACGGGATTCTCATCAATACGGGTGTCGGTGTCAAAATTGACGGATCTCGGGTAGGGGGCCCCGAACTGTGCGTCTAGGCTGGATGGTAACAGGAGGCAAGGGACATGAAGTTTTACCCAGGTTCGGGCCCTCTTGATGGAGGTAAAACCCTACGTCCTGCTTGATTAATATTGATGATATGGGTAGTACAAGAGTATATCTACCGCGAGATCGGAGAGGCTAAACCCTAAAAGCTAGCCTATGGTATGATGGTTGTTCTGTATGTTGTCCTACGGACTAAAACCCTCCGGTTTATATAGACACCGGAGAGGGTTAGGGTTACACAAAGTCGGTTACAATGGTAGGAGATCTACGTATCCGTATCGCCAAGCTTGCCTTCCACGCCAAAGGAAAGTCCCTTCCAGACATGGGACGAAGTCTTCAATCTTGTATCTTCATAGTCCAGGAGTCCGGCTGAAGGTATAGTCCGGCCATCCGGACACCCCCTAATCCAGGACTCCCTCAGTAGCCCCTGAACCAGGCTTCAATGACGACGAGTCCGGCACGCAGATTGTCTTCGGCATTGCAAGGCGGGTTCCTCCTCCAAGTACTTCATAGAAGATTTTGAACACAAAGATAGTGTCCGGCTCTACAAAATAAGTTTCCACATATTGCCATAGAGAGAATAATATTTACACAAATCTAATCTGCTGACGTATTCCGTAGTGCGACATCGCACCACGGCCAAGCCTTTATTCGAATAGTTTTATTGTCCCACCTCAGCGTGTCATGCGAGGCGGTTTCCTTGGCACGTCTCGTCGAAGCAGAGATCGTGTCCCCTTATTCCGGGATTCTCATCAACACGGGCGTGGGTAACCCAACTGCGCCATTGATTACGGCGCTTCGAGATAAGCGAGTTTTACCAGGCTGGTGGGGACACGTAGTTGTGTCCACCCATATAAGGGGATAAGGATCCGCCTTTTCACCTACGCCTTCTTCCTCCTTTGCCTATCCATTTTCGCGCACTCGAGCTCCAGCGCCCAAGTCCGCACTTCCCACCTCAACCTTCTCCAGCCATGTCTGGAGCGGGAGGCAAGTGGATGGTCTCCTCCGTCACGGAGGGACACATCAAAAAACTGAGGAAGGCCGGATACTTGTCTAACGACATCGCGTACCGGCTTCCCGAAGAGGGGTAGCTCCTCCCCACCCCAAGGCCCCATGAGAGGGTAGTATTCCTTCCCAACTTCCTCCGCGGACTGGGCTTTCCTATCCACCCATTCGTCCGGGGACTCATGTTCTACTACGGCCTGGATTTCCATGATCTGGCCCCGAACTTCATCCTCAACATCTCGGCGTTTATCATCGTGTGCGAGGCTTCCTCCGCATCCACCCCCATTTCGGCCTATGGCTCAAGACTTTCAATGTCAAGCCGAAGGTGGTGCGCGGCAACCAGGCGGAGTGCGGAGGCGCCATGGTGGGCAAGATGCCCAACGTCTTATGGCTCGAGGGCTCCTTTGTGGAGACCCTGAAGGGGTGGCAATCGGGGTGGTTTTACGTCACCGAGCCGCGTGACCCTGAGTGGGTCGCAGCCCCCGAGTTCCGGTCCGGACCCCCAACGTGGCTCACGTCCTAGAAAGAGACAGGCCTGTCGTGGAGCAGCAAAGGAGAGGTGACTGGACTGCAAACATGCATCCAAACCCTGGTGGACAAGCAGCTCAAGCTCGTCAACGTAGTCCAGGTTATGCTCATCCGCCGGATCCTCCTGTGTCAACAATGGGCCTTCAATCTGTGGGAGTTCAACCCGGCGCAGCACCGAACTCTAAGCAGGCTCTTCGACACGACGTACGATGGTGCCTGGAAGGTGCTTTTCAAGGGCGCCGAGGCTCCCGCATCCGCTACCGAGGATCGCAGATTCAGCGCGCAGCATCACGCTAGCGCGGTAAGTTGTTTGTACCTTTTACAGGGTATTAGTTTTTCATAGTTTAACTCTATGCGGGATCTAAGCTCCCTTACCTTTGACAGGATTGGCAGGCGAAGTCCGGATAGATCGACTGTCCGGCTCCTTTGCCCGAAGACCCAGCCGATGCCCGCTTGGCAAAGCTGCTAGTTCTGGCACCCTATGTGGTGCCGGAGAAGAAGGCCACGAAGAAGGCCACGGGGACTCGAAGAAGTGCCCGGCACCAGGAGGTGTCGGGTTCATCATTCGACGGCTCCAAGGTGCATTCCTCCCGTGAGGATGAGGAGGAGGAAGAAGAGACCTCTCCCCCTCCAGCGGGAGGAGAGAAGAAAAGGAAGGCCGCCCTCACTGTGGAGGCCGAAGGGTCCAAGAAGGGGAAAACCCTTCCTCCGGACTACTCCACCGACGCTGACGATGGCGGAGAGGAGTGGCCGCTCAGGGCCAAGCCCCTGGAAAAATCGTAAGTATCCGGATACTAGACTAATTCATAGTATTCCTTTATTGCACAACTTTCCCTTATGTCGAATATGATTATGCAGCCCACCCAAAGACCGGCTTGACGCGTCGTCGAGCGGTTCACTGGACTCGTCGGATGTGAATTCGCTTCCGACGACTACCTCCCCCCGCCCTACGGACGATGCCGAAGTGTTGTCCCAACAGGTTCCAAGCCAGGAGGAGGTGGTCCTGGAGGCGCCGCAAGGCGACCTCCCGGACTCCAAGAGTAAAGGGGATAAAACCCCCTAGGGCTCCAAGTCCGGCTCTAGGCCGGACACCGCTCCGGAACCTTCAAAGGTTCCAGAGTCCGGCGGGCGAACTCCTTCCAAGAGGAGCAAGCCCACCGTGCCGGTGACCCCCGTCCAACCGGAGGCGCCGGAGAACCTGTTGGAGGTGCTCAAAGGCGCCTCCATCGACGAGGAGCACCATACCATTATGAGTTCGGTGGTCCAGAAGGTTCAGTCCGCCAAGAGTAGACTGACTGAAGCTTGTGCTAGCCTTTTAACAGGCTTTGAGATAAGTAAAGAATGTGTAAATAATATTACCGCATAGACAGTAGCCCCTGATGCTCTGTTTGGCGTTCAGGAAGAAAAGCCAAATAGAGGATCAAATAAAATTCGTAGGAGTCTAACAAAAATGATTCAATATGCGTATCCAGGCTTCTCTGCTGGCGTCCGCCATACTGACTGCGGAAGTGGACACGCTAAAGCAGAACCTCGAGCAGTCCGAGCAAGAGCTCGGGCGTGCCAAGAAGCAGCTCGAGGACAAGGAAGGTAAGAAATACCTTGTTTAAATATATATAAAAAAGGTGCAATTGCAAAAAAAGAGACATGATTATCGTGGCTATTGTAGGGGCCACGTATGAGGTGGCAACCCTTAAGCAAGCGCTGCTCGAGGCCGAGAAGAGGGCGGCCATGGAGCGCACCGAGCGGGAGAAGTATGAGGCCCAGGTTGGCAAGGTGCGGCAAGAGCTCCAGGCTCTTATGAAAAAACATGAGAGTTTGGAGCTTGACTCAAAGACGCGAGCGTCCGAGCTCGCGGTGGCTATTAAAAATGCCAAGTCTGCCAAGGCCGAATCCCAGAAGACCCTCTAGGAGTTGGATGCGGTGAAAAAGATAGCGGCGGGTAAAGCATTCTTTATGCAAAGAAAACACATAAACGTGAGTTACTTGGTACTTACCCGAATCCGGAGCTCTCCAGGAGCGTTCGTAGATCTTCCCCGTAGCGTGTCTGATGCCGCCGCATTCTATCGAGCTGAGGAGGGCAGCTCGACAGAGAAGGTGTTCTGGTCTTAGTATGCTGAAGCCGGACACCCCGTGCCCCTGAGCGACCAGCTGAAGCAACTGGTCGAGCTCCACAAGGCAGCCGAACATGCCATGAAGGGCCTCATAGTTTGGCTGTGGCCTGGAGAGGCTCTACCTGGGAGCTATTTCGGGCTGGTGCGGCGGCTGGTGGGGGCCTGTCCAAGGCTCGATGTTATCAAGCGCTCTATCTGTATTGAAGGTGCCCGTAGGGCCCCTGCCCGTGCTAAGGTGCACTGGGGCAAGCTGGATGCTGAAAAGCTTGTGAAGGACGGGCCACCACCGGGGAAAGAGCATCGCAAGCCCGAGAATTATTATACGGATGTTTTGAAGGGTGCCCGCCTTGTGGCGGATGAATGTTCCAGGGATGTAATTTTTGAGTAAAACTCGCTCGGTTTGTCCTGTGCGTTGAAAACTTGTTCATATGCGCTAAGCAATGCTGTTGGAATTTAAAATATTACCTTCTGTGCGGCTGTTTATCAATTCTGAGAGATGGCGAGTCGTCGGCTTCTGCCCCCGTGCCGCTAGTGCTGGCGTGTTCGGGGATAAACCTGAGCGCTCTTTTTCCCATGTTTGGGTCCTTCGAGGGAGGCGCTTAGCACAACGAACAAGGAAATCGGACTATAATGCGTGAACACTCTCACTTAGCCATAGAATTCTATAATTTTAAATTTCGGCGAAGCCCCTGGTATTCGGAAGACCGAGGTCGGGGTGCTATCCACGCCTTGGCCGGACAGAGCCGACTCCTCGCTCTAAGCGGCATAAGTCTTTAGGGACTCGAAAAACCTCTCGAACAGCGACCAGCTCTCGCTTCATCATGATAGTTAGTTTTAGCTTTCTCTACTGAGGTGCTCGACCCAGCTCAACTGGGGCACAATCGCAGTAGTTCTCCTAGTGCTACCTTAGCCGACATAGCGGAACGTAAGGCACCAAAACATAGGAGCCGGGCAAACCCAACTATTGACCCAAGACATGATTCGGAGTCGATGCATATAATGCTATAAGTTCGGGGTGCCGCACTTGTTAAAGTGTTCAGACTTCTCACACCATATTGAGGGGTACTAAAGCCCCTGGCATATTTTGGCCATACCAAAGTGTATGGGTGCAACATGTCGTTAAGGAACATATATTTGTAAAAAAAGAGTAATGCGAAAATAGACAAAAGCTATGCATTGTTTATTAAAAAGGGTTGCGATCAAAGCAGAACGATACAAATAATGCGATAAGCAAAAGGTTGGACTATTTAACATGTCCGTTCCAGGGGCAGGCTGCGGAATGGTATGCGAAACAGGTATACTGCTCGTGATAGAGACCACCTGGGAGTTCCGTAATGCGGCATGGCTTGTCTGCTTCCCTAGTTCTTGCATCGTTTGTGCGGCAATTGAACTGCCGAACAGGCCTTCCGAAGAATGGAGTCCTGAAAGTAAGAGAAAATTAAAAAATCGGCAACCCCTGGTGTGGTTTAAGCCGTGTTTTGGGCGTGCCGTGATGGTGCCCCTCCCCCTGTACCCATGGTATTTCTAGAGCGTATTTATGTACGCAAAGTACTGGTGTCACATTTTTGCGAGGGCTGGGGTTGGGGCCGCATTGCTACGCCTGCTCGAAACGTGCCAGGCGGTCTTGTTGTAGGTTACTCCGGGCGCGCTTGACGGTGTCCGGACGTTTAATGGCCGGACTGGAAAACTGCCTGGAGAGGCTGCTTTGTACTTCCGCTGCAAGGGCCGCCGTGTGCTCCTCCGTTCGGAGGGAGCGTTCGATGTTTCCATTGACCGTAATTACTCCTCGAGAGGCTCTACCGCGTATACGTCCCTTAACGCGCGCTTCCGCTCCCTCTTGGGGATGTGGGTTGCGTATATCATGTTCACCGTCCGCACTTGTGGGGGAAAACCCTTCTGTCCATTGTTGTTCGGCGGCCGGGGCTCTTCGTCGTCATCGCTATGCAGCCCCTTGTCTTTATTTTCGGCATTTAACTTGCCTGCCTTCTTGAACACCCAACAATCCCTGTTGGTGTGATTGGCCGGCTTTTCGGGGGTGCCATGTATCTGGCACAAGCGGTCGAGTATTCGGTCCAGACTGGACAGGCCCCTAGGATTTCTTTTGAATGGATTTTTCCGCTGACCAGATTTATAGCCTCTGAATCCGGCATTAACTGCCATATCCTCAGCATTGTCGCCGTTAATGCAGCGCTTCTGCTTGTTGCGACGCGACCTGCCACTACTGTCCCTGGTATCCGAATTACCAGGGTTCTTGGTCATATTGTTGCTACTAGCAAGCCAGCTGTCTTCTCCCGCGCAAAAGCGGGCGATGAGTGTCCTGAGTGCTGCCATAGATTTCGGCTTTTCCTGTCCAAGGTGCCGGGCAAGCCACTTGTCACGGATATTGTGCTTAAAGACTGCTAGGGCCTCTGCGTCCGGACAGTCGACTATTTGATTTTTCTTTGTTAGGAACCGTGTCCAGAATTGCCTGGCCGATTCCTCTGGCTGCTGAATTACGTGGCTTAGGTCATCGGCGTCTGGTGGTCGCACATAAGTGCCCTGGAAATTGTCGAGGAATGCGGCTTCCAGGTCCTCCCAACAACTGATTGATCCTGCTGGCAAGCTGTTAAGCCAATGTCAAGCTGGTCCTTTAAGTTTGAGTGGGAGGTATTTGATGGCGTGGAGATCATCGCCGCGGGCCATGTGGATATGAAGGAGATAATCCTCGATCCATACCATAGGATCTGTTGTGCCATCATATGATTCGATGTTTACGGTTTTGAAACCCTCGTGGATTTGATGATCCATTACTTCGTCTGTGAAGCATAGTGGGTGTGCGGCGCCTCTGTACTGGGCTATATCACGACGTAGCTCCAATGAGCTTTGTCTACTGTGTTCGGCCCTACCGGATTTTTGTCCAGCGTGACGGTTACCGTCTCGAGTCGTGGGGCGCCCACGCGATCCGTAGATCGATCTTGTTTGCCTTGCCTTGTCCTCCAACATATCTCGAAGGTCAGGCGCATTTTCCCGTGCCTTGGTACGGGGTGCGGTTTGAGTGGAGGGCCGAGAGGCCTCTCTATCGCGGCCACGAGGTGGCCGGTCGGCCGTATCAAGTGCTGGTAATGTAGGTTTAAGTGCTTCCTCCTCTAATCGGGGTAGCAACCTGCGCTTTGGGTAGCTCTTGGAGGGGCATTCGAGTTTATGCTCTTCGGCCGCAAGGGCTTCAGTCCATCTGTCGACTAGCAAATCTTGATCAGTTCTAAGCTGTTGCTGTTTTTTCTTGAGGCTTCTTGCCGTGGCCATAAGCCTGCGTTGAAAACGCTCTTGCTCGACGGGATCCTTTGGCATGACGAATTCGCCGTCGTCGAGGCTTGCCTCATCTTCGGAGGGAGGTATATAATTATCGTCCTCGACCTCTCTGTCTGCCGCTCTCTCATGAGGGCTGGCTTCTCCATCCTCCTGTGCTGAATCTTGCTGGAGGGGGTTTTCTTCGGCACTCTCCGGAGTATTATTATCTCCCGTGCTGGAATCACCATATTTGTTTTGGCGGGATTTTGAGCGGCGCTGCTGACGCCAGCGCTTGGGCTATTTCTTGGAGGGGTCATCCTCCGCTGTTACATCGCCATTTCCTTCTTCTGGGGTGTCCACCATGTATATGTCATATGACGAGGTGGCTTTCCAGGGCCCAATAGGCGCTGGTTCTTCATCGTCTCCTACATCGGTGTCCATACCGTCGATGACTTCAGAGTCGAAGTCGAGCATGTCGGTTAAATCGTCGACAGTGGCTACAAAGTGGGTGGTGGGTGGGTTTTGATTTTCTTCATCGTCCGTATCCCAACCTTGCTGACCGTAGTCCGGCCAGGGCTCTCCTGATAAAGAGAGAGACTTTAGTGTCTTCAGAATATTGCCGAAAGGCAAGTGCTGAAAGATGTCTGCGGCAGTAAACTCCATGATCGGCGCCCAATCGGATTCGATCGGCAGGGGCGCGGAGGGTTCGGAGCCCGGAGAGGAGTCCGGCTCCTTCGAGTCATGAGTCTCGTGGAGTGCAGGGCTGGTGTTCGGCTCAATCGCCGTTGGGATCGAGCCCCCGAGGCGGCGTCCAACCACCCATCCTCGATCGACGCAGTTGGCTCCGAATTAAGGGTCGAAGCCGATGCGGGTGCGGCCTCCAGGGCACTGTTCGGCGGTAGAGCTAGATCATGCTCGTCGTGATAGTGCGGCACGTTCGGCAGTGGCTCGAATCCGTCGAAGATCAAGTCCCCACGGATGTCAGCCGTGTAGTTTAAACTTCCAAATCTGACCTGACGGCCAGGGGCATAGCTTTCGATCTGCTCCAGATGGCCAAGTGAATTGGCTCGCAGTGCGAAGCCGCCGAAGACGAAGATCTGTCCGGGGAGGAAGGTCTCACCCTAGACTGCATCGCTATTGATGATCTTGGGAGCCATCAAGCCTAACGGCGACGACACAGAGGAACTCTCAATGAAAGCACCAATGTCGGTGTCAAAACCGGCGGATCTCGGGTAGGGGCCCCCGAACTGTGCGTCTAGGCTGGATGGTAATAGGAGGCAAGGGACACGAAGTTTTACCCAGGTTTGGGCCCTCTTGATGGCGGTAAAACCCTACGTCCTGCTTGATTAATATTGATGATATGGGTAGTACAAGAGTAGATCTACCACGAAATCGGAGAGGCTAAACCCTAGAAGCTAGCCTATGGTATGATGGTTGTTCTGTATGTTGTCCTACGGACTAAAACTCTCCGGTTTATATAGACACCGGAGAGGGTTAGGGTTACGCAAAGTCGGTTACAATGGTAGGAGATCTACATATCCGTATCGCCAAGCTTGCCTTCCACACCAAGGAAAGTCCCTTCCGGACATGGGACGAAGTCTTCAATCTTGTATCTTCATAGTCCAGGAGTCCGGCTGAAGGTATAGTCCGGCCATCCGGACACCCCCTAATCCAGGACTCCCTCAACGGGCGTGGGTAACCCAACTACGCCATCGATTACGGCGCTTGGGGGATAAGCGAGTTTTACCAGGCTAGGGGGGCGCATAGTTTCGGCCGCCCTTATAAAGGGATAAGGTTTAACCTTTTTCTACCCACGCCTTCTTCCTCCTTGGTCATCCATTCTTGCGCACTCGAGCTCCAACGCCCAAGTCCACATCCTTCTCCTCAACCTTCTCCAAACTTGTCCGGAGTGGGAGGCAAGTGGATGGCTTCCTCCGTTACGGAGGGACACATCAAGAAGATGCGCGGAGCCGGATACTTAGCTGCGAATATCGCGCATCGGCTGCCCGCTGCGGGGCAGATCGTTCCTACCCCTGAACCTCACGAGAGGGTAGTTTTCCTCCACCACTTCCTCCGCGGACTGGGGTTTCCCCTCCATCCAATCGTCCGCGGTCTCATGTTCTACTACGGGCTGGACTTTCATGATCTGGCCCCGAACTTCATCCTCAACATATCGGCGTTCATCGTCGTGTGTGAGGCTTTCCTCCGCATCCGCCCCCCCTTCGGCCTGTGGTTGAAGACCTTCAATATCAAGCCGAAGGTGGTGGGAGGCCAACAAGCAGAATGCGGCGGAGCCATGGTGGGCAAGATGCCCAATGTTATATGGCTTGAAGGCTCCTTCGTGGAGACCATAAAGGGGTGGCAATCGGCGTGGTTCTACATTACCGAGCCGTGCGATACCAACTGGGTGGCTGCCCCCGTGTTTTGATCCGGAATCCCCACGTGGCTCACCTCCTGGAAAGAGAAGGGCCTGTCCTGGGGTTCACCGGTGGAGCTGGACGGACTCCAGAAATGTATCCGGAATATGGCAGGCAAGAATCTCAAGCTTTTCAACATAGTCCAGGTCATGCTCATCCGCCGGATCCTCCCGTGTCAACAACGGGATTTCAACTTGTGGGAGGTGACCCGGCCCAGCACCAGACTCTGAGCGAGCTCTTCGACACGATGCACAAGGACGTCTGGAGGGTGCTGTTCAAGGGCGCCGAGGTCCCTCCCTCTCTCACCGAGGACCGCGGGCTAAGCACGAAGCGCCCAGCGCATTCGGTGAGTTCTATACATCCGGTAGGATATTTTATTTCCCCTAGCTTAATCATGTGCGGGGTCTGAGCTCCATGCCTTTGATAGGACTGGGTGGAGACGTCAGGGCAGATTAACTGTTTGGCCCCTCTGCCCGGAGACACTGCGGATGCTCTCCTGACGGAGATGCTGACTCCGTCTCCTTACAAGGTGCCAGAGAAGACCAAGAAGGCCAAGGGAACCCGAAAGAGTTCCCGACGCCAGGTTTTATCGGACTCATCGTCCGATAACTCTGCGACGCACTCCTCCCCCGAAGACAAGGAGGAAGATAAAGATGCTCCCCCTCCTGTCGGGGGAGACAAAAAAGGAAGGCCGCCCCAACCGGGGGGCCAAAGGGTCCAAGAAGGGAAGGACTCTCCTTCCGGACTACTCCACCACCACCGCCGAAGGCGAAGACGAGTGGCTGCTCAGGGCCAAGCCCCTGGCAAAGTCGTAAGTATTCGGATGCCAGAGTAACTCAAAGCATACCTTTGTCGCACTGCTTCTCCTAACGCCGAATTATGATTATGCAGACCGCCACGAGCCCATATCGACGTATCTTCGTCGGACGGCTCCCTGGGCTCGTCGAATATGGATAGTGATCCACTTCTAACCGCCACCTCCCCTTGCCCTACAGACAACGCTGAGGTATTGTCTCAAGAGGCACCGGGTCGAGGGGAGACAGTCCCGGAGGCGCCTCCAGGCGACCTTCCGGATTCCAAGAGCAGAGGGAGCAAGGCTCCCGAGGGCTCCGAGTTCGGCCCTCAGCCGAACACCGCGCCGGAACCTCCAGTGGTTCCGGACTCAGGCAGGCGGCCTCCTTCCAAAAGGGGCAAGACGCCTGTGTCGGTGACCTCTATCCATCCATAGGCACCGGACAATCTGTTGGGAGCGCTTCACATCGCTTCCATCGACGAAGAGCACCGCACTATTATGAGTGCGGTGGTCCAGAAGGTTCAGTCCGCCAAGAGCGGACTGACTGAAGCCTGTGCCAGCCTTCTAACAGGCTTTGAGGTAGGTTTTTGAAATATAGGAAAAATATTACCGCATAGACAGTAGCCCCTGATGCTCTGTTCGGTGTTCACAAAGAAAAGCCGAACAGAGGATCAAACAATATCGCAGGAGTCTAATATAAGTATGTCTATATGCGTATGCAGGCTTCGTTGCTGGCCTCTGCCGCACTGACTTCGGAGGTTGCCGCACTGAAGCAGGACCTCAAAGGGTCCAAGGAAGAGCTCGGCCTTGCCAAGAGGCAGCTCGAGGAGAACAAAGGTAAGTAGTACCTAATCTATGGATATATATATATAAAAAGAATGCGATTGCAAAATGACATGATCATCGTAAATTTGCCAGGGGCCACGACCGAGGTGGCGACCCTGAAGCAAGCGCTATCCGAGGCCTAAAAAAAGCGGCCAAAGAGCGCACCGAGCGGGAAAGGAAGGAGGCTCGGGTGGGTGAGGTGCAGCAAGAGCTCCACGCTCTCGTGACGAAGCACGAGGCGTTGGAGCTTGACTTGAAAACGCGAGAGTCCGAGCTTGCCACGGCCCTCGAGAGCGCAAAGAATGCCAAGGCCGAGGCCCAAAAGGCCCTCCAGGAGGTTGATGTGATGAAGAAGATAGCGGCGGGTAAGGCATTCTATATGCAAAGCAAGCATGTGAAAGTAAATTACTTGTTACTTACCCGAATCCGGAGCTCTCCAGGAGCATTCGCGGATTTGCCCCGCAGCGTGTCGGATGCCGCACAGTTTTACCAGGCCGAGGAGGGAAGCTCAATGGAGAAGCTGTTCTGGTCTCAATATACTAGGACCGAACATCCGATGCCTCTGAGCGACCAGCTGAAGCAACTAGTCGAGCTGCACAAGGCGGCCGAACAGGCCATGAAGGGCTTTATAGTCCGGATGTGGCCTCGCGAAGCCCTTCCCAACAGCTACTTCGGCCTGGTGAGGCGACTTGTGGATGCCTGCCCATGGCTGGAAGTCATTAAGCGGTCCGTCTGCATCGAAGGCGCACGCCGGGCTTTCGCCCGTGTCAAGGTGCAATGGGCCAAGATGGACGCCGTGAAGCTGGTGAAGGAAGGGCCGCCTGCGGGCAAGGAGCATCGCCACCCCGAGATGTACTATAAGGGTGTCCTGAAGGGTGCCTGTCTCGTAGCGGATGAGTGTGCAAAATATGTAATATCTGAATGAACTTGCTCGTGTAATCATGTATTATGAAAACTTGTTCATATGCGCTATGCAACACTTGTCTGAATTTATAATATTACCTTCTATTTAGCTGTTTATCAAATCTGAGAGATGGCTAGTCGTCGGCTTCTGCCCCCACGCCACGAGTGCTGCGGTGTTCAGGATAAACCTGAGCACTCTTGTTCCCATTGTTGGGTCCTTCGAGGGAGGTCCTCAGCACAATGAACAAGGCAATCGGACTATAATGCATTATCACTCTCACTTAGCCATAGAATTCTATAATTTTAAATTTTGGTGAAGCCCCTAGTATTCGGAAGGCTGAATTCGGGGTGCGATACACGTCTTAAGCTGGACAGGGCCGACTCCTCGCTCTAAGCGGCATAAGTCTTTAGGGACTTGAAACCTCTTGAACAGGGACCAGTCTCCCGCCTTATCATGACAGTCAGTTTTAGCTTTCTCTACTGAGGTGCTTAGCCCAGCAGAACCGGGGCACAATCGCAGTAGTTCTCCCAATGCTACCTTAGCCGATATAGCGGAACGTAAGGTACCAAAACATTGGAGCCGGGCAAACCCAACTATTGACCCAAGACATGATTCGGAATTGATGCATATAATGCTATAAGTTCGGGATGCCGCACTGTCGAAAGTGTTCAGACTTCTCACGCCGTATTATGGGGTATGCTTAAGCCCCTAGCGTATTGGCCGTACCAGAGTGTACGGGTGCTAGATATCGTGAATGAACATATATATAAAAAGGAAGAATGCAATAATAGTCTTAATGCTATGCATTGTTTATTCAAAAAGGTGCGTTAAAGCAGAATGATACAAGTAGTGCGATAAGCAAAAAGTAGGACTATTTGACTTGTCCCTTCCAAGGGCAAGCTGAGGAATAGTATTAAAGCAAATATTTCACTCGTTATCGTAATCCACCTGGGAGTTCCGTGGTGTGACGTAGCTTTCTGCCTCCTTGGTTGCTGCATCATGTGTTCGGCAATCATGCTGCCGGACAGGGTTTCCAGAGATTAAAGTCCTGAAAGAGAAAAATAACAAAGCGGGAAGCCCCTAGTGCGGTTTAAGCCGCGACTTGGGGCATGCCGCAGTCGTGCCCCCCTCCCTGCCTGTGCCCATGGTATTTTTAATGCATAATTATGTACGCGTGGCACGGATTTCGCCGTTTGGCTATGACCGGGGTGGGGGCCACATTGCTATGTGAGCTTAGAACGTGCCAGGCGGTCCTGTTGTCGATTACTCCAGGCGCGCTTGAAGGTGTCCGGGTCCTTAATCACCGAACTAGTGGATTGCCTTAAGAGGCTGCTTTGCGCTTCTGCTGCGAGGGCCGCAGTGTGCTCCTCCGTGCGGAGAGAGCACTCTGTGTTTCCATTGACTGTGATGACCCCCCGAGGTCCTGGCATCTTGAGCTTGAGATATGCATAATGCAGTACCGCATTGAATCTTGCAAATGCGGTTCGCCCGAGCAGTGCATGGTAGCCACTGCGCAACGGGACTATGTCGAAGATTAACTCTTCTCTTCGGAAGTTATCCGGAGATCCGAAGACCACTTCCAGTGTGACTGAGCCTGTGCAATGGGCCTCTACACCTGGTATGACACCTTTAAAGGTCGTTTTTGTGGGTTTTATCCTTGAGGGATCGATACCCATTTTTCGCACAGTGTCCCGATAAAGCAGGTTCAGGATGCTGCCGCCATCCATAAGGACTCGAGTGAGGTGAAATCCGTCAATGATTGGGTCTAGGACCAATGCGGCGAATTCGCCATGACGGATACTAGTGGGGTGGTCCCTGCGGTCAAAGGTGATCGGACAGGAAGACCATGGGTTGAATTTCAGGGCGACTGGCTCCAACGCATATACGTCCCTGAGCGCACGCTTCCGTTCCCTCTTGGGGATGTGGGTTGCATATATCATGTTCACAGTCCGCACTTGAGGGGGGAACCTCTTCTTTCCTCCGGTGTTCAGCTATCGGGGCTCCTCCTCCTCATCGCTATGGGACCCCTTATCTTTATTTTCGGCATTTAACTTGGCAGCCTGCTTGAACACTCAACAATCCCTGTTGGTGTGGTTGGCTAGCTTGTCAGGGGTCCCGTGTATTTGACACGAGCGATCGAGTATATGGTCCAAACTGGACAGGCCCGGAGTGCTTCTTTTGAATGGCTTTTTCGGTTGACCGGGTTTAGAGCCTTTGAATCCGGCATTGACTGCCGTATCCTCGGTATTGTCGCTGTTAATGCGGCGCTTATGTTTGTTGCGACGTGACCTGCCATTGCTATCCTTGGTATCTAAAGTACCATGGTTCTTTGATATGTTATTACTGCGAGCCAGCCAGTTGTCTTCTCCCGCGCAAAAGCGGGTCATGAGTGTCTTGAGGGCTGCGATAGATTTTGGCTTTTCCTGACCAAGGTGCCGGGCTAGCCACTCGTCGCGGATGTTGTGCTTGAAAGCTGCTAGGGCCTCTGCATCCGGACAGTCGAGGATTTGATTTTTCTTTGTTAGGAACTGTGTCTAGAATTGCCTGGCCGATTCTTCTGGCTGCTGAATTATGTGGCTCAAGTCATCTGCATCTGGTGGTCGCACATAAGTGCCCTGAAAGTTGTCGAGGAATGTCGCTTCCAGATCTTCCCATCAGCCAATGGACTCTGCTGGCAAGCTATTGAGCCAATGCCGAGCTGGTCCTTTGAGCTTGAGTGGGAGGTATTTGATGGCGTGTAGGTCATCACCGCGAGCCATGTGGATGTGCAGGAGGAAATCCTCGATCCATACCGCAGGATCTGTTGTGCCATCGTATGATTCTATATTTATGGGTTTGAAACCCTCTAGGATTTGATGATCCATTACTTCATCTGTGAAGCATAAGGGGTGTGCGGCGCCTCTGTACTAGGCTATATCGTGACGCCGCTCAAATGAGTCTTGCCTGCTGTGTTTGGCCCGGCCGGACTTACTTTTACTGTATCTGGCATGACAATCATCGTCTCGCATAGTGGCGCGCCCTCGTGATCCGTAGATCGATCTTGCATGTTTTGCTTTGTCCTCCAATACGTCTCGCAGGTCAGGCGTATTTCCCCATGCCTTTTTATTTGAATGACGTCGGGGTGCGGGCTGAGCTTTTGGCTGGAATGTCTCTCTGTTGCGGCCACGAGGTGGCCGATCAGCCACGTCATACGCCGGGATGTTGGTTTCGGTGCTTCCTCCTCCAGTCGGGGTAGCAACCTGCACTTTGGGTAACTCTTGGAGGGGCGTTCGAGTTTATATTCCTTGGCCGCCAGGACTTCAGTCCATCTGTCAGCTAGCAAATCTTGATCAGCTTGAAGCTGTTGCTGCTTTTTCTTGAGGCTATTTGTCGTGGCTATAAGCCGGCGCTTAAAGTGCTCTTGTTCGACGGGATCCTCTGGCACGACGAATTCATCATCGTCGAGGCTTGCCTCGTCTTCAGAGGGAGGCATGTAATTATCATCCTCCGCCTCTCCATCTGCCGCTCTCCCAGGAGGGCAGGCTCCTCCATCCTCCTACTCTAAATCTTGCTGGAGGGGATTGTTGTTGTCTTCGACACTCTCCGGAGTGCTATTATCTCCGGTGCCGATATCACCACTTTTGCCTTGGCGGGACTTAGAGCGGTGCCGCTGACGCCGGCGCTTGGGTTGCTTTTTGGAGGGGTCATCCTCCGTTGTCTCGTCGCCATTGCCTTCTTTGGGTGTGTCCACCATGTATATATCGTATGATGAGGTGGTTGTCCAGTGCCCTGTGGGCAGTGGTTCCTCTTCGTCTCCCGCATCGTCGTCCATACCGTCGATGTCTTCGGAGTCAAAGTCGAGCATGTCGGTTAAGTCATCGACAGTGGCTACTAAGTGGGTGGTGGGTGGGCGGCGAATTTCTTCGTCATCCGCATCCCAATCCTGCCGGACATAGTTCGGCCAGGATCCTCCTGACAAGGAGAGAGACCTTAATGAGTTCAGTATGTCGCCGAAGGGCGAGTGTTGAAAAAATCCACGGTGGTAAACTCCATGACCGGCGCCCAATCGGATTCGATAGGAACAGGCGCAGGCGGCTCGGAGTCCGTGGCCGGAGAAGGATCCGGCAGTTTAGTAACACGGCTCTCGTGAAGGGTAAGGTCGATATTCGGCTCGATCGCCGCTGAGGATACGGCCTCCGTGACGGGGTCTATCCACCCGTCCATGGATGGCGCAACTGGCTCCGAATTGAGGCTCGGAGCGGCCGCCGGTGCGATCTCCTGAATACGGTCCGATGGTAGAGCTAAATCGTACTCATCGTGACTACGTGGCGCATAAGGCAGGTGTAACACCCCGGATGTAACTTTCCCTATTTGTACTGCAACTCTTGCCGTTTCCGGTGTTAAGTTATATTTATTTTCTCGGGTTCGGGTCTTTTGTCTCCGTGTGTTGTTGTCGTTGTCATGCATCTCATATCATGTCATCATGTGCATTGCATTTGCATACGCGTTCGTCTCATGCATTCGAGCATTTTCCCCGTTGTCCGTTTTGCATTCCGGCGCTTCGTTCTCCTCCGGTGGTCATTTCTAGCTTTCTTTCGTGTGTGGGGATTAAACATTTCCAGATTGGACCGAGACTTGCCAAGCGGCCTTGGTTTACTACCGGTAGACCGCCTGTCAAGTTTCGTACCATTTGGACTTCGTTTGATACTCCAACGGTTAACCGAGGGACCGAAAAGGCCTCGTGTGTGTTGCAGCCCAACACCCCTCCGATTTGGCCCAAAACCCACCAAACTCTGCTCCATGTCCTAGAGCGTTCGATCACGATCGCGTGGCCGAAAACCGCACCTCATTTGGACTTTCCTAGTTCCCTCTATGCCTATAAATAGACCCCTTCCCCGAAATCCGGATCTCCCTCTCCGAAACCCTAAATTTTCCACCTCGCGCGGCCGGACATTGTCCGCCCCGCGCCGGACGTCGCCGCCGTCCCAACCGGGAGCCGCCACATGGCGCTCCACCGCCAGCCGCCGCCGCGGCCCGGGAGCCCAGGTCCGGCCCCCGCGGCCCGCTCCCGCGCGCTCCGCCGCCCGCGCCCGTTCCCGCTCCCCGCCGCCTCGCGCCTCCGCCCGCCAGCCGCCGCCGCCGCGCCGCGCCGCCACCACCAGCCACCGCCGCCACACCGCGCCGCCACCAGCAGCCGCCGCCGCCGCGCTACGCCGCGCCGCCACGCCCGCCGGCCTGGCCCCCTCGGCGCTGAGCCGCCGCCCGACGCCCTCGCCGGAGCCGGCCGCCACCTCGCCGGTTTTTGCCTCGGTTCCCGTGCGCGAGATCTAGATCCAGAAACCCTAGGTCATTTTCGTCTAAGTCCCAGATATTTTTAGTTCATATGCCCATGTTCGCGGCTCCGTAACTTTGCATCCGTGGCTCCGATTCATGCATATATCATATCAAAATGTTCATCTCAGAGAGTACATCATTTCATTCCATTGCATCATTTTCATTTGAGCTCATCTTGATGCCCGAAATGCTGTTAAAAGAGGGCTACTTGAGTTAATTGTCAGATCTGCTACTCCATTTAGCACCTTTGTCATTTTTGCCATGATTATTGTTAAGGGTTTTGTCATCTCTCCAGAGGTGCAACCCATGTATTTTTAGGATGTGTGTGGTGACTAGTGCAAGCTTGCAAAGAGGTGCACTTGCTAATTCTGTTTTCAGGGACATAGTGATTTCACCAAGTCCTGGAGTTGTTTAGTTCATGATGCCATATGTTCATATTGTTTCCTAGTGATCCGTGCCTCTTTTGAGGATGATCAGTAAGGGAGTTTTGTTAATATTGTAGTGCTCTATCCATCCATGTCTTTGTTTGCAATTATGGAGCAACCTAGCTTGAGTCAATCGAGCTCTACTTTTGCTACTTTGTGAATATGGGCAGATTGTCAACTTGTTTGCAATTTTTCTGGTGTTGTTGTACTTGATCCGTGCATGCTATGCTATTGTTCTTGCCATGTCTAGCTTGTGTTTTGTGCCTTCTTTATGGTTGTATGCTTGCCTTGCCATGACTTGCACCGTGGTGAGTGCATCGAGCTCGTAAACATGCCTTCGTGAGTTATGTTTCAGCATGTCCCAGTTTTCACCAAGTCTGAAAACTGATTATGTTTTTGCTATGTTCACGTGCTTGCAATTGTATTTTCTGATCCCTTTTGGCTCAAGGTCACTAAGAGACTTTTGTTAAGCTTGTTGAGTAGCTCCATGCCATGTCTTTCCTTGTCATGTTCAGGTCCTGTAGCATGTTGTTTTGTTGCTCCGAAGAGGGCTATATGATCTGAAATTTCAGACAAGTGTTAATTTCACCAAGTCTGAGATCTGTTTGTCATTTGCATTTTTGCCATGCTTGTTTGAACCTGTTAATGGATGAAATGGCCGTAGCTCAGTGCTAGACTTTTGTTAAGCATATTGAGTGCATCCCTTCCATGTATTTTGTTGTCATGTTTGGGTGCTGTAGCATGTTCATTTCGTTGCTTTTAGATGCCTACTTGCTGTAAATCGCAGACCGGTGTCATATTTGAATCGCTTGCCATTTCCAAACTGTAACTCCGATTCCGGCGTTCTTTATATCGTTTTCAAGCGATTTCATCTCATCTTTCCAGTGGAACACTTGGATTTCCAATTTGAGGCCAGGTTCATGCATTTCCTGTCATATCTTGCATTTTGCATCCCGCATCGCATCCCGCATAGCATATCATCCTTGCATTGTGTTGTTTGAGTTTGCACGTGGTTGATTGTGTTCTTGTTGCTTGTTTGTCTTGTTTGGGTAGAGCCGGGAGACGAGTTCGCTAACGAGGAGCCCGTTGAGTTTGCTTTCGAGGATCCAGTCAACTCTCACAACTGTGCAGGCAAGATGATCATACCCTCGAAATCACTACTATCTTTGCTATGCTAGTTTGCTCGCTCTTTTGCTATGCCATTGCTACGATGCCTACCACTTGCTTGGAAGCCTCCCAAATTGCCATGTCAAACCTCTAACCCACCTTGTCCTAGCAAACCGTTGATTGGCTATGTTACCGCTTTGCTCAGCCCCCTCTTATAGCGTTGCTAGTTGCAAGTGAAGATTGGAGGCTGTTCCTTGTTGGAACATCTTTTATTTACTTGTTGGGATATCATTATATTGCCATGTTATCTTAATGCATCTATATACTTGGTAAAGGGTGGAAGGCTCGGCCTCTCGCCTAGTGTTTTGTTCCACTCTTGCCGCCCTAGTTTCCGTCATATCGGTGTTATGTTCCCGGATTTTGCGTTCCTTACGCGGTTGGGTTATAATGGGAACCCCTTGATAGTTCGCCTTGTTTAAAGCTTTTCCAGCAATGCCCAACCTTGGTCTTACCATTTGCCACCTAGCCTTTTTCTTTCCCTTGGGTTCTGCAGACTCAAGGGTCATCATTATTTTTAACCCCCCCCCCCCCGGGCCAGTGCTCCTCTGAGTGTTGGTCCAACTGAGCGATGTCCGGGGCTACCAGGGGCAACTCTGGGCTGGCCTACCCGACGTCTGGCTCATCTGAGTGTGCCCTGAGAAAGAGATATGTGCAGCTCCTATCGGGATTTGTCGGCACATTCGGGCGGTGTTGCTGGTCTTGTTTTAACCTGTCGAAGTGTCTTGAATTACCGAGATACCGAGCCTGATCGGAACGTCTTGGGAGGAGGTCTATTCCTTCATTGACCGTGAGAGCTTGTCATGGGCTAAGTTGGGACTCCCCTGCAGGGATTGAACTTTCGAAAGCCGTGCCCGCGGTTATGGGAAGATGGGAATTTGTTAATGTCCGGTTGTAGATAACTTGAACCTTAACTTAATTAAAATGAATCAACCGAGTGCGTTACCGTGATGGCATCTTCTCGGCGGAGTCCAGGAAGTGGACACGGTGTTGGAGTAATGTTTGTGCAGGTTGCTCTCTAGTTTCTCGCTCGTGCTTTGCCTCCTCTTCTCGCTCTCCTTTGCGAATAAGTTAGCCACCATACTTGCTAGTCGCTTGCTGCAGCTCCACTCATATTTTGCCTTGCCTTACCTATAAGCTTAAATAGTCTTGATCGCGAGGGTGCGAGATTGCTGAGTCCCTGTGGCTCACAGATTACTATTACACCAGATGCAGGGCCTGATGATTCCGCTCCAGGAGATGCGTATGAGCTCAAGTGGGAGTTCGACGAAGACTCACAACGTTACTATGTCTCCTTTCCCGATGATCAGTAGTGGTGCCCAGTTGGGGGTGAACGGGACCGTTGTCGCATGTTGGGTTCTCTTTTATTTTGGCGCCGTAGTCGGGCCATGAGTGTTTGGATGATGTAATGTTATTAATGTACTTGATTGACGTGGCGAGTGTAAGCCAACTATGTAATCTTCCCTTTCATTACTATATTACATGGGATGTTGTGAAGATTGCCTAACTTGCGACATATGCCTTCAATGCGATTATGCCTCTAAGTCGTGCCTCAACACGTGGGAGATATAGTCGCATCGAGGGTGTTACAAGTTGGTAATCAGAGCCTTCCCCAACCTTAGGAGCCCCATTGCTTGATCGTTTTTAGCGGCCGAGTTGTGTCTAGAAAAATGTTTTGAGTCTTTAGGAATTATATATCGGAGATATTAGGAATTCTTTTACTTCCCAGTCTCCTCATCGCTCTGGTAAGGCATCCTGACGTAGAGTTTAGACTCTTCTCTTCTCAAATTTCACAAAAAAATAATTTAGGATCACGCGGGTATCTTGGAATCGTTCCGATGGTTTTATGATGAGAACATTGACTTGGTGCCTCCTGTCAGGGGTTTAGTGGAAGTGTCACGGGGAGTTGAGCTCTGAGGTGTTGTCATCATAATTTTATCGTTGCAGTTCTGGAATACCTGAGTCTAGTACGCCGACATCGAAAATCTGTTTTATGCAGTTCGTTGGTGAGATAACCTCGATGCCACCCAGTACTGGGGCGGGAGTTCGGGAGTATCGCCATAACTTGTATAACGGATGCTTTTCGAAGGTTGAGGTAGATGGTTTCCGAAGGTTTCTTGGTTATGTGTTGAAGGATGGATACAGCTGGATGTAGGATTTGCTAGTTTGGGTGAGATATTATGCTTCCCCTGTATCCCCAAGACCCGATTGCATAACCGGAAAGGTTCGGGAGTTTCATAGGTGGGAATTCTTGTAGCTCTAGTTCTTCTTCCACGGATATTGGTTTGAGATTGGGATTTCTTACCGATTATTCGTTCTTGATCCGTACCTTGTTGATTTATTTCTCTACCTTAATTCTACGTGGCTTCTTAATTTATGGATATGTGACCATTTTAAGAGGAATGCATTCGTTCATTTTGTTCGGATGTGAAGACTATATGTTGCAATTTTCATTCCGTTGGGTTCAGCTTCAATATTTGTCTATCAATGTGCTAATGGTGGTCAACCTCTTCAGGATGGCTCCTCCAACGCGCACGACTCCGAATCCTGATCCGCCACCACCTCCACCTCCTCTGGAAGCATGGCAAGCTGTGATGGCCGCAACCAATGCAAATACACAGTTGATCATGCAAATTCTCCAAGAGCGCAATCAAGGCAGTCAAGGGAATCAAGGCAGCAATTAGAGTCACTTTGCTACACTCAACCAGTTCCTTGCTAACGGGCCAAAGACTTTCAGCAATTGTGTTGAGTCAACTGATGCTGACGATTGGCTTGTGGATCTGTGTAAGCATTTCGAGTGCAGTAACGTCAGGCCTGAGGACTTTGTTAAGTTCGCTTCCTTCCAACTCAAAGATCAAGCTGCAGAATGGTTCTAGCAGTACAAGGATTCCAGAGGTGGACATGTTATCACTTGGGATGATTTCCGTCGAGATTTCCGAGCTCATCATATTCCGCAGAGCGTGGTTGAAAGAAAGCGTGAGGAATTCCGCAATCTGAAGCAAGGCTCTTTGTCTGTCTATGACTACAACAAGTTGTTCCAGAAGCTCGCCCGCTTTGCCAAGCAGGACATCCCTGATGAGAAGAGCATGATATATCAGTTCAGGGGTGGTCTCAGAGAAGATATCCAGCTCGCCCTTGTTCTCTTTGAGCCCTTGAGGTACGATGAGTTCTACAACATGGCACTGAAGCAAGAGGCTGCTCAGTTGAGGTGTGATGCTTCCAAGAAGCGAGTCAGAGATGCTACTCCTTCTTCCTCTACTCAAGTGGCCAAGCAGCAGAAGTTTTGGCTTCCTCCTCCTCCGTTCCGTCAGCCGTATTAGCAGAAGAGTAAAGGTGGCAGTGGTTCTTCCCACCCACCCAACCCTGGCTTTCAGAACAAGACTTCGTCTCAAGCTCCAAGATCGAGTGCTCCGTATCACCGTCCACTTTCTGAGGTCACGTGCAACAAGTGCCAACAGAAGGGTCACTATGCCAACAAGTGTTTCAACCAGAGGCGTCTTCCTCGTCCTCCTCCTCCTGTCAGATCGGCAAGTACAGTTGTGGTTAAGCATAACCCCAAGTCCGCCAAGGTCAACTTGATGAATGCAGCTCAGGCAGAGGACTCGTCAGATGTGATCATGGGTAACCTTCCTGTTAATGATATTCCAGCGAAAGTTCTTTTTGACACGGGTGCATCGCATTGTTTCATTTCGAGGCCATTTGTTTCTAAGCATGAGTTGCCTTTGCAAGATTTGCCTAGACAGTTATCTGTTGTTTCTCCGGGTAAATTCATGAATGCAAGCGCTATTGCCCCAGATGTTTCTATCACATTGGGCGATTACAAGTTTCTCTCTTCTCCGGTGGTTCTTGGTAACTCGGATATTGATCTTATTCTCGGAATGGATTGGCTTTCTAAGCACAAGGCTCAACTTGATTGTGCAGCCAGGCAGATTCAATTGACTCATTCGTCTGAGGATGTAATTGTCTTTGCCGCTCGTGATGATACCATTCGTCTGTTTTCTCTCAATGAGAAGGGTGAATTGGATGCCATCTCTCAAATTCCAGTTGTTTGCGAATATCAAGACGTCTTTCCAGAAGAGCTTCCAGGAATGCCTCCGCACCGGCCAGTTGAACTCGTTATTGATCTTGAGCCTGGCACGGAACCTGTGTGCAAGCGTCCTTACAAGCTCGGACCTGAAGAGTTGAAGGAGCTGAAGAAGCAACTCGATATTCAAGAGAAAATGGGTCTCATCCGGCCTAGTTCTTCTCCGTGGGGTTGTGGTGTTCTTTTTGTGAAGAAGAAGGATGGAACGGACCGACTTTGTGTTGATTACCGTCCAGTGAACAAGAAGACCATCAAGAACAAATACCCACTTCCCAACATCAACGAGCTGTTCGAACAACTCAAAGGTGCCCAAGTATTCTCCAAGCTTGATCTCCGTATGGGTTATCACCAGATTCGCATTCATGAAGAAGATATTCCCAAGACAGCATTCAGAACAAGCTTTGGTTCATATGAATACACTGTCATGTCTTTTGGTCTCGCCAACGCTCCTCCGACGTTCTCTCACATGATGAACTTCATCTTCAACGCCTACACCAATGACTTCGTTTTGGTCTATCTCGACGACATTCTGGTTTTCTCCAAGACTATGGAAGATCATGCCAAGCACTTGCGTTTGGTTCTCGATAAGCTCAGGGAACATCAGTTCTACGCCAAGTTCTCCAAGTGTGAATTTTGGCTCGATGAGGTTCTTTATCTTGGTCATATCATCTCTGCCAAGGGCATTGCCGTGAATCCTGAGAAGGTGTCTGCAATTGTGAATTGGGAACCTCCTCAGTACGTGAAGCAACTCCGTAGCTTCCTCGGTCTCGCAAGCTATTGCCGAAGATTCGTTGAAAACTTTTCTAAGATCGCGAAGCCTCTCTCAAATCGTCTCCAGAAGCACGTCAAGTACGTTTGGTCTCCGGAGTGTGACATTGCTTTCAACACTTTGAAAGAGAAATTGATCACTGCTCCAGTTCTGACTCCACCTAATGAATCCAAACCGTACGAGGTCTTTTGTGATGCCTCTCTCCAAGGTCTTGGTGCAGTTTTGATGCAAGAGAAGAAAGTTGTTGCTCATACATCTCGCCAGTTGAAGCCTAATGAGAAGAACTACCCCACTCATGATCTCGAGTTGGCGGCAGTTGTGCATGCTCTTTTGACTTGGAGACATCTTCTATTAGGAAGAAAAGTGGACATTTTCACTGATCACAAGAGTCTCAAGTACATCTTCACTCAGCCTAATCTCAACCTCAGGCAAACTCATTGGGTCGAAATGATTCAAGAGTATAATCCGAGTATTGAGTATACTCCAGGCAAGGCCAATGTGATTGCTGACGCTTTGAGCAGGAAAGCTTACTGCAACAGTCTGATTCTTAAGCCTTATCAACCCGAGCTTTGTGAAGCTTTCCGCAAACTTAATCTGCAAGTTGTTCCTCAAGGTTTCCTTGCCAACCTGCAAGTCTCTCCTACCTTAGAAGACCAGATTCGCCAAGCTCAGCTTCTTGATGCTATGGTGAAAAAGGTGAAGATTGGGATTGCCAAGAGTCAACCCAAGTACAAGTGCTATCGCCTTGATGACAAGGACACTCTCTTCTTCGATGATCGTATTGTTGTGCCCAAAGGTGACCTTCGTAAAGTGATCATGAATGAGGCTCACAATTCTCTCCTCTCCATCCACCCTGGGAGCACGAAGATGTATCAGGACCTTAAGCAAGCTTATTGGTGGACTCGAATGAAGCGCGAGATCGCTCAATTCGTGAATGAATGTGATGTCTGCAGAAGAGTGAAGGCAGAACACCAAAGGCCAGCAGGTCTCCTCCAACCTCTTGCCATTCCAAAATGGAAGTTTGACCACATTGAAATGGACTTCGTGGCTGGGTTTCCAAAGTCCAAGCGTGGTAATGATGCTATATTCATTGTCATCGACAAAGTCACCAAGTGGCTCACTTTCTGCCTATCAAAGAGTCGATCACTACAGCTCAATTGGTGGAACTATATACCTCTCTTATTGTCTCTCTGCACGGTATTCCTCAAGTGATCTCTTCAGACCGTGGCAGCATCTTTACCTCGAAGTTTTGGGATTCTTTTCAGAAGGCCATGGGCACCAACATCCGCTTCACCACAGCTTTCCATCCTCAAACAAGCGGTCAAGTCGAGCGTGTCAACCAGATTCTTGAAGATATGCTCAGGACTTGTGTGATCTCCTTCGGCATGAAGTGGGAGGATTGTCTTCCTTATGCTGAATTCTCCTACAACAACAGTTTTCAAGCAAGTTCGGGCAAGGCCCCATTTGAAATTCTGTATGGCAGGAAGTGCCGTACCCCTCTCAACTGGTCCGAAACCGGTGAACGTCAACTTTTGGGTAATGACTTAATCACAGAGGCAGAAGAAATGTGCAAAGTCATTCGAGATAACCTCAAAGCGGCCCAATCCCGCCAGAAGAGCTACTATGATAGTAAGCACCGTGATTTGGCTTTCGAGATCGGAGATCATGTTTACCTCCGCGTCTCTCCTATGAAAGGTACTCGTTGCTTCGGTATCAAAGGGAAGCTTGCCCCTAGATACGTGGGACCTTTCAAGATTGTCAGCAAGAGAGGCGACCTCGCCTATCAACTCGAGCTTCCTTCAAACTTTGCAAATGTTCATGACGTGTTCCATGTCTCTCAGCTTTGAAAGTGCTTCAAGACACCTGACCGCACCGTCAACTTCGAGGACATTGAGCTCCAAGAGGATCTCTCTTATCGTGAGCACCCCGTTGCTATCCTTGAAGAGACTGAACACAAGACTCGCAACAAGTCGATCAAATTTCTCAAAGTCAAGTGGTCACACCATTCCGACCGTGAAGCTACCTGGGAACGCGAGGATCACCTCCGTTCTGAGTACCCGGCGTTCTTTCAGTCCTAGATCTCGGGACGAGATCCTTTCGTAGTGGTGGAGTGTTGTAACACCCCGGATGTAACTTTCCCTATTTGTACTCCAACTCTTGCCGTTTCCGGCGTTAAGTTATATTTATTTTCTCGGGTTCGGGTCTTTTGTCTCCGTGTGTTGTTGTCATTGTCATGCATCTCATATCATGTCATCATGTGCATTGCATTTGCATACGTGTTCGTCTCATGCATTCGAGCATTTTCCCCGTTGTCCGTTTTGCATTCCGGCGCTTTGTTCTCCTCCGGTGGTCATTTCTAGCTTTCTTTCGTGTGTGGGGATTAAACATTTCCGGATTGTACCGAGACTTGCCAAGCGGCCTTGGTTTACTACCGGTAGACCGCCTGTCAAGTTTCGTACCATTTGGACTTCGTTTGATACTCCAACGGTTAACCGAGGGACCGAAAAGGCCTCGTGTGTGTTGCAGCCCAACACCCCTCCAATTTGGCCAAAAACCCACCAAACTCTGCTCCATGTCCTAGAGCGTTCGACCACGATCGCGTGGCCGAAAACCGCACCTCATTTGGACTCTCCTAGCTCCCTCTATGCCTATAAATAGACCCCTTCCCCGAAATCCGGATCTCCCTCTCCGAAACCCTAAATTTTCCACCTCGCACGGCCGGACATTGTCTGCCCCGCGCCGGACGTCGCCGCCGCCCCAACCGGGAGCCGCCACGTGGCGCTCCACCGCCAGCCGCCGCCGCGGCCCGGGAGCCCAGGTCCGGCCCCGCGGCCCGCTCCTGCGCGCTCCGCCGCCCGCGCCCGCTCCCGCTCCCCGCCGCCTTGCGCCCCCGCCGCCGCCTCCGCCCGCCAGCCACCGCCGCCGCGCCGCACCGCCACCACCAGCCACCGCCGCCGCGCCGCGCCGCCACCAGCAGCCGCCGCCGCCGCACCGCGCCGCCGCGCCCGCCGCCACCAGCCGCCGGCCCGGCCCCCGCGCCGCCGAGCCGCCGCCCGACGCCCTCGCCAGAGCCGGCCGCCACCTCTCTGGTTTTTGCCTCGGTTCCCGTGCGCGAGATCGAGATCCAAAAACCCTAGGTCATTTTCGTCTAAGTCCCAGATATTTTTAGTTCATATGCCCATGTTCGCGGCTCCGTAACTTTGCATCCGTGGCTCCGATTCATGCATATAGCATATCAAAATGTTCATATCAGAGAGTACATCATTTCATTCCATTGCATCATTTTCATTTGAGCTCATCTTGATGCCCTAAATTCTGTTAGAAGAGGGCTACTTGAGTTAATTGTCAGATCTGCTACTCCGTTTAGCACTTTTGTCATTTTTGCCATGATTATTGTGTGCATGCTATGCCCGTGAGTTCTACATATGTTTTGTTAAGGGTTTTGTCATCTCTCCAGAGGTGCAACCCATGTATTTTTAGGATGTGTGTGGTGACTAGTGCAAGCTTGCAAAGAGGTGCACTTGCTAATTCTGTTTTCAGGGACTTAGTGATTTCACCAAGTCCTGGAGTTGTTTAGTTCATGATGCCATATGTTCATATTGTTTCCTAGTGATCCGTGCCTATTTTGAGGATGATCAGTAAGGGAGTTTTGTTAATATTGTAGTTCTATATCCATCCATGTCTTTGTTTGCAATTATGGAGCACCCTAGCTTGAGTCAATCGAGCTCTACTTTTGCTACTTTGTGAATATGGGCAGATTGTCAACTTGTTTGCAATTTTTCCGGTGTTGTTGTAGTTGATCCGTGCATGCTATGCTATTGTTCTTGCCATGTCTAGCTTGTGTTTTGTGCCTTCTTTATGGTTGTATGCTTGCCTTGCCATGACTTGCACCGTGGTGAGTGCATCGAGCTCGTAAACATGCCTTCGTGAGTTATGTTTCAGCATGTCCCAGTTTTCACTAAGTCTGAAAACTGATTATGTTTTTGCTATGTTCACGTGCTTGCAATTGTATTTTCTGATCCCTTTTGGCTCAAGATCACTAAGAGACTTTTGTTAAGCTTGTTGAGTAGCTCCATGCCATGTCTTTCCTTGTCATGTTCAGGTCCTGTAGCATGTTGTTTTGTTGCTCCGAAGAGGGCTATATGATCTGAAATTTCAGACAAGTGTTAATTTCACCAAGTCTGAGATCTGTTTGTCATTTGCATTTTTGCCATGCTTGTTTGAACCTGTTAATGGATGAAATGGCCGTAGCTCAGTGCTAGACTTTTGTTAAGCATCTTGAGTGCATCCCTTCCATGTATTTTGTTGTCATGTTTGGGTGCTGTAGCATGTTCATTTCGTTGCTTTTAGATGCCTACTTGCTGTAAATCGCAGACCGGTGTCATATTTGAATCGCTTGCCATTTCCAAACTGTAACTCCGATTCCGGCGTTCTTTATATCGTTTTCAAGCGATTTCATCTCATCTTTCCAGTGGCACACTTGGATTTCCAATTTGAGGCCAGGTTCATGCATTTCCTGTCATATCTTGCATTTTGCATCCCGCATCGCATCCCGCATAGCATATCATCCTTGCATTGTGTTGTTTGAGTTTGCACGTGGTTGATTGTGTTCTTGTTGCTTGTTTGTCTTGTTTGGGTAGAGCCGGGAGACGAGTTCGCTAACGAGGAGCCCGTTGAGTTTGCTTTCGAGGATCCAGTCAACTCTCACAACTGTGCAGGCAAGATGATCATACCCTCGAAATCACTACTATCTTTGCTATGCTAGTTTGCTCGCTCTTTTGCTATGCCATTGCTACGATGACTACCACTTGCTTGCAAGCCTCCCAAATTGCCATGTCAAACCTCTAACCCACCTTGTCCTAGCAAACCGTTGATTGGCTATGTTACCGCTTTGCTCAGCCCCCTCTTATAGCGTTGCTAGTTGCAGGTGAAGATTGGAGGCCGTTCCTTGTTGGAACATCTTTTATTTACTTGTTGGGATATCATTATATTGCCATGTTATCTTAATGCATCTATATACTTGGTAAAGGGTGGAAGGCTCGGCGTCTCGCCTAGTGTTTTGTTCCACTCTTGCCGCCCTAGTTTCCGTCATATCGGTGTTATGTTCCCGGATTTTGCATTCCTTACGCGGTTGGGTTATAATGGGAACCCCTTGATAGTTCGCCTTGTTTAAAGCTTTTCCAGCAATGCCCAACCTTGGTCTTACCATTTGCCACCTAGCCTTTTTCTTTCCCTTGGGTTCTGCAGACTCAAGGGTCATCATTATTTTTAACCCCCCCCCCCCCCCCGGCCAGTGCTCCTCTGAGTGTTGGTCCAACTGAGCGATGTCCGGGGCTACCAGGGGCAACTCTGGGCTGGCCTACACGACGTCTGGCTCATCTGAGTGTGCCCTGAGAAAGAGATATGTGCAGCTCCTATCGGGATTTGTCGGCACATTCGGGCGGTGTTGCTGCTCTTGTCTTAACCTGTCGAAGTGTCTTGAATTACCGAGAGACCGAGCCTGATCGGAACGTCTTGGGAGGAGGTCTATTCCTTCGTTGACCGTGAGAGCTTGTCATGGGCTAAGTTGGGACTCCCCTGCAGGGATTGAACTTTCGAAAGCCGTGCCCGCGGTTATGGGCAGATGGGAATTTGTTAATGTCCGGTTGTAGATAACTTGAACCTTAACTTAATTAAAATGAATCAACCGAGTGCGTTACCGTGATGGCCTCTTCTCGGCGGAGTCCGGGAAGTGGACACGGTGTTGGAGTAATGTTTGCGCAGGTTGCTCTCTAGTTTCTCGCTCGTGCTTTGCCTCCTCTTCTCGCTCTCCTTTGCGAATAAGTTAGCCACCATACTTGCTAGTCGCTTGCTGCAGCTCCACTCATATTTTGCCTTGCCTTACCTATAAGCTTAAATAGTCTTGATCGCTAGGGTGCGAGATTGCTGAGTCCCTATGGCTCACAGATTACTATTACACCAGATCCAGGGCCTGATGATTCCGCTCCAGGAGACGCGTATGAGCTCAAGTGGGAGTTCGACGAAGACTCACAACGTTACTATGTCTCCTTTCCCGATGATCAGTAGTGGTGCCCAGTTGGGGGTGAACGGGACTGTTGTCGCATGTTGGGTTCTCTTTTATTTTGGCGCCGTAGTCGGGCCATGAGTGTTTGGATGATGTAATGTTATTAATGTACTTGATTGACGTGGCGAGTGTAAGCCAACTATGTAATCTTCCCTTTCATTATTATATTACATGGGATGTTGTGAAGATTGCCTAACTTGCGACATATGCCTTCAATGCGATTATGCCTCTAAGTCGTGCCTCGACACGTGGGAGATATAGTCGCATCGAGGGTGTTACAGCAGGGGCTCGAATCCGTCAAAGATCAAGTCTCCGCGGATATCGGCCGTGTAATTTAAGCTTCCAAACCTGACCTGGTGGCCAGGGGCATAACTTTCAATCTGCTCCAGATGGCCAAGCGAGTTGGCCTACAGTGCGAAGCCACCTAACACAAACATCTGTTCGGGGAGAAAAGTCTCACCCTGGACTGCATCGCTATCGATGATAGTAGGAGCCATCAAGCCTAACGGCGACGACACAGAGGAACTCTCAATGAAAGCACCAATGTCGGTGTCAAAACCGGCAGATCTCAGGTAGGGGGTCCTGAACTGTGCGTCTAAGGCGGATGGTAACAGGAGGCAGGGGACACGATGTTTTACCCAGGTTCAGGCCTTCTTGATGGAGGTAAAACCCTACGTCCTGCTTGATTTATTCTTGATGATATGAGTATTACAAGAGTTGATCTACCACGAGATCGAAGAGGCTAAACCCTAGAAGCTAGCCTATGGTATGATTGTATGTTGTCCTACGGACTAAACCCTCCGGTTTATATAGACACCGGAGGGGGCTAGGGTTACACAAGGTCGGTTACAAAGGAGGAGATATACATATCCGTATTGCCTAGCTTGCCTTCCATGCCAAGTAGAGTCCTATCCGGACACGAGACGAAGTCTTCAATCTTGTATCTTCATAGTCCAAAAGTCCGACCAAAGGATATAGTCCGGCTGTCCGGTGAGCCCCTAATCCAGGACTCCCTCACTCAACCTCTCCCTCCTCCTTGCTGGATTAAGGTGCGGGAGACGTCACCGGGCTGCACGTGTGTTGAACGCGGAGGCACCGTTGTTCGGTTCTTAGATCGGATTCGGCCACGATCTGAATCGCTACGTGTACGACTCCTCCAACCACGTTCTTGCAATGCTTCCGACTCGCGATCTTCAAGGGTATGAAGATGCACCCCCTCACTTTGCTAGTTACTCCATAGATTGATCTTGGCGACGCGTAGAAATTTTTTTAATTTCTGCAACGATCCCCAACATCAGGTTCCTTCAATGCGGCAACGATGGCCCGAAGTTGGGTCTTGCATTCCTCCAGCTCCTGTGACAGTCGAGTATTCTTCTCTGTAAGAACCTGCACAATACATGATCCTTAAATCAGTTGTGCCAACTGTTTCAAGTCTCAGGGGCTACTGATATATATACTCATCAAATTTTCTTACCCGTACATCCTTTACATACTGGTTCGTGGCTCTGGCTAGACCATTTTGAGCAGCACGGATGTACGCATCTCCCGAGTTGAATGCATCAAACGCCTCTCGGGAGAAACAAGCGTCACGGAGTATGGCTCGGCGATGCCTGTGATTCATGGCGCTCTCCACTTTGAAATTCGTAGCGGATATCTTATCCGCATCCTCTGTAGAAGGAGCATCCGGCGTGTACCTCATGTTAGCTTCCGCCTCTGTGTCCGGCCCTGGAGCCCGACTGGTAGAGGCGTGATCGGGGACCTCTCCGGATATTGTCCGACGACTGTTCTTCCTTCTAGGAAACACGGGTGTTATTATGTTTTTAAAGACAACAACCATGGAGTGAGGTGTTGCATCATACCTCTGCGCCGACGTCTCCATCCAGACCGCCTTCCTCTTTAGCCTGTCCGGCTTTGAAACCCCTTGTTGGCGAGTCGCAGCCGGCTCGGCATGGCGTCCCGAGGGCCTTCCCTATAAAACACCGTTTGTATACGGTAGGTGAAGTGCATAAAAGGAAATCCTTTTCAAAGGTTGGGACTCCGGTCTCATTTACCTGCGAGGCTGGGAGTAGCCCAGGGTAGTCGGCTATAATGGCCACCATGGCATCATCACAGCTTAGCTGATAGAAAATCCTATCAATCAGCTCCACGAATATGTCCGGATCCTATTTCAGGCCGAGGTCGAGGACCCGCTCAGGATCCTCCGGTTGTGGAGGTGGGCTATTGATCTCCCCTACCGCCTTACGCAGTTCCTGCGATGAAACGACAAGGTAAATATTTATCACGAAAACAAGGGTAGGATGGAAGTAAAAAGAGCAGAAGCTCACCCAACTTTGAGGGTTGTTCATGGAGAATCCATCCCGTGGCTTGATGCGGAGGAACTCCTCTTCTTCCCCCTTATACAGATCGGATAGAATTTTTGCTAGAGCAGCAACTGAATCCAGTCCCTTGCGCCCGCACCAAGTGGCATCATCTTCCCCGTTGAAGTGCCACATGGGGTGGCCTCGATATTGAAGTGGCTGCACCCCCCGCATAATGCATATTGCCCTAACCTCGGTTATGGTCAGTCCTGATTTGGCCAGCAACTTTATCCGGCCCATCAGATAAAATACGTCTCTATCATCTTCCTCCTGTGGGCTCCGTGGGCGCCAGCTTAGGCGTTTCTTCAAAGGGGCATTGTCGAACTCAGGAAGACTAATCCAGATAGGATCCGGGAGAGGAACATCCTCCATATAAAACCACTCCAAAGGCCAGTCCTCGGACGTCTTCTTTGGGGTACCGGATAGGTATCCGGTCCCGGCGACACGCCATACTTCGGCTCCGCCCACTTGATATATTGATCCCTTTTGTGTACGGGGCACAAGGCAGAACAACTTCTTCCACGTCGCGAAATGAGCTTTGCAACCCAAAAACGGCTCGCAAAGGGCTATGTAACCAGCGGTGTGCAGTATGGAGGCAGGGGTGATGTTGTGCAATGGAGGCCGTAGAACTCCAGGAGCCCTCGGAGAAATGGATGGATTGGAAATCCGAGTCCCCTTAACAAATAAGGGACAAGGCATACCCACTCCCCCTTAGAGGGGTTGGGAAAGCTCTCCGCTTGCTCCCCGCCGTTATAGGTGGCGAGCCCGGCTCGAACCGGGACCATATATGCTGGAGGGAGGAATCCCTGGGTCTGTAGCTTCACTAATTGGCTGTGCGGGACGGAACACTTCTCCCAGTCTCCGGGCTTGGGGCTCCGGGAGTGAGAGGAGGAGATGAGCTGGTCAGCCATGTTGGGATGGATTTTTTCGGGCGCGCTCCGATGAATGCTCGCTGAGGGAGGATGGTGTGGTTTGGATCTGAGAATCCTCGTCTCGTTAATAGACAGTTCATTCACATAGATGGGGTGGTAAATGTAAAAACACCCTGGCTCCTCACATTCGCTTGACACATGGAAGATGGCCATTATTGGACGCAGAAGCCAAGAAGCGCAACATTTACGAAAAGCCAGACACTATTTAGCAGGTACTCAGAGTTTGAAGAAGAACCCGCCTTGCAATGCCGAAGACAATCTGCGCGCCGGACTCATCGTCATTGAAGCCTGGTTCGGGGGCTACTAAGGGAGTCCTAGATTAGGGGGTATCCGGACAGCCGGACTATATCCTTTGGCCGGACTGTTAGACTATGAAGATACAAGATTGAAGACTTCGTCCCGTGTCCGGATGGGACTCTCCTTGGCGTGGAAGGCAAGCTTGGCAGTACGGATATGTAGATCTCCTTCATTGTAACCGACTCTGTGTAACCCTAGCCCCCTCCGGTGTCTATATAAACTGGAGGTTTAGTCCGTAGGACCAACAACAACAATCATACCATAGGCTAGCTTCTAGGGTTTAGCCTCTTCGATCTGGTGGTAGATCAACTCTTGTAATACTCATATCATCAAGATCAATCAAGCAGGAGTAGGGTTTTACCTCCATCGAGAGGGCCCGAACCTGGGTAAAAACATCGTGTTCCCTGTCTCCTATTACCATCTGCCTAGACGCATAGTTCGGGACCCCCTACCCGAGATCCACCGGTTTTGACACCGACAATATGGATCAATCAACCAATATGGGGGGGGGCATGTATGTACTGAAATCCTCCAAGAGAACCTTCAAAAATCATAGTACATTGTCATTGTAAACTTGGAAAAAGGTGTCACAAATTGAACTCCCTTATGGTTAACATTTAACAGGAAAGGAACATCACCTCGATATATAGCTTCTCCAGGCATGGAAAGCTCTCAGGAAACTGACAACTTGCTCTAGGTCGGGCCCGATAGATTCTAGTGCCAAGACCTTCACTGTGCGCAGTTTTGGAGTCAAGCTTGTCGGAATCATTTTCTGAATGACAGACGGACAAACATCTTCAAAATTAGAAATAATGATAATTTGTAGAAGGAGAGGTAGAAGGCGGTTGTTGTACCTGAACGGGTGTGGATCCAATAACAAGTTCGGACTATTTGTCAAACGAATAGCACACCACTATTAATTTCGGCGCGGAAATGACATTGATTTTTTTGGACCTTCTTTATCAACTACAAGTAATCTCTCAAGTGCAGGTGTGTCCTGGATGACCATATCATGGTCCACCTTTTGTGTTGTCTTCCTGCCGCACCAGCAACACACATAAATAGTCCGGAGAGTCATGGAGGTGATGTGGAAGGTACTCAACCCATTGATCGCCTAAAGACGAAGGTACTCGAGTGCAGTACAGCCACGGAGCAGGCACTCCATGTCACCCTTTGAGAGGCAGACGGCGATGAGCTCGAGGTGCTTCAGTCGTGGTAGAATAAGAGCGGGCGTGTCATTGAAGGGTGGGAAATGGCAGTTCCTGAACTTGGCGACGCGCAGCGTGGGCGCGAGGCGGAGTGCGGACGTTGGCAGCGACTGCATATTCCCATCATCAAAAGTGAGCTCCACGAGCTGATCTAGGGCAGGGGATTGGAACAAGTCTTCAAGCTTGGCTCAATCCTTGCCGTTGGAATGGAACTTTCCCATTCTAAGGCCTTTGGTTGGGAAAAGGTGACTGCCAAGGATCTTGGATAACGCATCCAAGCTTTTGCGATAGCCATGGCAGAGCTCGTGGGTGTCGATGAGGTCGAGAGGGCTGGAGTTCCATAGGGGGCGCCACCGCCCGGAAAGGAGGGTTGTCCGCGCCCCATATTTGATTGGGAGGAGGGAGATGATGACTCTCAACATATCATCGGGGAGGCTGCTGATTAAGTCTAGGCCTGCTGGAGTCGCTTGCGGTTCTAGCTCGCCCCGCCTCCGCTTGTTGGCAGCCCCGTTCTCCACCTCCAGAGTCTCCTTGTCAGCGGCGCTTTCTGATAGAAATGGGAGTACTGGGAATATTTAGTTAAAATAGGGCAATAGAAAAGTGTATTGGTAACTAGAAGTTATTAGGTAGGAATATAGTAAGATAAGGGAACATCAATTGGTTGCTTAAATACTACACAATTCATTTGACATTGCTGGGTAAGTCAACATATGCAGATAGTTGAAAAGAAAACTTACTTCGAATAAAGTCTGGACGGATGATTTTGTCGGGGAAGTTAGCATATATCTCATGACCAGGCCCTTCTATTGCAGTGCAATTTTAGTGCTAGCTTTTAGTACATAAAACTTTGCAATTTCATTCCAAAAGTCAGTGCCAAAATAGGATTCACCACGTTCATCAAGTCTTACAGTAGCAACGATTGTAAATCCATGGTTTGTGTGCAGTATGACATTCGTGGAGCCTTGATGTATGTAAAGGGAAAAATTGTGCACTACATAATTTGTTGCATAGCGAGGGATGTCCTGCAGAAAATGGTAGGGTTGTTAAAGAAAATATGGTAAATGCAAAAATGGGCCCAAATTGAAAGAACTGTACAACAGTTGAAATCAAAGGACACAAGTCTATAATTAAACAGATAGGGTAAACATGATGTCATGGAAATATGAGAGTAATCGAAAGAACAATACATCATTAATTTGCCTCATATAGAAAGAAGAGGGGGGAAAATCCCCTTTGACGTATATGGTGCATGTGGCACCTTTTATCCAAATGTAGCAATATTTAGAATATGTTCAGGAAAGTAGGCCATGCCAACTGATTTAGGGTGAGATTGAACATACCGCACGCGTCCTCAAGTTATCTGGTATGATGAGATGGAATCTCTGGTGGCAGTCGCCAAGTCCTGAAGTATCGGCACACTATACATTCTATGAATGAAAGAAAACCCTCAAATCAGCTCGAATAAAAATGAATTCACGGCAATTTCCGCCGGGTGATTAAAGGAGGCAGATGAACTGGGATAAGAGATGAGATAATATCTCGTTAAATTAGTTACCTTGTCGTCCATGAGAAAGAACCCTTAGTACGACAGATTCCCCAACCGAGCGGAGCTGGTTTGACCGCGAGCAGCGTCGAGAAAGTCGATGGCGATAGGTGGCGGCAAGCGGAAGTGGAAAAATGCGGCGGGCTTTGCCGGCAGCCTGGTGGCGGCGGCAGGCGGAGAGCTAAGTGTTTACCGCCGCGATAGGTGGTGCCATGGCATAGACGCGGAGGAGCTTGTGCAGGTGTGAATGGGGAACGTACCGGAGGGGCCGAGGTGGGTGGTGGGCGGGGTGAGGGTTTTTGTGACGTGGGGATGGTGAGGTTTTTTTTCTTTTTTGAATTGGGTGGTGAGGGTTTTCTGTCCCACAAAGAATTTTAGGGGCGACGGTTTGCTAGAGCGAACCATGTGTGGTTGACGTAGCAGACGAAATGAAAGTCATTGCACACGGTTGCAATTTTGGGAGCCGTGTGTGATTGACGTACTACCTCTGTCCTGGTTTATTGGTCCCCCATTGTAATTTTTACCAAAATTTGGCGAAATAATTAACATACTCAAACATAGATAATAAGCGTACACATAGATAAGCATAGTTCAACCATAAGTAGTACATAGTTCAACAATATTAAGCATACTCAAGCGTACATATATAGTTCCATCCATCCCACATCTCATCTCACAGGCCGGCACGATCCTGAAGCTTCTCCAGGTACTCAGCATACGCTCCGTGCGCCACCCTGCGAGAATACTTTTTCTTGAAGGAGCCAACGGTCCATCCTCTTGCATGCGCCAGAACACTTAGATACGCGTCATGAAGCTTCTGGTTGCAAAATGGGCATCCATAGCCGCCGTTTCAGGTCATAATATGCCTATTATGCATTCCCGCATAAAACTCCCTCAGGATTTTCCTGTTGTACCTCCTCTGGACATCTTCATCCTCGCTGTCCACATCGTCAGACATCACCTATACAAATAGTAAAACAAATTTGGCATCAAATCACTGATTACATGCCGTGAAGTAGGATTAGGAATTTATGGCTATTTATTTATACATATCCAGAGATTATGGTTCGATTTTTAAGCACGGTCGTCTATGTACAGACCAATCTTGAAGAAAATAATGGCACAAACATAGGTAGGTCATTCAAAATCAATTGTCAAGTCTAGGCTAGGAATTATTAGCACGAACACTAACCCTAGTCGGATTACTAGCAAAAATCATTTGCACAGATGAAACAACTAATCACTTATCACCTGTACCATTCAAACAATCAATACACTACACGGATCTAACGAAACTTACTCAGATTTCATGGATTGGGAGAACATAACCACAAGATTTCTATTCCAAAAAGGGGGAGGCAGGAGTAACCAGAGAAACCCTATGATCTATTTGACACATAAATGGGTATAGATGACTAACCAGCTGTCCGTCGTTGTCAGAGTCGTCGCTGGAGTGGTCGTCGGAGTCGTCGTTGGAGTGGTCGTCCGAGTTGTCGCCGGAGTGGTCGTCGGAGTCGGTGTGGAACTCCGCCTCTGGCTGTGGAAGCTCGACGCCGTCGACGATGTCAGGGTGCAGCGATAACTCGCCGGCCGTGACGGCAACCTCTGTCTCCATCTCCAATCTGTGCTCTGGTGCTTTAGCAGCCCCGGCGTCACCACTCCCTCCGATGGGGCGCTTCGGCGGCATCCTCATACACTGACGGCTTTGAGGACTAAGAGCGGCGTCGAGGTTGCAAGCGGAGAGAGAGGATTGTGTGTGCATAGCGAGGATCGGGGGTGCGGCCGCTCGGGCGCACCATTAATATGGAGTAGTGGGAGTTGTGGGAGAGAGGCGGGCGGTGGTCAAACCGATGGCTCGCCTCCCGGTGAGCCTGCGCACCGGACTGCTTGCATGCCTACCAAAGTTTCACACAGCTACTCGCACGCCTCCCGATGACACTGTGCAGCGAGCACGCCTTCGTCAATTCACACACCTGCACGCACGCCTCCCCGTCTGCCTGCGCGGCGGACTGCTCACATGCATCCCGTCAACTCACGCCTGCTCGCACGCCACACGGGTTGTGCGGCGGCACGTATATTGTTTTTCTATTTGGATGATTAATGGTGCCGCTTTATTGCTTAACCGAAGCATGGCATGTATCCATTTTTGGTCTAACGCTCATGGTTCGAATAAATAATCCATTTGGGATATTGGTTCCCAACTAGCAAAAGAGCCTGTGCGTTGCAACGGGAGAGAAAACATAACACACGCTCTTAACTCAACAACCATCACTCAAGACCACAATAGGTCAATCTCCTTTATTTTTGCGAGGCATCATATTTGTGTTGCCGCTTATCCTCCTTCTCACCCTCGCCGGCGATGGCCTCGGTGTTCACACAAAACAACAAAAAACGTGTGTTGAATATGGATAATCCTAAGACGTCTCTCTCTCCCTCTCTCCTCCCTCTCTCTCTCTCTCGATCTCGCTTTCTCTTACTCCCGCGATGAGAAATCTGTTGTTTTCCCCTGCGACATTTTTTAGAGGTATGCATGTGTAGTTATCGATGTTTTCTTTTCCCTATATGGTTATAGTGGGGTGTTTATTTGCAACCTGGATCGCCGCCGATATGAAAAAAACGGATCTTGCGCTATAAATTATAAGTTTGCTTCCATAACAATATTTTAAAAATATTTAACAGGTAAAATTAACATCATATTTAGATCCCACACATTTTTCTAATAAAATTTCATATATAATATGTTAAAATCGAATTTACGGTTTAAAAGATACAGATGATTTAGAAAAACATTTGTTTTTGACTCAAATATATTCCAAAATAATATTTAAAAATACTTAACAGGTAAAAATAACATCATATTCATATTCTACATATTTTTCTAATCAAATTTCATATATAACATGTTCAAATCGGAGTTACGGTTTAAAAGATATGGATGATTTTAAAAAGTATTTGTTTGACTTGAATATGATCCGCGGATGAATTACCTAAAACATCAGGTGGGTTTTCGAAAAATGTAAAATAACGGTTCGGGCATGACTTAAATCCGGACGGCGGGTTGATTTCAAGAAAAGACGTGGACTTTGTGTAAAATATGACAATAACGATTCGTTTTAACTTAAAACAGGACTGCGTGTTGAATTCTCTGAAATAGAGGAACTTTTCTAAAAAATGCCATGACGGACAAAAGAAACCCAATTTGCTTTATTATTAGGTAAAGATTATTAATAATCTCCCGTCTGTAATTATATAAAGATTACATCAAAACTGGTCTCAAAATTTGACAAATGAAAAGTACAATGCCACTTTGTATTGGTGTCCATATGACAACACGATAAGTTTCATGAACTTCAAATAAGTTTTGGATGTACTAGAATTTAAAAATCAAGACTCTCAATGTTTGAAATTTGTTGCACTAGGAGTAAACATGCACCCAGTGAGACACATGTGTTTTTGCAATCCATTTAGGTGCACTGTCACGTGTGCATGTAGCTCAAATTTGATTTTTGCACATTATATCCATAGAAAATCAATCAATCAATGTACCAAAAGGTCTTAATGATCTCTGTGAATTTTTTGAAATTAAAACGTCCCTCCTTTGGTAACATGTATGTTCACCGCGGGATAATTAATTTAACATGCATCGTAGTTGCGGTGAATTCGCGGTGTGTGTGTGTGGGTGTGTGCGTCTGGGAGTGGCGGGTGGATCGTAGTACACTATGAGTTGTGAGCCACCGTGTGGGTTGGCCATTTTGTTAGGCAGGTTGGTGCCACATTAGAGTCGTGAAATCATTATTTAAAACATTATACAACCCTTTCATACATAAAAGTTTTGGTCACATGCAGTCGATGGTTGTCCTACACGACACTCGATACTCGCATGTGACGCTTTCTGTGGGCCCGCGAGGTCGTCGTCCATCACTTTGACGAACAACCGGCAGTGAGGTTAATTTGACCAGCAAGGTGTAATCTTTTTTGTTTGTGTTATGGTGGTATATATTACGCGTCAAAGAGGTGGGAGGGGACTAGCATATATACTATACGTATGCGTCCGTGAACAAGTACACCTCACTCAGTGTCGGGACTTTTTGGTTACCGAGGCACGTGCCGCATCAAAATTGTGAAATTGGTTATTCAAACATCACACAACACCTTTTGGGGCCACATGCATATATATCCTAGCTAGGACACTCATGTGTGATGCTTCCATCTGTGGGCCCACGAGGCCATCGTCAATGCATGCATCACTTTGACCTACATCGGGAGAGGTTAATTAATTTCACCATTGATGAGGATTCTTTTGGGTTGTACATATATTACGGCAGGAGCATATAGTATGCGGTGAAGAGGGGGGAAGGGGACATTAAATGTATTATGCTTGGTATGAACCTCGCTCTGTGTGGGTGGATGGTTTATGGTTTTTGAGGCATGTGGCACATCACAGTTGTGCATTTTGGGTATTCAACATATATATGTTTGGCCCACATGCAATGCGGTGGTGGTTGTCCTCTCGCACCCACTTAAGCGGTTATCAGCGATATCGATGCTTTCCATCTATGGGCCCGCTTGGTCCATCACTTCTTTTTGCCTAACAACAAGAGAGGTTAATTTGACTTAGGAGGGGATTATTATTTTTGCTCTGGGATGACATGCATGATACACTTTGAGCACACACATATGCATGTTTATGCATGAATCCCTCCCATCGAGTCGAAGTGGCTAGTACAACGACACCATCATGAACCAATCTCGCTCTGTGTGGGGAGCTAGTGTACAATTTTTGACACACGCGCCAGATCAATGTTGTGTATTCAAACATGCAAGCACGGATCACCTCCATACATATGCATGTAGTGGTTGCCTTCGAACGATACACTCACTCGCATGGTTATCGGCGACAAGCCTATATATTCGTGGGCCCGCGTGGACATCCATGATCACCTTGACCAACAACAAGATAGGTTACCATGGCGGATTCTTCATTTGGTTAGTGTTATCGTAGTATAGGTCATGGTGAGATTCAGACCTAATTAAGTTTGAGCGCATATACTATGCATGCATGCATGCATGCATATATGAATCCCCGTCATTGGCTTGAAGTGTGGTGTAACATACATATGCATCGTCAACCTAACCCTCACTCGGTGTGGAGATTTCTAGTTCGAAATCACAGTGCCACATCAAAGTTGTTCATTGTTACTCAAAAACACACCTCTCCATACATATGTTTGGGCCACACGCATGCAGTGGTTGTCTTCGGGGACTAGCTACTTGCATGATTATTGGTGAGCTAGCCCATCTCCGGGGTCGCATGGATGGCCATCACTTTAACCAACAACAAGAGAGAGGTTGTACGACCAAGGTGGATTATTCTTGGTCCGTTTTATGATCCATCTTGGTGAGATATATGCCTCTTTGGCCCGCCGACTGAAAGTGTGTGTGTGTGTGGGGGGGGGGGTTGCTACATCGCACTTTGCTAGGTGACACTACAAAAAAAGACACATCCGTGACATTTTGGGCCGAATGAAAAAAAAATTATGTCATACTTATGACACTTCTATGACGATAATTGTGACAATACCCGGTATCATCATAGATGTGGTGGGGTCCTACTTCTATGACAAAAAATCATGACGGAAAATGGGCTTTTCGTCCTGGGCAGGCTAGATACCAGCTGCATGACATTCTTTGGGCCGTCCATGACGAAGAAACCCGTGGTAGAAGCGAGGGTGAGGAAAATATCGGAGGGGGGGGGGAGTTCCCGGTTACAGTGGGTGGTCGGGGCCCGAGCGATGCGCGTTTCTCTCATACGTACGCGCGTGTGTGTGAGGCGTTGCGCTCTAACTAAGCCCTGAGTGAGGCGTTGGGCTCTAATTGAACCCGAGCGATTGCACTGCAGGCTACACGTTACTGAACCCGAGCGATCGATCGATCCCTTGCTGTTAACTAAACCCGAGTGATTCATTCGCTATTGCTGCTAACTGAAGTCGATCGAACACTGCTGCCTTCTTCCCTGGATGAACAATGAGCGTTGTTGAGGGGGTTTGGATGAACAGTTCCGGGTGGGGGTTGGATGAACAGGAACCCGTGGTAGTAGAGGCCGTTGCCGCTGGATGAACAGTACCCCGATCGATCGAGCCGGTGGATGAACAGGACCCCGTGGAGGGCTGGATGAACAGGACCCCATGGAGGGCTGGTTGAACAGTAGCTGGTGGAGGGCTGGTTGAATAGTAGCCGGTGGAGGGATGGATGAACAGTAGCCCGTGGAGGGGTGGTTGAACAGGACCCCCGTGGAGAGGGTTGGTTGAACAGTAGCTGGTGGAGGAGCGCGCCGTGGAGGCTGGATGAACAGGAGCCTGTGGATGAACAGTCGCAGGTGGAGGCTGGAGGAGGTCGACGGTGGATGAACAGTAGCCCCTGGAGGCAGTCCACGGTGGAGATGGACAGTATCCCGTGGAGTTCCGTTTTGTGGTACGCCACACCCCTCCCGATGAACAGGACCCCCGTTCCGACCGTAGTGCCCCAACACAAGTCTGTTTCCTCTGTTTTGCGGTACGCCACACCCCTCTCGATCAACAGGACCCGTTTCGACCATAGGAGGTCCGTTTCCTCCATTTTGCGATACGCCAGACCCCTCCCGATGAACAGGATCCCGTTTCCACCGTGGCCGGTCGAACACAAGGTCGTTTCCTCCGTTCTGCGGTACGCCAGGCCTTGTTTTCATCGCCTGTTCCGTCCAAGCCAGTTGGCTCCTGATGAACAGCACGCATTCTGTTGCCTCCCGATGAACATGACGCATTCCGTTGCCTCCCCGTGAACACGACGACGATACAGTTTCTCCGTTCCGACCCAGCCACAACCATGTACATGAGCTCTGGCCGTACGTCTGCACGAGTAGGCATTCGAGACCCCGCCCGTATGTACGTATGTGGCTGTATTTACTTTCTTGCACCCTGGCCGATGTACGTACGTGTACATGCTACGTGCGCGCCTCTACTACCACACATGCCCTTCCTTACACGCCGACAGTTCGTCGCTGCAGCCTGCAGACAGACCAATCGACCAGTATGTATCTACACGTTCGTGACCAGAATGACAACGCTACATACGCTTCGACCGGGTGGGTACTGACTGTCCGGCACTTCCTTGCGTGCGAAGATGTAGCTGGTGGGTCCCAGCAGTCAGGGGGCGAATCATTTTTTTCCCGTAATATGGACGCACTTCCTTGCATGTGAAGATGTAGCTGGTGGGTCCCAGCAGTCAGGGGGCGAATCATTTTTTTGCCTGTAATATGGACACACTTCCTTGCATGCTAAGAGGTAGCTGGTGGGTCCCACCAGTCAGGGGGGAAACATTTTTTTTGTGAAATACGGTGACCCGTCCGGTGGGTCCCTACTGTCAGGTGGAGGAATCATTATTTTGCGCGTAATAAGGAGGCACTTCCTTGCTGCGGTTGTGGACCCAGCTGTCAGCCTCTCCACGTACAGTACTCTTCTGATGGAAGTCGTTCCTTGACCACGTTGACCATGCCGCACCGAGAGCACCAAGGCGGTGGACGACGACGAGGCCTAGGAAGGGGAAGACGCGGCAGTGGATGCCCACGCGGAGAGGAGTACGAGGGTTCACAGGTTCGACTGCGGTGTGAGGATGCCGTCGCCGCAGGGCCTGGCCAGCGGTGGAGTGGTAGCGGGAGGTGAGGCCTCCGCGGCAGCACAGCCGACCACGGGAGGCAGGAACAGGCGGCACGACCGGCGCTACTTTGGGCGGCTGGAGCAAGAAGACCAGAGGTTGAAGAATCACAACGGTCGTTGGATGGACATCGTACGATCACTGTAGCTATAATTGTTTATATTAACTAAGTTGACAAAGCCCTTGGTACGCGTAAACTTAGTAGGCCTACAGGTCAGCCTCAAAAACGGTGCGCCCCAGATGTCAGGGGGATGAATCATTTTTTGGGCGGCTGAAGCTAGAATATCCGAGGTTGAAGAAGAAGCATGACATCCGTTGGATGGACATCCAACGGACACTCCTGCTAGAACCGTGTATTGACTATAAGTTGACAAAGCCTTGCATACGCGTCAACTTAGTAGGCCCACAAGTGTGTGGCAGAGAACTTATAGCCCATTTGCGATTTGTAAGAATGCACAGCCCGTTTTTGAATTCTAATGGAATTTACTAGAGCCCATTTACAGTTTGTTAAAATTACAGCCCATTTTCTAGCTAGGAGAACGATTAATAATTTCAACCAACCGTTCAAAACAAAATTAAATAAAATTTCCCACATTTTGATAGGATCTGAAATATTTTTTTTCTGAAATTTCTAGTCAGATTAAATACAATTTCAATATAAATTTGTATTACGTAAAAATCCAACGAAACATTGCGCGCGCAACAATTAATGAAATTAAAATTTTCAAAATCCAAAAGTAATATTTTATAAACTAATTACGTGTTTGGTGCATTTTTTATAGTTACTGCCCATTTTTTATAATTACATCCCATTTATTATTTCTTAAAGCCCATTTTCTTGTTAAGCCTAAAGCATCCGTCCTAGGAAAGATTTGTAGCCCAGCGGGGCGGAGAATAACAAGTTGACCCGGATTGTGTACAACTATCGGCCCAGTTGCATTGCTGATGTTGAAAAAAGGCCTATGTAGTACAGTACAACCTTACATGGCTACTCAGCCCACATTCAGCGGGCCGGAAAGGCCCAAAAAAGGCTTCTGTACAACTTTTTGAAGTCACTGAGCTCAATTAATAACTTAAGAAAAAGTTAGAATACAATGGAACCTAATTAAAAGCTGTCACGAGTGAAGAAATAATTCATCGGGTCCCACTTGTGTGTGTGTGCGTGTGTGTGTGTGAGAGAGAGAGACCCATCGGTCGATGCTTGTAAATACATCTTTCAGCCATATGCATTGATGATGCTCAGTAAAAACTTATATAGTTGACACAATCATATAGAACATCATAGCACACTGAACTTGCATACGAAAATTTCACGCAGGCGGCACAATCAGGGTGGAAGTAGTGGATCGCTACGGGTAGGGCTATGTTGAAACCAACAAACTCGTACATAACAGTTCATCATCTTTATCAATGACGGGGGAATATCTTGAATGTTGTGCAAAGAAAATAGACAGACAACACAATATATAAGTTATGCTAGAACATTAAGTTGACGTACAGCCCTTTCTAAAAAAAGTTCAGGTAAAAAATAGAACAGGTCATCTGACAAGATTCAGTTGTTACCTCGAATTAGAGCACATCCAGGCAGCCAGCCCTGCCTCTTCTCCCAAAGAAGCAGTGGCCTCCGCTGCGCGATGGAGTAGGCCCTGTGCCATCCATCGTTCCGAGCAACACGGGGAAAGTCTGGCGTTGACTCCTGTAATGGACGTCGTCAACGGACCCGGGCACCAGCGGCGGCGGCAGGACTTTGATTGATGGATTGACCACTTCTTCGACATGCACAAACACTCGATACAGGTACATCCCTCATGTGGTCCGCGGCCGCCTTGGTGGCGACGAGTAGTACAACCTAGTTCCTGCACCGGTATCTCAACACCAATCACCTTCGGTATGGTGGACGGCTTCTTCATCCATGCCATAACCGTCAGAGCCCAGCTGTCTGGAGGAACAAACATACTTATGAGCTCACCTCCAAGGTCGTTGATAAGCTCATTCATGGACTCGTTGTTCCAAGCATGTCGAGGCATGCCGTGGAAGGTAATCTTTGTTAAAAACTCAAGCTCAGAGGGCACCGAGCCCCATCCTGGGTGCCACCGATCAAAGCTCACCAGCACACCATTGCAGAACAAACGCCGGGAAGATTCGAACACACGACTGCAGTCAAAAGTTGTCCAGAACCTGACGAAGAAATCAGCCGGTGGCGGACAGACTTCGACGAGCAAGTCACTTATTTGGATGCCGTGCGCAATGACAAGAGCTTTGACAAGGTCGTCTGGCGAGACGGGAGGCCAGTCGCCGTTGATGGTTACCATCAGCACTTTGCCGGCAAACTGGTCGTCAAGCGCCGCCATGCCATTGTTGAGCGACAACACGCGGCGGCTGAAGGCAGGACGAACCTCAGGATCTCCGGCTCGGAGATCCGCGTTGACCGGCGACATGATAGTGCGCTTGAGTACAGGGAGTATAGGAGGGGGATTTGGGGGAACTGTAGTAGGAATCGAGATTCCAGAGGTGGGGGAGGGGCAGTTGATTGGGGATGAAAAGGTGGCATGAATTTCGAACACGCGTCAATATGCTCTCGTCGCGCAAGCGCACGAAGACACCTGTCGCGCCCACATGTCGGCCTAAGAGTCCTTATTCTTTATTTTTTTGAGAGCCCGGCCTTTTTTAGGATCTTTTGAGATCCCGGCCTGAGAGTCATAATTGACCTATTTGGCATCGCGTTACTACTTGGCCCATATTCAACGACACCTCACTGGCCCAAACAAGTGTACATCATCGAAAAGACACTAAGCTCAAATTATAACTTGAAAAAAGGAGATATACTCTGAACACTGGAGAATGGTGATGCCCTCATTTAGCCCACCAGCAGTTCGAGACAATAAACAGTTCGAAACAACAATATATACAACATTCAAACACTGACTAGTGACTACTACTGACATAAACAACAAGACATGATAGTTCATAAGAAGTCTTGCTACACCACCAAAACGCACCCATCTGCAGCACTCAGACTCTCTTGATCCAGACGAGAATGACATTCTAAATAGAGGCAACTATTACATAGTAAGAGTGACATAGACGAGGATGACCAAATGACAAGGAATATGCATAACAAAAGAGATAACTACCCATCAAGAACAAGCAGCAAAGACAACAAGTCATTCGAGGAGGGATGATCCAACACCATAATAATTTGCAGCCCCGATTCAGCCACCAGTGATCCGGAGACACCAGTACTCCACCCTTTCGACGCAACAGCCCAATTACCTATCAACCTGAAGGCTTGTACCACATCACTGCCTGTCGGACTCGACACATCCAAGGATCAAAGTTAATTCGGATGCCTTTGTCATTCTCATCTTCTTTTGGCTGCAGGCTGTATCATTGACAATCAGGGGAGTTTGCTCCCAAACTCCTAGGGCTCGCCATGTAGACATAGTTTTCCATAGCAAATAGAGCCTCTATGCCATCAAGGTCCTTGCCAACGGTGATCTCCTGGTTAATCGGATAATTGAGTCCCAGAAACAGAGAGTATGAACCAAGGTTGTTTACCCGCCTCCAACTCAAAAATCCTGCAGGCCCCAACAAGCTGGTATCCTGCTCATAGACATAAAAACCACTGTCCGGATACTCACGTATTTCACGGTGCTTGCATACAGTAGGGTTTTTGCAATATAACTTTTCCGGCTCATGTGTCCGAATGATCATCAGTCTTTTGCCGTCCTCTAATCAAGCGAGGAACCAGGTGTGCTTCCCTGTTTTTGGAAAAGGTGGTGCAATTACAAAGGGCAGTAACTGTAGGGACACTGCATCATATCAAAAAGGACATGCATTATTAATGTAAGATCAGCATTGTTCAGAGTATGAGTAGGATAATGCAAGAAACAACATTGATATGTCCCTGTTGGATCTGGGAGGAAAATACAGGGAAATTTATACTGGGTTCAAAAATATAGATGTGCCATGCATGGTTATACTCATGTTATCTCACAATCGATTCTTCATAGGAAACTACCATGTCATGCATGTTATGTAATCATGTTATGTCCTCACAAACAAATTCTTCAAGGAAACTAACAGACCATGCATTGTTATATACTCATGTTCTGTGGGCAAAATTTTTGTGAGCATATTATTCTAGCTATTGATTGCTGAAGGGCGAACATAGGTATGTACACATGGTAAGCATTATAGGATTTCACTACTTCAAAATATAGAGTTCTCCATATGCACATTTGCTTCCCTAATGTATGGTTAGATGAAATCAACAGTGTGATGCATGTTTCTACATCATGAAAATGAGGAAACTAACATGACCATTGATACACACTCATATTTAGTAGTATATAGATTACTATAAAATAAGGAGAATATCAATATCTTCCTAACAGTTTGATTATTCAGGGGTACAAATTGGATGTAATGACATGGTCACAATCGCATGAATTAACTCACTCCAAATATAGCTGATTTACGATGTTTCTAATACATTGCCATAGTTCTACACAAATTCTGCTCAAACAGGGATATGTCAATCATCACAAAAAGTTCAAACAGTGTTATGGCGTCATCATTAACATCAGATGGAAACAACTTACACGCGCTGTCCCAGCAATACATGGTGCCATTTGCTTTGTCGATCGCGTAGATGATGCCATTGTGTTCAATAGCATCACAGAAGTGTGTATCAGCTTTGACGATGATCCACTACGAGCTAAGTTGTCTCCAGCTAAAGAAGGCACCGGCGGAAAGATAGGAGAGTCCCTTGTCGAACAACACAATTAGCTTGAAGTCTGCGTAATCCGCATGTCGTATGGGCACTTGGCAGATTACAATCTTCTGCAAAACAAGGTGCATCCAACTGACGATGTAATCTACATGACTTGGACCGCGAAGTTAAAACTCTATATCATCCAACGGAGGAAGGATAATCTCATGGGAGGTCTGGAAGTTCACGAGCACCAACTTTTCCCCGTCTTCTCTGATGGAAGCCATCCAGTGGGAGTTCATGCTGACCCAGTACATACCTGCAAGAAGTTTCGAGCAATGGTGATCGGATAGAAGTCGAGGGAAATGATGTATGGCGACCCACTACATACCTACGAAGAAGTTTCGGCTAATGGAGGTTGGATTGAAGTCAAGGGGCATCATGTACGCCTCTGTATCATGGTGAGCAAATCTCGCAAGACCAGATAGCAGCAAGTAGGGTGTCTTGAAAAGCTTAGGCCTTGCTTCGACGATGGCCGTGTGCATGCCCCTCGAGCATGCAGCCAGCCGCAGGGCGCTCAACATATCCATACATGAACAACAGAGGTCGAGGACGTCACTAGGGAGATTGCTCCAATCGTGGCTCATATGGATGTTGCGCGGTTCGCGTTCGGCCATTGTGGAGTTTGGAAGGTGGGGTTTTGGAGGGCTTGATTTACAAGGGAGAATGCTTTCGGTGCTGGAGCGGCTAGCAAGGGAATAGTGGTACTGGGGGTGGCAAGCGAGGCGAGGGTACGTGGGGGCACAGTGAGATAATGAAGAGTGACCTCAGGATCTCCGGCAAGACGGAGATGGAGATGGAGTGGTGCTAGGGGAGAGGGAGACAAGGCGAGGCATGCGATACAACGGTGGTGACAGTGACTGCACAGTGCACAAGGTGAGGCTGACTTTGGTAACCCGGACACGCCGCCTGGACTGGTGTCACCTCGAGTGCAGGGTCTTGTCACTTCACTGTGAGGACCGGATGAATAATAGTATTTTGACCATCAAGTGTACCACAGTTGTACTACTACTACTAGTAGGAGTAGTAGGAACATGAGTAGTACTCCCGTGCTAGCATGCCTCTGGGTTCACTTCATCCTCCAGGTATCATCCATATTGCGAGCAGAACCAAATTCTCGTGCATGCGGAAGCGTGAAGAAGGACTTTCCTTTTTTGAGGATAACCAAATATTCCTTAACTAGAGAATGTTGTGTCTCCCACGCACGTGCCAATATCCATCCGTACCAGCTACGACACATTTTTTATCCATTTGCATAGGTCCCACCTGTCAGCAGGGGTGCAGAAATAAAAAGGAATCATAAAATGTCTCACCATGGTGATTCAAAAGAGTGACCTCAACTAGCCAGTGGCACATGTAGCGCTGGAAGGATGGGCATGTACAGGGACAAGCCCCACTCCTCAGTCTACCAGCGTAGCCTTTTCGTTTAGTCTACCTAGCCTTCTAATCAACTGCCTGCAGGCCACTTATCCCATTTACTTCTCCATCGAGAACCGATTTTCCTTGTCTTCTTCACTACTCCTTGATCTTCATTTGCATCCAAACCACACTGCATTCACAATGTTTTAACCTCTTCACATCCTCCTGGAGTAATTCTGAAGCCCCTATAAATAATCATCTTCTTTAGTTAGACTAGCCATCTAATCCTAATTCTCCAAACCATAGCCCTAGGGTCCAGCGGTTCCAAATGGCGAAAGAGATCGAGATGCAGGTTTTTTTGCGTCCAACATGTCCTCGTCGAAGGTTCCTTGATCATAGTTGCCACAGTCACTGACCACCCAAGGGTTGTTTGGAAGTAGATCAACAACGTATCCAACTCCCTCCAAAAGGTGGAGATGAGTGTCATCGGTAGCGACGCAGAGTACACGGAGCGCGCCACTGGGAAGATCCAACGCGTCGCCGTCCTTCGGCTGTGCCTCGAAGATGATGTTTTGGTGTACCACATCATACATGTGCCCTCCATACTAGGTGAGCTTCTCGATTTCTTGTCTCGGGAGGACATATACTTTTGTAGGGGACAAACAGAAGTTGGAGCCGTACAACCTTGATTTCAAAAGCATCGCTGACCTACAAACCAAAATAAAAATTCCTGTAGAAGATTGTGATAAATCGACACCATCCCTATTCGACGTAGCAAATTTTTTGCTCGGAACAAATCTTCAGAAGGGTGACGAGACGCTAGCATTAAGGTCATCTGGATGGGAGGATTATCCCTTGACATGCGAGCGGATAAAATATGCTGCCCTCGATGCCCGTGTGAGTTTCGAGATAGCTGCAAGGTCCAGAGAGCTTGTTGCGAAGCCGTCTCCCACAGAAAATGAGAAGAAGAAGAAGAAGAAGAAGATGCTGCACCAGCAGCAGGGCATTATGGATGGATGAACTATTTCCTCCCTTGTAAAAAAATTCCCTCTCTATGTATATTGATATAGATGGACTATTTCGATCGCGTGCATGTCTTTGGAACAAGTAGTAGCGTCGGTCCGCTTGACTATAAGGAACTATTTATCCGCCTAGCTTTCTCTACTACTCCTTCCAGTGATCGGTATGCAATGCATGTGTCTGTAGACATGACAGCTTGTCCATGGAAGTTCAACTACAACAACCATCACGTTTCATCCACTGCCACTCACGATTCCCACGACGCCGCTCCAACCCACGGCACCACGTCCCCCGACATGCGCCTCACCCCTCTCGGCCGCACCGCCCCTCTGCCTTTGTGTTCATGACATGTGGGCCAACTAAAATGCGGCGAGCATCAAGTTTCTACCACAGCCACACATGATTCCCACGACGCCGCTCGAACCCATGACACCACACGTCCCCCGACCCATGGCTCACCCCTCTCGGCCCCATTGCCCCTCTGCCTTCGGGAGCATTACATGTGGACCAGCCACCTATCGGGTCCGCATGTTTAAGTGCTACAGCTAGATCTTCCCCTTGTTTCTGTTTTCCAACCCGGCGGTGGGCGGGGTGCAGTTTGCCAATGGTCGGTCTGCTCAAGGCGGTTCCACATGAAAGTGAAAATGCTAGGCAACACGCCTTCCCTAGCTATGTGGCGTGCCGGAGGGGCCGTGGAGTACTCCCGATTCCCGGGCGTGTGGGGGTGCAACGCGAACGCGGCAGGGCTTTCCCTTTTACTGGCAACGTGCCCGTGCGTTGCGACAGATCCAAATTAGTAGAATAGTAGTACTTGTTCACAAACTTGAAAGAAATCACTCTTGTTTTGATATACTCCTAATATATTACTTTTTACTCAAAATATATTTCTCAGGCTATTTTGATGAGGTGAGGGAGGGATGTGGTTGCTTTCAAGATAATAAGGGGTTTTCTGCAAATTGGAGCAGATAAGTGGGCTATTGTTGCAAAAATGCCACAACTTACCACATAGTCGTTAGATGCATATCTAATGGTCAGAAACGATGGATGGCAGACACACCACCATCACCAACTGAGTCTTTTATAGGAGTAGGAGTAGAGAAGAATGTATAAATTGTAACATTTGGTTCTGCTCCTTGGCACGATCGATAGATAGAAATAACGATTGGAAACGCTAGGGCGGGGTTATTTCTGTCAGATAAGAAGGGTACGTAGTAGCTAGGTTGGCGCATCATCGGTTTGGTCACATGCGGTCCGACATGTTCTAGTGTTTCTAGCAAGATGCCCGTGCGTTGCACGAAGTTGATGGAAAAGTTAAGCACAACTTATAAATTGACAGATGGAGTACTAGTTACAGTGATGCATATAATTAATCAAAGGGATCGCACATGTCGGTATTGACTGGTACGAGAATGCAATAGCACAATAAGAATTAAGGCCACGATGATGCGATCGCAGTGGTGGTTATAGGAGGCAAGAAGAAAGATGCATCCATCAACGTACGACCTCCTCGTCCTCAACTTAGTGTGCCGGGCCACCAATCGGCGGCTAAGGAGCGGCGCTTTTGTGGCGAGGTCAAGGTGTTTCTCAGCAAAGGCATCCAAGGCTTCCAGACGGTTGAGGAAGGCCAACTCGTAGCGTCCTCAATGGCCTTGTAGATACCTATGTACACGATTTGCTCGTACATGTGGATGTGTAAGTCGACAAATTCTTGCAGGGCGAGGCGCCTCGCGGTGAGCGCAACCTCCAGGTGGACATCCTTCATGGTGTCGGCCGGCAGTCGCAGGGCCACCAGTGCTTGAAAGAGGTTCTAGCCATGGAGGCCGATTAGGGTGGCAGGCAATGAGGAGCCCAGGCGCGCGGGCTGGAGGAGTACGGTGATGTCGTCCCCTAGATTCTTGAGGACGGTGAACTTGTTTGTGGTGGCAATGATCATCTGGTCCAACTGAGAGTTGTAGTTGGCATCGGTGGCGCCCAAACACCAGCCGGTCGCGTACACCGTCTGGAGATGGTCCTCGGTACCATGCCACAGGCCGGCGTCGTGGACCATCTGGCACAGCCGCTTGCCGCTCGCGCACATCGTCGCCATGGGTCTGGAGTGAGCACTTTTGCGCTTAGTGTAGGTGCTTAGGCAAATGCTTAGGTGCGTACGATGTGGTAGATGCATTGGAATGGAGGGGCGCCTTTATATGAGTGCAAACTGCATTGCATTCACATCGGCAGCCTCTTTTCCCGGTCCTCCTCCCATTACTTCCCTCATGCATGCACGATGCTAATTGAAGGAGGATGCATCATTGGCCGTTCAACATTTCGGGAACCGCTACCGCTCTCTGCATTAAAGTCGTATCAGGAACTGCGCCGCCCGCTATCAAATCGAATAGTATTGCACCGCTCGCTGCACGCCCGGCTGAACACGCCTCCTCGCCTCCATACAACCCCTCCGTTAAACTCGCATGCAAATCAAGAAACCTACTCCAGCCACACGTCTGTTCATGAGCGCGCCGGAATTAAACGCAACACCGGCAGAGCTCCTCTCGTCCGCCCTCAGTTTAAACTAGGACAGATGTCGGCCAAGCTCCTACAGTCCGCCTTCTATTTAAATGAGGCCAGACAGACAGCGGGCAAGAATCGCACCCCTCCGCTCCCCCATCTCCTCCTCCACCATTTTCTCCACTCTTCCGATGGCTTCCCAGGAGCCATTCTCCGGCATACTACCCGGCTGGGTGGCCCACCAAGCCCTCCGGATACGGGCGAGGCCGCTCGGTGCTTCATCAACCTCGCTTGTCCCGACGGAGCCAGTGCCGCGCCGGACGGGTCATGGCTACTCCGTACGGCGCACTGTGCCAGGTTTGCTTCGGGATTCGGGGGTGGCAGGCTTTACTGTAGCCACGCCCCGTTGCACCGCTGTTAGGTGGGTGCAAACTTTGAGGGTGCGGTCTTGACCGCTTTATGGGAGCCGGCTTTGTGGAGTCGGCCTTCTCATGGCCGGCTTCCCGAATCGGCCCTCCCGTGGCGTTCTTCATGAGGGCTAAAGTCGGGCCGCCTTCTGAAAGCCGGCCTGGATGGCATCCAGCAAGGGGAAGGCGGCTCCATGTCTTGGATTCTTGAGAGCCGGACGGGCTCGTAATTTCTTCAGAAGGGCCAGGGGAAGCCGGCTAGGCTACCCATGGCTATTTACTCCGACAGTAGTCCCCGAAGCTGATCGAGCTCCAAGGCGGACAAAGGGACGAGAAGCTTGGTCAGCTTCCCATCCTGAAGAGCCGGCTTTGCGGGTGTATGCCGACTTAAGAGAGCTCCGCGCCTTGCAGGCGGGGAAGGGGGCGACCTGCGCGCTGACCGCGGGCCCTCCCGCGGCCACGTGGCGGCGAGATCCTGACAGCGCACGCGTGCGACAGGACGCTGCCGCAGGCCCGGGCCCGCCACTCGCAGGCCTTGGTCCGAGCGCGGATCTTCCATGGCCCACATCGACCGCTTGCCTCCCGCGGCGGTTTTATTTCGCCGTTAAGGCACAATAAGCACGGGACGTGGGGGAGCGGGCACGATCGATCCCCACGTTTCCCCACGCCGCGCCTCCTCGGCTCCGCCACACGAGCCTATAAGTAGGGGGAGGAGGGGAGCGGCAGAGGTTCGCACGCTCTCTCTCGCTCCGCCCCTTCTCGCCCTCGTTTCTTCCTCTTGCTGCCGCCGCAGCCTCCCGTCTCAGAGCCGCCGCACCTCCACATCATCTTGCTCCCATGGCGCTGTCGAGCTCGTGGGACGGCTCCAACGTTCATGAGGACCACGTTGAGTTCCTCCGGCAGACTCGGCGCCTGCCCGACACCAACCTTGTGCGGGTCCGCCTGGTGCCGAAGACGGAGATTTCGCCTGCGCCGGAGGAGGGCGAGCGGGTCGTCTTCTGCTCGCACTTCCTGCGCGGCTTCAGCCTTCCGGCGAGCGGATTTCTGCGCTCCTTCCTCGAGTTCTACAACCTTCAGCCGCATCACCTCACGCCCAGTGCAGTGATGCTGCTGTCGGCCTTCGTCTCCCTCTGCGAAGGTTTCTTGGGGCTGCTCCCCACGCTGGAGCTCTGGGGGGAGTTCTTCCAGAGCAAACTCGGCACCGTCGTCGCAGGTGTGCCCGCCCCCTGCGGGGCCTTCATCGCCATGAGGAGGGCGAGCGAGAACAACCCGTTCCCGCCTATTCCCCTGATCCAGTCGGTGAAGATCATGCAGAAGTCATACTTCTACGTGAAGAACGTCGCCGAGCAAGGAGACTATGTCAACCTGCCGGCTTACGTAGCCGGCGCGCCGGCTGGGAGGCAGCCTTCATAGAGTTTCCGGTCCCGGTCACTGTCTCAGGCCGGGAACGCCGCCGTCTCCCGGCTTCGGGTGATGATCCAGTCGGAAGGCCTGAGCGGGGCTGACTTGGTGGCCGCCTTCGTGGAGCGCCGGATATCTCCTCTCCAAAGCCGGCCCCACATGATGTGCCAGATGAGCGGCCGCTTCGACCCAAGCCGGCTGACCACCAGGGAGATGCCTCATGCGGAGGTATCGTATATGGTAAATTACATTTCCAATTGCAAGCTTGCCGAAGACTGGCGATACGGCAAGGCGCCGTATTCTCGCGCCAACCCTCCGCCCGTGGTAAGCCTTCCTTTCTTTCTTCTTTTCATTGGTAGCCGGCTTCATGAGGGCCGGCTTCTAATCAGTCGGTCCTTCTTAGCAGAACCCCCTTCTCCCGCCGACGACCGGGACAGCGGGGATAGAACGCCAGTATGCCCCCGACCGCACGGCAGACGACGTCGACGATCCGGACTTGGGGGCGGCCGCCATGGAAGACGCCGTCGTGGGGGACGACGCCGAGCCAGGGGGCTCAAGGCTCACCGTGAGCTTCGAGGACTGGCCGGATGATGCTGAAGCCGAAGTCGCCCTGCGTCTCCAGCCGGCAGCCGACCATCAGGGCGCGGGCTCGTCCGTCGCGCCGGCTGCCGGCGGTGGCGCACAGAAGCGCCGGGCCGCTTCAGGCCTCTTCGGCAGTCGGCCGAAAAAGTCCAAAGCCTCCACCGCGGCGACCAAGCGAGACGAGGCGGCTGCGAAAGCGGCCCGCTTCCGCAAGGCGGTGAAGCAGCCTCAGGCGGTCTCAGCGTAAGTCGCCAATTGCCTTGTCGCATGCTCTTCATCATTCTCTTCTTGTTCGAGCATTCTTCTTAACTTCTTCCGCTTGCTGGACAGGGCGCCGCTTTCCCTTGAGCGTGGTCCGGGCGGCTCCGTAGTTGGGTCGACTAGAGGTTCTTCAAGCTCCCGCCGCGTGGACCTCCGCGCCGACCTCAGGGAGGCCACAGAGCGGAATGCCCGTGAAGCGCGGGAGGAGCGCGAGGCGGCGGAGAAAGCGGAGGGAGCAGGCCGACGCGGCAGCCAAGGCCCAGGCGGGGGCGGCGACCGCGGAGACGGAGGCGGAGGGCTCGCGCAACCAGCCTCTGTTGCTCGCCATTCCCCTCCGAGCCGTGGCCCCCGACACCCCATTGCCCTTGGCAGAGGAGATCGTCCAAGCCCCGCCACTGATGGAGAGGGGGGAGGACCCCGTGGCCTTTGCGAGGAGAGCGCCGCCAGCAGCACCAACCGGAGCGGGCCAAGGCGGCCAATCGTCAGTGGCACCAGAGGGGCCGACCGGGGGTGAGCCAGAGAACAGAGCCGGCCTCGAGGTACAGCCGGTGACGGGCTGGCGCGCAGGGGGAGGCGCTGCTCCACCGGAGTTGCGCCGGGTCGCGGGCGCAGGCCAGTCGGCGGAAGATCTGGAGGCGGCCAGCACTGCCACGTCCGAGTGGACTCCCAGCGGAGGGACTGGCGAGCTGAACGTGGCGGCTCAGGGGGTCCGGAGCCGGCTGCAAGCTCAGGCCGCCCTGCTGCAACAGTTCACCCAGGAGTTCCTGTCGACGCGAGCCACCATCCGGGTGAGTCCTTCATTCTTGGCCGCTTTTCTCTCTTAATTTCTTCCATGGGGGCGCGTCAGCGCACCCACTGGGTGTAGTCCCCGAGATTCGGGCTAACTGCTGCGCAGTCGGGTCGGATCTTTCTTGACGGCTACCTTATTTTTGCCTCTTGTCTGGACTTTCAGGAATATCACAACCTCCGTGCTGCCGCCTTCAACTCCCAGGCTCGGGAGTTGAGCCGGAGGACCGACGACCTGGCCGACAGCCGAAGTAAGTACTCGATCTTGTCTGTCTCCTGTGGGGGCGCGTCAGCGCACCCACTGGGTGTAGTCCCCGAGATTCGGGCCGACTGCTGAGCAGTCGGGTCGGATCTTTCTTGATGACTCTTTCCTTATTGGTTTTTCTTTTTCTTTGTCTTCAGGGGCCAACGCCGACTTGAGGAAGGAGCTCGGCGAAGCGAAAGTCGCCCTTCATACCAAGGATGCCGAGTACACTGCCTTGGTCCAGGAGCGTGATCGCCTGGCCAAGAAGCTGGCCGACCAAGAACAGAGCCACAAGGCGGCCCTGCAGAAGGCGCAGGACAGCGAGGCCGCCCTGAAGGCAGAGTTTGAGACCGAGGCGGCGAGCTGGGCTGAGACTCGGCGAGCACTGGATGAAGGCTTCGGCCGCATCGAGGAATTGATCGATGGTAAGCCGCCTTCCTCGCTCCTCTCCTGCCCATTGCCGCCTGGTCTTTGGCTTAACTTGTGCTGCTGCTTATCTTTTTGTGCAGACTACTTCCCCGGCTACTCCGCCTTTGCCGCCCAAAGCATCGAAGCCCATCGCGAGGCGCGCCGTCAGACGGGGGCCAACATCCCGCCAGATGCGAACCGGACGCTTGAGGAGCATCTCTTGGCTGTCCAGGCACGGTTGCAGCCGGCTCATCGGATGCTTCGCCGGCTCCAACGCGCCGGGGCGCAAGTGTTGGCCGCCCTCTGGCCCGGTGAGACGATCCCCCGCATCCCAAGCCGGACTGCCGACTGGCTGGAGGTCGCAGTTGGTCGTTTCGAGGCTTGGAAGGCGTCGGCGGCCCGCCTCGGAGCCGAGCGGGCGTTGGAGTTCGTTCGGGCTTGGTACCCAGGACTGAGCCTGGACCAGCTGCGCACTTGGCGGATGGAGGCCGACGCGGAGCTGGAGGAGGTGAGGCCGGCTATCGACCAGCGAGCTTCGACGATCGCCGAGTGCACCGACATCAGCGTTTTCGCACCCAAAATCGATGGTGACGGTGTTGCTCAGCCGGAGGAGTGGTTCGGGCTGAACCCGACGGTGGGCGAGGACTCGGCGGAGGAGATCGCCTCCAGCGACGAGGGCGAGGATGACGAGGAGGAGGACGGCGAAGACGTCGAGCCGGCTGGTGGAACAACCAGCCGACTTCAGGCCGACCGTGCCTCCAGCAACGAGGCACGTGGAAGCGCGCCCTCTGCGGGAGGCGGTGACCAAGCCGAAGTTCGCCAGCCGGCCGCTCCTTCAGCCGGCCCGACCGTCTCTGCCAACCAGCCCGGCTTGTCGGTTGCTCCGCCAGCTTGACCTGCCATCTTTACTTTTCCTGCTTGTTGTCTTTTGAACAATCTTCATTAAGTTTTCACAGTTCCACCCACTTGGGGTGTATCCAAACTATGTTGAATGCTGGCCTCTCGGAGGTCTTTTATTTAAATATTGTTATGTGCATGTTTGGTTTCCATTCGCGTATGCTTTTTATCCTTAGGCCTTTTCCTTTGCCGCCTTCCCTCTTTGGGGAGGCAAGTACTTGAGCTTTCTTGGATTGAAGTGAAGTGAATGGAAACCGGCCGGCCGGCTACTCTGGTAGCCAGTCGGTGATGGGAGAATAACCGGCTTTTGTTATATTAGTCCGTTAGTCCCTAGCCGTTTTTCGTGCGGGCGCCCGTTCCTGCCTTTAACTCTTGCCAGCCGGACAGCCGGTTCTTCGAACTGCGACTTTTGGCAAGAAAAGGCTTGGGAGCCGGCACACTACTTGTCTCGCTGCGGGTAGGACTTCTAATATAACTCCAGTCGGCCAGTCCCCGGGCCGACTAGTCGAACCCGGTGCCGGACGGAACAAGTAAATGAAATGACAAGGTCATAAGCATGATACTTTTCATTCATAAATAAGAGATGGCAGTCCCCGAGCCCTCCTCGGGGAGCCTATTGTCTCGTACTTAATACAAAAGTTAGCGTGATACATACTGCATTTCAACTGTAAAATCTTTGAAGGAGGTTGGCGTTCCATGGTCGTTCCGACTCCTTGCCGGAGTCGTCTCTCTTGCGTGCCTTCGGCTTCTGTGCGTCGATCAGGTAGTAGGAGTCGTTGCCTAGAGCTCTGCTGATGACGAAGGGGCCTTCCCAAGGGGCTGAGAGTTTGTGCTGGCCGGCTGTTCGCTGGATCAGCCGGAGCACAAGATCGCCCTCTTGGAAAGATCTTGGCCTGACCTTCCGGCTGTGGTAGCGGCACAAACCCTGCTGGTAGATGGCAGACCGGCTGAGGGCTAACAGCCGGCTTTCTTCCAGCAGGTCGACGCCGTCTTCTCATGCTTCCTTGGCCTCCGCTTCCATGTACATGGTTACTCGAGGCGAGTCGAACTCGATGTCAGTTGGGATGACCGCCTCGGCACCATACACAAGGAAGAACGGGGTGAAGCCGGTTGACTTGTTTGGTGTAGTGCGCAGACTCCAGAGGACAGCCGGCAGCTCATCGAGCCAACAGCCGGCTGAGCGCTCCAGAGGTACGACCAGCCGGGGCTTGATGCTGGAGAGGATGAGGCCGTTGGCTCGCTCGACCTGGCTGTTTGACTGCGGGTGGGCGACGGATGCTAAGTCCACTCAGATACCTTGGGCTGCGCAGAAACGTGCCAAGGCTCCTTTGGCAAAATTCGTGCCATTGTCGGTGATGATGCTGTGTGGCATGCCGTACCGAGTTGTTATGTCTGTGATGAACGTCACAGCAGTCGGCCCATTCAGCTTCTTGATCGACTGAAAGCACAAGTGCTCCCTAGGTGGTTTTGATAATTGATGACAACATATCTCTTGTTGGACTAACACTTCTATCTAGCATGTTTCAGATAAGTTCAACAATGGAGTAGCATGGACTAAAGGTTGTGGGAACTCCTTCAAGATGCTAAGGACAAGGGATTGGCTAAAGCTTCAAGCTCAAGACTCTTCACTTTTACATTTTAGTGATCCAAGATCACATTGAGTCCATAGGAAAAGCCAATACTATCAAGGAGGGATGAGGTGTTGCTTAATGAGCCTCTTGCTTCATGTGCTTAATGATATGCTCCAAAATCCTCAACTACTTTCCCATATCCACATATGACCTAAACCCTAAGCCAAACTCGGTCCTACCGATTCTTCCTATCCGGCGCCACCGAGTTTCACCTGTCATAAGCCACTGCCAAACCCTAGCAATTCGGTTCTACTGATAAGGATCTCGGTCTCACCGAGATGGGGTTGCAAACTCTCTGTTTCCCTTTCGTAACTTTTCGGTCTCACCGAAAGAGCGAATCGGTCCCACCGAGATTGCAGTGTAAACTCAGTGTTTCCCCTTTGTAACTTTTCGGTCTCACCGAGTTCCACTCGGTCTCACCGAAAGAGCAAATCGGTCCCACCGAGTTTGCCTGACCAACTCTCTGGTTAGCTAATTACCAAATTCGGTCTCACCGAGATTACGTTATGCCCCAACCCTAACCGAATCGGTCCTACCGAGTTGCATGTCAGTCCCACCGAAATTCCTAACGGTCACTAGGTTTACTACTTCGGTCAGACCGAGTTTTCTGATTCGGTCCCACCGAGATTGGTAAATTGTTGTAACGGTTGGATTTTGTGTGGAGGCTATATATACCCCTCCACCTCCTTCTCATTCAAGGAGAGAGCCATTAGAACACACACACCATTCCAACTCATATGTTCTGAGAGAGAACCACCTACTCATGTGTTGAGATCAAGACATTCCATTCCTACCATATGAATCTTGATCTCTAGCCTTCCCAAGTTTCTTTCCACAAAAACCCTCTTTCCACCAAATCCAAATCCTATGAGAGAGAGTTGAGTGTTGGGGAGACTATCATTTGAAGCACAAGAGCAAGGAGTTCATTACCTACACACCATTTGTTACTTCTTGGAGAGTGGTGTCTCCTAGATTGGCTAGGTGTCACTTGGGAGCCTCCGACAAGATTGTGGAGTTGAACCAAGGAGTTTGTAAGGGCAAGGAGATCGCCTACTTCGTGAAGATCTACCGCTAGTGAGGCAAGTCCTTCGTGGGCGATGGCCATGGTGGGATAGACAAGGTTGCTTCTTCGTGGACCCTTTGTGGGTGGTTGCTTCTTCGTGGACCCTTCGTGGGTGGAGCCCTGTGTGGACTCGCGCAACCGTTACCCTTCGTGGGTTGAAGTCTCCATCAACGTGGATGTAGGATAGCACCACCTATCCGAACCACGGGAAAAACATCCGTGTCTCCAATTGCGTTTGATCTCTCCAAACCCTTCCCTTTACATTCTTGCAAGTTGCATGCTTTACATTCCGCTGCTCATATACTCTTTGCATGCTTGCTTGATATGTATTGTGTGTGTTGAAATTGTGCCTAAACTCCACTTAAACCGAAAAAGCTTAAAAATTGCAACTTTAGCACTAAGTGTCTAATCACCCCCCTCTAGACACATCTACTTCTAGATCCTACAAGTGGTATCAGAGCTTTGGTCTCCATTGCCTTGGTTTAATCACCATTGGAGGAAGATGGATGTGTCTACTCTAGGGAGTCTTAGACATAGAGTGCCTATTCTTGATGGAAAGTATTTTCGTGAGTGGAAAAATGAGATGCTTGTAATCTTCAATCAATATCATTTGAACAAGTATATTGCTAGCCCTTGTGCACCCCATATTGATCCCTTGCATCCTACCCTAGATGAAGATATTGACATGATTCGCAATCTTAGAACTATTGAGCTCATCATTAGAGGATTGCCCAAAAATTTGATTGCTAGTTTGCCTACTCAAAATTGCGCCTATACTATATGGAAATTTCTTGAGGAACGGTTTCCCAATCATTCCTTAAAAACTTTGGATGAAATTCTCCATAAATCTATTGCCTTGAGTAAGATGAACTCTAGTGATCCTAGTTTTGGTAAATGTCTTCTTGAACTTGCCAATCTTAAGCATGCTAAAGGAGATGTTGGAATCATTAATGATATCATATTCAAAGCTATAAGAATTCATAAAAGTAACCACTTTGATCATTTATCTAATGAATTGCCCTCTCTAGGAAATGATGAGTCACAAGATCATGATGAACATGAATATTATGATGATGATGATAGTGACTTCGATCTCGATGATGCAATGAGACATTTTGGTCTTATGGCAAATCTTCGGGGATATGAATCAGGAGGAAAGGAATGGGTTCTTGATAGTGGATGTACTGATCATATGACCGGAGATGAAGAGATGTTTCGTGAGCTTGCTGAAAACAACGGCCCTCGAAAATATGTCACCTTTGGTGATAATTCAAAGGGTAAAGTGGTTGGCCTTGGTAAGGTGGCCATCTCACATGATAGTTCCATTCAAAATGTCATGCTCGTTGAATCTCTTGGCTACAACTTACTTTCAGTATCTAGACTTGCTGATTTCGGTTTGAATGTCCTATTTACTGAGGTAGATTGCCAAGTATTTCGTCGAGACAATCATAAAATGGTCTTTACGGGTATGCGTAGAGGTGATCTTTACACTGTCGATTTCTCTAAAAAGGCACAACCTAAAACTTGCTTTGTTGCTAAATCCTCAAAAGGTTGGTTGTGGCATAGACGACTAGGTCACGTTGGCATGAGAAACCTTGACAAGCTTATTAAAGGAAATCATATCCTTGGAGTTAACGATGTCATATTTTATAAGGATAGACTTTGCAGTGCTTGTCAAGTAGGTAAACAGGTTGGAGGAAGACATCCCGTGAAGAACATCATGACCACAAGGAGGCCACTCGAGCTACTTCACATGGATCTTTTTGGTCCCAACGCCTACAAGAGTCTCGGTGGAAATTCTTTTGGTCTAGTTATAGTTGATAATTTTTCAAGATTTACGTGGGTGTTCTTTCTTAATGACAAGTTGCAGGTCCAGAAGATCTTCAGAAACTTCGCTAGGAAGGCCCAAAATCAGTTTGATGTGAAGATCAAGAAGGTTCGGAGTGACAACGGAACGGAGTTCAAGAACGCAAATGTGGACACCTTTCTTGACGAAGAAGGGATTTCACACGAGTTCTCGTCCACATACACACCTCAACAAAATGGAGTTGTTGAGAGGAAGAACCGGACGCTCATCGAAATGGCAAGAACGATGCTTGATGAATACAAGACGCCAAAGCACTTTTGGGCAGAAGCGGTCGAGACAGCTTGTCACACAACAAATCGCTTATATCTTCACAAGCAACTCGGCAAGACGGCATACGAGCTTCTCACCGGTAACAAACCCCAAGTTGGATACTTTCGAGTATTCGGCTCAAAGTGCTACATTCTTGATAAGCATCGTCGTTCAAAGTTTGCTCCTAAATCTCATGAAGGTTTTCTACTTGGTTATGGATCAAACTCTCACACTTACCGTGTCTACAACAATTTCACCCGAAAGGTTGAAGAGACGGTAGATGTGAAGTTTGATGGATCTAATGGCTCGCAAGTAGAGCAATTGCCAATTGATGTAGGAGACAAAGACCCTTCAGAAGCAATTCGAGACTTGTCCATTGGCAAAATTCATCCAACGGAGGTGAAGGAGAGTACTTCATCCGTCCAAGTGGAAGCTTCTACTTCACGACAAGGTGAACCAAGAATCGACACGGAAGCATCCAGAAGTGGGACACATCAAGATGAAGAAAATGAGGAAATACGTCAAGACGAACATCAACAACCTCCTTCTCCACCACGACAAGAGAACGACGATGTCAACAATGAAGAAGGCCAAGAAGAAGAACAAGATGAAGAAGATGTTCAACAAAGACCCAAGCAAAAGCTCTCACGAGTTCGAGCAAGAATTGCCAAAGATCATCCCGTCGAGCAAATCCTCAATGATATACAAACCGGGAGAATCACTCGCTCAAAAACTCGTTTAGCTAACTTCTGTGAAAACTATTCATTCATCTCTAGCATTGAACCAATGAAGGTTGAGGAAGCATTGGAAGATCCGGATTGGATAAACGCTATGCATAAAGAGCTACATAATTTTGAGAGAAACCAAGTTTGGACATTGGTTGAGAAGCCCGACAACAACCACAACATCATTGGTACCAAATGGGTGTTTCGCAACAAGCAAGATGAAGATGGACAAGTGGTTCGCAACAAAGCACGTCTCGTCGCCCAAGGGTACACACAAGTCGAAGGTATGGACTATGGTGAGACATATGCTCCCGTTGCTAGACTTGAGTCCATTCGCATCTTACTTGCCTATGCTAATCACCATAATATCACCTTGTACCAAATGGACATTAAAAGTGCTTTTCTAAATGGAGAAATAGAGGAGGAAGTTTATGTCAAACAACCTCCCGGCTTTGTCAATCCTAAGAAACCAAATCATGTTTACAAACTTCACAAAGCTCTTTATGGTCTTAAACAAGCTCCTAGAGCATGGTATAAATGCTTGACCAAGTTCCTTACTACAAGTGGTTTTGAAATTGGTAAAATTGACTCTACTCTTTTTACTAAAAGGGTTAATGGAGAACTATTTGTATGCCAAATTTATGTTGATGACATCATATTTGGTTCAACTAACCCTCTCTTTAGTGAAAAGTTTGGAAAGCTAATGTCAGAGAAGTTTGAGATGTCTATGATGAGTGAACTCAAATTCTTTCTTGGGTTGCAAATCAAGCAAACTAAGGAAGATACATTTGTCTCTCAAACAAAGTACACCAAGGACTTATTCAAGAAGTTCAATATGCAAGAATGCAAAGGTATGTCTACACCCATGCCTACTAGTGGACATAATGATTTAACCAAAGATGGTGAACCAGTTGATCAAAAGGTTTATCGCTCTATGATTGGTTCATTGTTATACCTATGTGCTTCACGTCCCGATATTATGCTAAGTGTATGCATGTGTGCACGATATCAAGCTGCTCCTAAAGATTGTCATCTTAAGGCCGTGAAAAGGATAGTGAGATATTTAATCCATACACCAAATTTTGGCATTTGGTATCCTAAGAGGTCTTCTTTTGATCTTGTTGGCTATTCCGACTCGGATTATGCCGGAGACAAGGTTGATAGAAAGTCCACTTCGGGTACTTGTCAATTTCTTGGTAGATCTCTTGTGTCTTGGTCTTCCAAGAAACAAAACTCGGTATCCTTATCCACCGCCGAAGCTGAATACATTGCCGCTGGTTCATGTTGCGCTCAATTACTTTGGATGACTCAAACTCTTAAAGATTATGGGATTTATGTGAAACATGTTCCACTGCTTTGTGACAATGAAAGTGCTATCAAAATTGGTCATAATCCTGTACAACATTCTCGAACTAAGCATATTGAAGTTCGTCATCATTTCATTCGTGATCATGTTGCTAAGGGTGACATCAATCTTAAGCATGTTCGCACCGATAAGCAATTAGCGGATATATTCACTAAACCGCTTGATGAGAAAGTGTTTTGCAGGTCGAGAGGAGAATTGAACATCATTGATGCTTCGAATTTGGAGTAGAAACTCCATTAGATACATGCAAGACATGAGCTTATGACTAATCCATGATGTATCTCTTATGATAACCATCTTATGTCTTGGATATATTTGCACCTTGCATGTTGTCTAACCCATGTAGGTGCTTGGTTGAATCTAATTCCATGAGATTGCGACTCACTCACATCTTGAGCAATCTCTACAAGACCAAGACTCTACACAATAGTGGTTGAAGACAAGGAAGCACAAAACCATTCAAACATATCCTTTGACAAATTCTATATTAAGCTTCATGATTGTCATTTTTGGATACACAAGTGCTCTTCCTTGCAAGAACTAACCCATGTAGGTAGATGAACTCAAACTCCAAGTGGTGCTCCCAACTCTTGATGAACTACATCAACTCTGAGCACCCACACAAGTTCAACTACATGAGCAAGAACCACATCACCACCCAAGGTATGTCATTCCATCTTAGAGAAGCTTTACTCCAAGACATGAGTCAAAGCAACTCAACAAGATGTGAATACATCAAGATGCTTAAATGAAAAATGGTAACCCATTTTGAGCTTAAACGATGAGTATGACCTATGATCAAGTGTCCTCACTTGACTCCTAAGTCAATATACTCTAACATAGGTGACTATGTCACCGCCCAATTCTAGATGAAGTTCTCTTGTGTCCTTTTCTGAGTTATTGCATTTGTTCCTTGCATATTTGTTTCCTTCTCTCTCACACAAAAAAAACACAAAAATAACTTCATCTAGAAACCTTCACTCTTTTCCTTTCTGCTCTTGTTCTGCATATTTCTGCATCAAATTCCTTGCAAATCCTTCAGCTAATTCATTGCAAATCTTTGTGAGATCTTACTTGACTAGTGAGCTGAGGTGACAAGTGTTTTTCTCTGTGTAAACTCGGTTTCACCGACTTGCAAATTTCAGTCCAACCAAATCTTTTCGGTACCACCGAAATATGCCACTCGGTGCCACCGACTTTGCAATCAGAAAAACAGTTTGCCACTTGTTCTACATTTCTTCTGATCCAGCTCCACTCAATGAATCTTGTCCTCCACAAGCATCACAATTTTATCCTCTGCTTTGTGCTGAATCTAAAGGACCAAACCTATTCGACGGATTCCAGGAAAAACCTTTTTTGGAAATTGATGTCAAAGGGGGAGAGAGAGATCACATCAAAGCTTGTAGGAGAGAGAGATCACATCAAGGGAGAGAAACAGTCTCAAGGACCAAACCTACAAGAGAGAAAGTATTAAGGGGGAGAGAGAGACCTCAAGGGGGAGAGAAAGTCTCAAGGATCCCAGATGTTGTTAAGGGGGAGAGAGAGATTTCCAGGGAGAGAAAATACTCAAGGATCCCAGATGCTTGATGTTCAAGAGGAGAGATGCCACATGTCTTTTTTTGGGGGAAAGACATGTTCATATGAACTCATTTGTATTTAGTTCTATTCATAACCTTCAGCTCTGATTTTCTATTTCCTATCTTCTCCCAATATCCCATGCAAGATTCAGGGGGAGCAAGACACCTAAGGGAAAAGAAATCAGCCAAATTCATTGCATATCTTTATTCTTGGGGACATGTTGAATCCAATGTGGTACCTTGTACTCACTCTCTACATGTCATCCCAGTCTTGGTATTCTTGTGGTTTCTTTTGTTTGCTCTGGCTAGTGGACGTACATGTGTTATCTAACCTTGTTTGTGCAGGTTCATTCCATCCTAAGCCAACTCGAGACCACAAGGTAAGTATATGCATCAAAATCATGAGTATGAGGAGTTCTTGCTTATGTACATACTGTTTGCAAGAAGGACTCATGAGCATGAAGGTATTTTCCTTGATAATCTTTTTCTCTGATGCATATGGCCAAGATACATGTAACACATTGCCTACTCTGTCATGTTTATGCTCTCACATGCCTCTATATTTCATATTTACATGAGTGCATACATGTAGGGGGAGCTTATGCTTGCTACATGTTCTTCCAAAGCTTTACTTGTTGTTCTTTATATCTTTATCTAAAGCTTTGATGTATGTTGCCATCAATTACCAAAAAGGGGGAGATTGAAAGCACAAGTGCTCCCTATGTGGTTTTGATAATTGATGACAACATATCTCTTATTGGACTAACACTTCTATCTAGCATGTTTCAGATAAGTTCGACAATGGAGTGGCATGGACTAAAGGTTGTGGGAACTCCTTCAAGATGCTAAGGACAAGGGATTGGCTAAAGCTTCAAGCTCAAGACTCTTCACTTTTACATTTTAGTGATCCAAGATCACATTGAGTCCATAGGAAAAGCCAATACTATCAAGGAGGGATGAGGTGTTGCTTAATGAGCCTCTTGCTTCATGTGCTTAATGATATGCTCCAAAATCCTCAACTACTTTCCCATATCCACATATGACCTAAACCCTAAGCCAAACTCGGTCCTACCGATTCTTCCTATTCGGCGCCACCGAGTTTCACCTGTCATAAGCCACTGCCAAACCCTAGCTATTCGGTTCTACCGATAAGGATCTCGGTCTCACCGAGATGGGGTTGCAAACTCTCTGTTTCCCTTTCGTAACTTTTCGGTCCCACCGAAAGAGCGAATCGGTCCCACCGAGATTGCAATGTAAACTCAGTGTTTCCCCTTTGTAACTTTTCGGTCTCACCGAAAGAGCAAATCGGTCCCACCGAGTTTGCCTGACCAACTCTCTGGTTAGCTAATTACCAAATTCGGTCTCACTGAGTTTGTGTAATCGGTCTCACCGAGATTACGTTATGCCCCAACCCTAACCGAATCGGTCCTACCGAGTTGCATGTCAGTCCCACCGAAATTCCTAACGGTCACTAGGTTTACTACTTCGGTCAGACCGAGTTTTCTGATTCGGTCCCACCGAGATTGGTAAATTGTTGTAACGGTTGGATTTTGTGTGGAGGCTATATATACCCCTCCACCTCCTTCTCATTCAAGGAGAGAGCCATTAGAACACACACACCATTCCAACTCATATGTTCTGAGAGAGAACCACCTACTCATGTGTTGAGATCAAGACATTCCATTCCTACCATATGAATCTTGATCTCTAGCCTTCCCAAGTTGCTTTCCACAAAAACCCTCTTTCCACCAAATCCAAATCCTATGACAGAGAGTTGAGTGTTGGGGAGACTATCATTTGAAGCACAAGAGCAAGGAGTTCATTACCTACACACCATTTGTTACTTCTTGGAGAGTGGTGTCTCCTAGATTGGCTAGCTGTCACTTGGGAGCCTCCGACAAGATTGTGGAGTTGAACCAAGGAGTTTGTAAGGGCAAGGAGATCGCCTACTTCGTGAAGATCTACCGCTAGTGAGGCAAGTCCTTCGTGGGCGATGGACATGGTGGGATAGACAAGGTTGCTTCTTCGTGGACCCTTTGTGGGTGGTTGCTTCTTCGTGGACCCTTCGTGGGTGGAGCCCTGTGTGCACTCGCGCAACCGTTGCCCTTGGGTGGAGCCCTGTGTGGACTCGCACAACCGTTACCCTTCGTGGGTTGAAGTCTCCATCAACGTGGATGTAGGATAGCACCACCTATCCGAACCACGGGAAAAACATCCGTGTCTCCAATTGCGTTTGATCTCTCCAAACCCTTCCCTTTACATTCTTGCAAGTTGCATGCTTTACATTCCGCTGCTCATATACTCTTTGCATGCTTGCTTGATATGTATTGTGTGTGTTGAAACTGTGCCTAAACTCCACTTAAACCGAAAAAGCTTAAAAATTGCAACTTTAGCACTAAGTGTCTAATCACCCCCCTCTAGACACATCTACTTCTAGATCCTACATCGGCTTTGCCTCAATCCACTTGGTGAATTTGTCCACGGCGACGAGCAAATGCATCATGCCGCCGCGCTCCGTCTTGAATGGGCCCACCATGTCCAGTCCCCAAACGGCGAAGGGCCAAGTGAGGGGAATGGTCTTGAGTGCCGAAGCCGGCATGTGTTGCTTGGAGCTAAAGAGTTGGCACCCCTTGCAATGTTTAACTAATTCTTTGGCGTCACCCAAAGCAGTTGGCCAGAAGAAACCATGGCGGAAGGCTTTGGCGACAAGTGATCTTGAGGCCGCATGGTGGCAGCATTCTCCTTGGTGAATGTCTGTGAGGATTGCAATGCCCTTCTCTTGCTCGACGCACCGTTGGAGGATTCTAGTGACACTGCGCTTGACTAGTTCTCTGTTGACGATTGTGTAGGCTTCGGCTCGACGTTGGACTTGTCTTGCTTCTGTTTCGTCAGCCGCGACCGAGCCCATGATTTACTAGGAACTTGAGGATGGACTGAGCCCATGATGGAGCCGCGACTTCTTCTACTTCCAATGTGGCTACTGCCACCAGGGTGGGCGGGCTAGGTGGTGAGATGCTGGAGTCGGCCGCCGGCTGTTGTGCTGGTGCAGTCCCCGGGCCGGCTATCGCAGTCCCCGAGCCGGGTGTGGCAGTCCCAGAGCCGGTTGCCGAAGTCCCCGGGCCGGCTGCGGGAGTCTCGGGGTCGCCTGCTTGGTTCTTCGAGCCGGACCCGGCCGCATTGGGGTCAGGCGGCACGAAGATGGAGTCGGATTCTGGAGACGGCTTGATAGATGGCTTGAGGAGGCGTTGTAGAGCGACGCCAGTTGGTATTGCTTGCCGAGTACAGCCTATTTGAGCCAGGGCATCGGCTGGCTCGTTGTCGGCTCGCGGTACGTGGAGGAACTCGCATCCTTCAAAGTATCCGCTGAGTTGTTGGACCAGGAAGCGGTAGCTCGCCATATTTGCGTCCTTGGCGTCCCAGTCGCCGGATGATTGCTGGACCACCAGGTCCGAGTCGCCATAACATAGGATCCGGCGAATGCCAAGTTCTTTGGCAAGCCGGAGCCCGTGTATGAGCGCCTCGTACTCGGCCACGTTGTTGGAGGCGGCAAAGTGGATCTGCAGCGTGTATCTGAGCTTGTCGCCTTGGGAGAGGTAAGGACGACGCCGGCTCCCAAGCCGGTGCGCATCTTGGACCCGTCGAAGTGCATGCGCCAATGGGTGGAGTTGGGAGCCGGCGGCAGGTACTGGGTCTCGGCCCAGTCGACGAGGAAGTCGGCCAGTGCTTGGGACTTGATGGCGGTGCGGGGCTGGTAGAAGATCGTGTAAGGGGCCAGCTCGATGGCCCATTTCGCCACCCGGCCGGATGCGTCCCGGCTGCCTATGATCTCGGCCAGCGGGGCGGTGCATATGACCGTGACAGGATGCTCTTGAAAGTAGGGCTTCAGCTTCTTGGCGGTGAAGTACACACCGTAACACATCTTCTGGTAGTGCGGGTAGTTCTGCTTTGAGGCGGACAGCACCTCGCTCAAATAATACACCGGCCTTTGGACCGGCTGGGCTCGGCCTTCTTCTGGGCGTTGGACTACGATGACGGTGCTGACCACCCGGCTGGTTGCGGCGATGTAGAGGAGCATGGGCTCTTTCTCAGTCGGCGCTGCCAGAACAGGCGGCGTGGCCAGCATCTTATTTAGCTCGTGAAAATCTTGGTCGGCCTGGTCGTTCCACTCGAAGTGAGTGCTCTTCTTCATGAGGCGGTAGAGGGGGAGAGCTTTCTCTCCGAGCCGGCTGATGAAGCGGTTCAAGGAGGCCAAGCACCCGGTGAACTTTTGAATATCTCGAAGCTTGGTGGGGATCGCCATTCTCTCGATGGCCTTGATCTTCACCGGGTTGCACTTGATGCCGCGTTTGGAGACCAGGAAGCCTAGGAGCTGGCCGGCTGGCACTCCGAACACGCATTTCTCGGGGTTGAGCTTGATTTGAAATCGGCGCAGGTTCTCAAACGTTTCCTTGAGGTCTCCCAGCAAGGTGCCGCGCTTCTCCGTCTTCACCATGATGTCGTCCACATAAACGTGAGCGTTTCTGCCGAGCTGCTTGAGGAGGCACTTCTGCATGCAACGCTGAAAAGTGGCACCGGCATTTCTCAAGCTGAATGTCATAGTCAGGTAACAGAAGGCTCCAAATGGCGTGATGAAGGTGGTCTTCAGGCGGTCGTCCTGATCCAGCTTTATCTGGTGATATCCTGAGTAAGCATCCAAGAAGCTCAACAGCTCGCATCCGGCTGTGGAGTCGATCACTTGGTCTATCCTTGGCAGGGCAAAGGGATCTTTGGGGTAGGCCTTGTTGAGGCTTGTGTAGTCTATGCACATGCGCCACTTGTTGTTCTTCTTTAGCACGAGGACCGGGTTGGCGAGCCACTCTGGAAAGAAAACTTCCATAATAAAGCCGGCTGCCAGAAGCCGGGCTATTTCCTCCCCTACAATCCTGCGTTTCTCCTCCGACAGTCGGCGAAGGGGTTGTTTGACTGGCTTCACGTCTTCTCGAACGTGTAGTTTGTGCTCGGCGAATTTCCTCGGAACACCCGGCATGTCCTTGGGGGACCATGCAAAGATGTCCCGATTCTCACTGAGGAAATCGGCGAGCTCGCCTTCCTATTTGCTGTTCAGGTTTGCCCCGATGACGGCAAACCTCTCTGGATGCTCGGGGTCAAGAGGTATCTTCTTCGTCTCCTTGGCCGGCTGGAAAGATCCTTGAGCATCATGCTCCTTGGGTCGGGGGACACGGCCGACTGCTTGCCGGCTATGGCCACGACTCAGTCCAGCATCTTCTTTTCTTCAGCAATCACAAGGGACTCGGCCAGCCGGCTGCTGGCTGATGCGCACTCAGAGGACTTCTTGTAATCGCCGGCTATGGTGATGACGCCTTTGGTGCTTGGTATCTTCATCTTGAGGTATGCATAGTGGGGAACTGCCATGAATTTGGCCAAGGCAGGTCGGCCAAGCAACGCATGGTAAGGGCTCTCCAGGTCCACCACTTCAAACCAGATCGCTTCCCGGCGGAAATGCTCCTTGTCCCCAAAAAGTACATCAATCTTGATCTTTCCAATGGGGGCGCAGGATAGGCCGGGTACGATGCCATGAAACACTGTCTGAGTAGGCATGAGCTGCTTCGTCTTGACGTTTAGCTTCTCCAGGTAGTCACGGTACAGGATGTTGATGCTGCTCCCGCCGTCTATCAACACACGGGAGAAGCGGGCGGTGCGTCTGTCTGTTGCAAGGGTGGCTTCCAGGACCAAGGCATAAGAGCCTGGAGACGGCATCACCTCTGGATGGTCGGCCCGGCTCCAGCTGATGTGCTTTTCTGACCAATGCATGTGTCCGGCGGGGTTGGCAGCGACCACGCTGACTTCCTGGTGCTCTCGGCGTTTGCTGCGCCGGTCTTCGGGCTGGCTTGTAAAGACGATGTAGGTTGCTTGCTCGTTGGGGAATTCGTCGTGCACGACTCCGACTGCGGGCCGAGCGACCGGAGGCGGCGGGCCGGCAGGCGGAGGCGGCACGAGCCCCTCGCCTTTAGAGATTCGGGTGAGCCAATGGCACTTCCGGGTTGTGTGGTTGGACGGCTTCGCGCCGCTGTGGAACTTGCACGGGGCATCGAGAGTTTGCTCGTAGGAGAAGGCGGGCTGCCAAGCCGGCCTGCCGCCCTTGGGCTTCTTGGGCGCCGGTCGCCCTTCAGGCGGCGCGTCTTCAACCGTGGCCACCTGCCGACTGGCGGGAGGCGGCGCCGGGCCCTTGCGCTTGTGGTCATTCGAGTGTGGGCGTCGGCCGGAATCCCCAGCCGGCGTCTTGGGCGCCAGGTTAAGTACTTTCCCGGACGCGTCTACCCGAAGCTCGGTCTTCATCGAGGAGTTGGCGGTGGCATACTTGTCGGCTATGTCCAGAAGCTCGTCGAGGGTAGTCGGTTCGTCGCAGAGGAGCTTGTGCTTGAGGAGGGTGCCTTCTTGGCATCCGGCTATGAAGTATTCTATGGCTTGCACCTCGTGCACCCCTTCGCAAGAGTTGCGGAGCTCGGCCCAAGGCGTGAGGTAATCGCGAGTGGACTCGGCGGGGCCTTGTACGCACAAGGAGAGCTGTCTGGGCTTGGGAGCCCGCTTATAGGTGCTGGTGAAGTTGCGGATGAAGGCTTCTGTGAAGTCTAGCCAGCTGTTGATGCTGCGCGGCTTGAGGCTGTTGAGCCAGGTCCGCGCCGTGCCTTGCAGCATGAGGGGCACGTACTTCACAGCAACGCGCCGGTTGCCGTTGGCTATGCTAACCGCCATGGAGTAGTCGATCAACCAGTCTTCCGGCTTCACGGAGCCGTTGTACTTGGGCGTGTCTCTTGGGAGCGAGAACCCTTTGGGGAAGGGCTCGTCGCGGATGCGGGGGGCGAAACAAGGCGGGCCGACATCGTCTTCTTCTTCCAACGCCAGGGATCGCGCCAGGTGGTCGATCCGATGGCGGGCGTCGTTCTCGCCGACTCCCTCGTGGCGGCCTAGCTGGCCGCTGAGAGTCGGGTGCGCCACTAGCGGCGGGGCGGGATATCTCTCTCCGCGGGGCGGAGGCGGAGGCGGGTTGCCCCGCCATTCCATGGCTTGGGGATGGCCATCCGCGTCTCGCTCGATGGAGATTCGGGTCCGGCTGCGGCTCGCAGCCGGCTCTTTCTCGCGCCGCGCGCGGGTGTTGCTCGTAGTCGGTGTCCGGGACGTTGCACCGTGATCTCGGCGCGGGGGAGGGCTTTCCGCGCGGGCGTCGGCTTCGTGCCGCTGCGCGGCTGCATTGATCAGCTGTTGGATGCGCCGGGTCATGTGGAGGAGGTCTTCGGCCTCCAAGCCGTCCAACTCGTCTACGGCCGCCTGGGCGGCACACAAGTTCTCGAGCTGAGTGGCATAGACCGGGCGGTCGATCCCAGCGTGTCGGCGATGACGGTGCCGCGTTGCTTGACAAGGCCGGCCCGGCTTGTCCTGCCCGGGGCCGGCGTGCCGAAGGCGGCGCGGTCGGCTTCGCGCTGGTAGGCCTCAGGGAGGCGTCTTACGGAAGCCAGCCTCCGGCCCTCTGCGAGGAGGGCGAGGCGGCGTGCCTCCAGTGCTTCGTCATCAGCATTAGCCAGGAGGGGGTGGACAAGTTATGGGCCGCCGCATGCGGGGCGTCGTGGGCGCTCTCGTCGGCCGGGCCGCAGTGGCCGACAACCATCACTTCGGCGGTGACAGCGTCGCAGCCACCGGCTCGGGGAAGCGGGTCGTTGTAGATCGTGACGTTGGTGGGGAAGGTGTCGAACGAGGCCGTGTCGGAGTCGACAGGCATCGGGTCGGTGGAGCCAACCGACTCCAGGTCCACAGCGGGCTCGCTGGAGACATGGAGCTGGCCGAGAAGGTTGGCGAGGTGGTCGGTGCCCGCATCGGAGGCGAGCTCGTCGGAAATGAGGGTTTCGCCAAGGAGATCGGCGAGGCTGCTCGCCGCGCAGACGCTGGTGACGCCTTGCAGCGCGTCGTGGCAAGCGCCATCGGGCGTGCCGGGCTGGCTACGCTCGCGGGCGAGGAATAAGGTTCCCGTCCAGAACAGGTCTCCAGACGACGGTGCACCTGGCCCCATGGTGGGCGCCAAATGTCGGGTGGTAGGTGCGACATATGCCAACGGGTGGCATATCATTGTGGGAGCCAGTAAGACATCGCCGGTGCCTGGAAACGGGATAAGGCGAAGACATGCACGCCGGCGGATCTTACCTAGCTTCGGGGCTCTCCGTGGAGATAACACCCCTACTGCTGCTCTGCGGGGTCTCCGCATGATCACTCGATGAACAAGTAGCTACACAATGCTCCTTGAGCTGTTTGGTGAGAGGAGGAAGAAGGGCACGGCCAGCCTGCTTCTTCTCCTTGTGTGGTGTCTAGGATTAGTAGGGGGTCGAACCCTTTGCATGGGTGCCCTGGGGGGTTTATATAGGCCTACTCCCCGGGGGTACAATGGTAATCCGACTGGGCGCGGGGCTCAGCCCTCTGTGACTGCGCTCGCCGGCTTCTGCGCCGGCTGCTGGGGCCCGCCGACTGGTGGGTCCCGCCGGCTGCCGGCCCCTTGGTCGACAGGCAGGCCCCACTGTCCAGGGCCTGGTCGGCGGCTGGTTACTGTGGCTCCATCTTGGTGACGTGGGCTTCGTCGTGGTAGGCGTGGCTACAGTGCCGCCGCCCGTCGGGCGATCGCTGTAGCCTCACCGCGTCTTGTCTCCTTAATGGGGCGTCTCCTTCGAGGGAGGTGGCAAGCCGGCTGCGGGGAGCCGGCTCTGTCTTGGGCCGACTGGTTGGAGGCGTGGCCGCCTTCGGGCATCTCTCTGCCCGAAGGGGTCCACCATCTATGGGCCACGCTGGCGGCCCGTCGTGGGTGACATCAGGGTCAACGTGGCAACAGTGCCGCGCCGGACGGGTCATGGCTACTCCGTACGGTGCACTGTGCCAGGCGTGCTCCGGGATTCGGGGGTGGCAGGCTTTACTGTAGCCACGCCCCGTCGCACCGCTGTTAGGTGGGTGCAAGCTTTGAGGGTGCGGTCTCGACCGCTTTATGGGAGCCGGCTTCGTGGAGTGGGCCTTCTCATGGCCGGCTTCCCGAAGTCGTCCCTCCTGTGGCGTTCTTCATGAGGGCTAAAGTCGGGCCGCCTTCTGAAAGCCGGCCTGGATGGCATGCAGCAAGGGGAAGGCGGCTCCATGTCTTGGATTCTTGAGAGCCGGACGGGCTCGTAATTTCTTCAGAAGGGCCAGGGGAAGCCGGCTAGGCTACCCATGGCTATTTACTCCGACAGAGGCGATGACTGCACATTCAGGTGGTTTCTTTGATTGTTCGTCTCTTCCAAGGACCTTCGTCGACCCCGCAAGTGTCTGCCGGACATGAGGAAGACAATGGGTTCCGCGGGCGGCCATTTAGATTAGGTACTCCCTCTCCTGCTGGCAGGAAATATTTGTTCTAAGAATGGATAAATTGGATGTGTCTATAACTAAAATAAGTCCAGATACATCCATTTCTAGGTCAAGTATTTCCAGACGGAGGGAGTATTAATTATACCAAGAGAGCCGGATTAGCACCGCTTAGTTCATGTAAATGTAATGAAATCCATCATGTTTATATGAAGATCCGGCTTTTTTATACGAAATCCTGCATGCTTATATGAAAACAGTCCGTGTATGCACGAATTTCATCTGGTTGGTTAGAGTTGTGAAAATGTATGCCGCTGGCATTTGATGTCGTCCTCCGCGGAAGGAAGCGGTAGGAAATTTGCCGGCTGCCGTTGGAGATGCTCTTATGCTGGAAATAATAGAGTCACATCCAATCCATTTGAGTTAATTGCATGTATGATTCTCCCTTTATAAAAAGTTAATTGCATGTGCAGTGTACACATGACTTGCAGGGTGGCTACAGCTTCGTATAGAAAGTTAAAAAGAAACAAGTTCATCCTTAATCTTGTATTCTAAGTACTCTGTGGGTTCCACTGTCAGTACAGTAGCGAAAGAAGTATATATTAAATAAGTAATATATAATATACAAATCTAAAGTTAAAGATAGAATTCGAACTCAGGTCATCGCGTTGCGAGCACATTTTTGTTGTAGACCATGCTGGAGATATATCTCCATGTCTACTCTTATACTCCATTCGTTCCTAAATATTTGTCGTTTTAATATTTCAAATGGAGTACCACATACAGATGTGTATGTAGACATATTTTAGAGTGTAGATTCACTCATTTTGCACCGTATGTAGTCACTTGTTGAAATCTCCAAAAAGACAAATATTTAGGAACAGAGGGAATAGAAAACAGAGTTGGTAATGATGGTGTGTGTGTCATCCTGCAATATAGGCCGTCGGATTTATATCTAACGGATAGGAAGGAAACTATCGCAATTTTGCAAAAAGATACCCACACCCCTCTCCACGTTTGCAAATAAGGCCTTCCCTCGTTGATCCTTTTCTCTATTCTTACTAGCAATGTGCCCGTGCGTTGCAACGGATCCAAAATAGAATAATACATGTTCACAAACTTGAAAGAAAAACACTCTAGTTTGGTGTATATATCACTAAAAATATACTCGTATTAGGTTTCACTCAAAATATATTCCTTGTGGCTGTTTTGATGAGGTGGGGGAGGGATGTGGTTGGTTTCAAGATACTAAGGGGCTTCTGCAAATTGGAGCAGAGAAGTGGGGTCTTGTTGCAGAAATGCCATGACTTACGTCATAGTTGTTAGATGCAGATTTGATGGTCAGAAATGACGGATGGCAGACACACCATCATCACCAACTAAGTCTTTTATAGGAGTTAGAGATAAAAAAAAACAGAGTTGGTGATGATGGTGTGCCTGCCATCCTGCAATAGGCCATCCGATTTATATCTGACAAATAGGAAGGAAACTATGGCAATTTTGCAAAAAGATACCCACACCCCTCTCCACATTTGCAAATAAGGCCTTCCCTCGTTCATCCTTTTCTCTCACAAGATAAACTACTCATATAAATGCATCTTGATGTTCCGTGCAATGCATGGGCATCTTGCTAGTCTCTCACAAGATAAACTACTCCTACAAATGCATCTTGATGTTCTGTGCAACGCACGGGCATCTAGCTAGTTTCTTTTAAAATAGTTACTGTGATAATTGGGTTGAAGTGATATATTATATGTCTGCCCCGAATGATTTCAGATTCACTAGTTATAACAAAGAAAAAGGTTATCTTGTTAATTAACAGAAAACAAGGTGAAAACTATCACATGAGGCCAGTGAAAACAAGGCACATTGAGTTCAGCGTCATCGTCACTACAGCTGTGCGCACGCGAGAAGTCTACATATCGAGGGGGCTCCGGAGAAAAAGATGTATCTCGTGTGTTTGAGCGAGGCACAGCGACACAATGTTTGAGAGAGAAACCGATTGATAGATTAAGATCAGATCGAGTTGTCACTCTTCTGCTGTCATTGTTGGGGTTGGGGGTGGGGGAGGGGAGGGAGAGAAAGATGTATCGAGAGTGTGCACAGTAGGCACAGAGGCACAACTAGCGAGTGTGTGTGTGTGTATCTGTGTGTGTTTGAAAGAGTAGATAGATTACTATCAAGATCGAGGTGCCACCCTACTCCTTCAGTGTTGGGTAGTGTGTGTGTGTGTGTGTGTGTGTTTGAGAGAGAAGCCAGTCGATAGATTAGTATCAAGATTTAGGTGTCACCCTACTCCTTCGGTGTCGGGAAGTGTATGTGTGGGTGGGTAGGTGGGGGGCAGTGACACTTACATATCTCTACTCTTATAAAAACAGAGTTGGTGATGATGGTGTTCCTGCCATCCTGCAATATAGGCCATCCGATTTATATCTGACGGATAGGAAGGAAACTATGGCAATTTTGCAAAGGGATACCCACACCCCTCTCCACATTTGCAAATAAGGCATTCCTTCGTTCATCTTTTTCTCCCACAAGATAAACTAATCATACAAATGCATCTTGATGTTCCGTGCAACGCGGAGTTTGTGTGACCCATATCTATATTAAGGGATAGGTAGATAGGATGTGTGCGAGGCATACTTAAAGCATCACGAAGATAAACAAACAGTGTGCACGCGAGTGCCGGAAGAAATGAAGCGATAGACAATGTCTACGCATGTGTGTGTGAGAGAGAGAGAGAGAGAGATCTCAAAATAAAAGGTGCTCTGGTGGAATCCCATTGTATATATTCATATGGTTCCGGAACTCGAGTTAACCTTAGGCATATGTGTGAGAGACATAATTATCCTTTGAGACATTAGTGGTTGTGGGTGGGCGGAATTAAAGGGGTGGGCATGTTCGACAGAGAGAGCGTGTGTGTTTTTGTGTGAGAGACTTGTAGGACGGGGTAGAAAGACGAATTCTAACCTTTGCGGAGGGAGAGAAATACATGAAGTGCGCGTGTGTGATTCCGATGCCCATGGGAAAATGAGATATATATGCGTGTGAGAGAGATTGCAAAATTCATTCACGTATCACTATCTAGCGACCGTGGACGTGCATCGCTTGGACATAAATCAATATCTACTTCGTATCGTGCCCAAAGGTACAATATTGATTCAACACTATAAAGATTGGACACTCATATATCACATTTTTCGATCTAAATAAACCTTTTCAATTATGCATGCCAAAGTGACAGGTGATGTTTCTTCAAACAACCAATGTAGCTATCATGTACATGCACCATTGTAACTCCTGCATTCAAATTCATTAGTCTTGGATGATTTAAGGTTCTATTATGATGTAATATATGTAATATTCATATATGAATTCAACGGGTACGCAATTTATGAAATGGAGGCTATGTAATCATATGAGGTAACACTTTTAAGTAGCGGACTACAATATCCATTTCTTTTGTGGGACTACAATATCCATTTCTTTTTGTGCGCCTCTACACTAACACGTCAATGCATTATGTTTAAAGTAAATAACCAATGGCACTAAAAAATCTATTTACACGAGAAATACATAGGCTGAGCGTTTGATCCCTTTTTTGTGAACGCGCCTCTACACCCGTACGATTGGCCGCGCCCATGTGAACGTCTAAGTTATCGGTGCATCATCCCGAGTTATTGTCTTTTTTCTAGGGTGGACTTCACACTAGTTATTAACTGCTGACGCGTGCCCCGTGTACACAATCTCGCGGGCAGCAAAGTCTCCTGCCTCCTTCTAAAATTTCCGCCACCTAGTCTTTAGCATGCGAAATTCGCCATTTTTCCTTGGTGCACGGAGAACAACAGTAACAATACCGCCCTCATCTACATAATAGGTTGGGACTGCTTTGGTAACTTCCGGTTCCCCCCACCACACGACACCCTCATTTCCTCTCCCCATCCCGCAAAAACGACTAACTCCACAGCACCATAGCATCTTACATCATGTCGTCCATACTTCATCGGCCTTTCTACCCCTTCCCGCTCAAAACCCCAGACTGCTCATCCACCGGCGTACCACCTTGCCGGATCTGCTTCTGCGGCCGCATCTACCCCACCCACCTCCACTAGAAACAAGTAGACTGCTCATCCACCACTGTACCATAGCCCATTCAGTGTTGGCCTTGTCCACGGTGCCGGATCTGCTTCGCCGGTACTCTCGTCAACCGCAGCACATCTACAGTGGCTCATTCGTACTCCCCACCGGAGACGCTTCGTCCACACCCCCTGGAGCCGCCCCACCGACGGCCTCTAATCCTCTTCGCCGACACCTTCCTCAACCCTACCGGAGCCGCTTCACCGACACCATCGTAAACCCTACCGGAGTAGCTTCGCATATACCATTCTCAACCCTACCGGGGCCGCTTTGCCAACTCACAAGTCCACGGCCACAGATCCGCTTCGTCGCACCCTCATCCAACCTACCGGAGTAGCTTCTGACGCCCCGTCCATGACCGTAGATCCGCATCGTCGACACCATCCTTAACCCAACCACCTAAGCAGCTTCACCGACGCCCTCGTCCACGGCCATAGATCTGCTTCGCCCACATCATAGTCCACTCTATCGGATCCGCCCACAAACACCTACTCGGCGGTTCTAGATCTCTTTACGAGACCGCGACAGCCAGCGCATCGTCATCACCCTTGACGTTTTAACCTGATTCCTACCATCTGGCAAGATGCCAACCACGTGCCATGGCCTAGGTACTTGTCACCTTTAAACCCGTCTAGTATCACCTGCCCGATGTACTTCAAATATACTAACAGGTCACTGTTACCTTTATGCAGTTGGCAAAAACTACAAGGACGATGTTTCTTCTGGATCTAACAGCTTGGCCAACCAAGATCCTGGACTGAGGCATTGCTATGATCCTGTAAGTGTGTCTCTCTCTCTTGTATTGTTGTGTGCCTGCCAGCGTGCTTTGCTAGGATTTTCGACCAGTAATCCCTTTGTGCAGACAATGATTTCTACTACTGGCTGCTAAATTAGATATGTAGATGTCATACAGGATACTACCTCATACCTCCGTTCCTAAATATAAGTCTTTCTAGAGATTCCACTATAGGCTACATACAGAGCAAAATGAGTGAATCTACACTCGAAAATGCATCTATATACATCTGTATGTGGTCCATACTAGAATCTCTACAAATACATATATTTAGGAACAAAGGCAGTACATTACACAAAATCGTAGGTGGCATGTAGGAATTCCAGTGCACTACATTAGGCTCCCTTAGTGTGCCTGCTAGTCCAGCACACAGAGTCATGGCTAGTTTATGCTACGCACACAATCATTAATAGGTGGTTTAAATATGCGCAAGGGATATGCAATGTATTATCATGTAGAGATGTCTGAAATTAGCCGTGTCAACTTGCAGATAGGGTTACACAATGAAAAAGTACAAGATGTATGTGGCAATTTCATGGAACATCGCAAAAAAGGAGAGGCGACGGTGAGCCTATACAGTGTGCTATGGTAGGTCACTCCTCCATTGCAATCATCGTGACATGTTATTTGTATGTCAGTTCTATTGGCGAAGTTTCTTAGGGACAGTTATTACGAGTTATCCTAGGAAAATAGGCACCTATGAATATAAGTTCCAGGTAATAAGCCAACCAATTCTTTTCATTGCCTTTCTTTTCAGCTTATCTTTTGTATGATCAGTGAAAAGTCTAGATTGCGTTATTTTTTTTCATTTTGCTGCCATATGAAAAATAATTTGACTTGCAAACATCACAAATTGAACCGAGTGCAGTAATTAATATGATAGGAAAACAGACCATCACTATTTGTTCAAAATGCAAATACAAAGATACCATCTACTTGGCCCAATCTACTTTGGTCAATGTCTTCCATAGAGATCCCATTGCCTAATTTAAACAAAGAACGCATGACCCGCATTTAAATGAAGAACAATTATTTATTGAAACTCGATGGTCCAAGTGGCTGGTTATTATCATATAGCAGCACCACCTGGAAGCATCATATAGCAGCAGAAGCTCATAGCAACTCATCGTACAGTAGCAATGTGCAATTCATCATATACCTGCAGAAGCTCATAGCAATTCATCATATAGCAGCAGCAGGAGCAGCTCATATCAATTCATCATATAGCAGCAGCAGGAGCAGCTCATAGCAATTCATCATACAGCAGCAGCAGGAACAGCTTATAGCAACTCATCATATAGCAGCAGCAGCTCATGGCAATTTATCATATAGCAGCAGCAGCTCATAGTAATTCATTATATAGCAGCAACAGGAGCATCTCATAGCAATGCATCATATAGCAGCAGTAGGAGCATCTCATAGCAATTCATCATATAGTGGATCAGAATGAAAATTTGGCAAAAAATCAGAGGAGATCCTCACCTTGTTGGATGAGCTCATCCTTCTACAACACCTCAAGGCCACAGCCTGGGAGGAGGGGAGGGGGAATAAGGTGCCTTCTGCTGCAGTGTGGCATCAGCCGTAGTTGTGTGGCGCCCGTCGGAGTAGTGCGTTGGACGAACCACAGTGGAGCAGCTGCTGGAGACCATGAGAATGAGGGGCGACGCCAGAGGGAGGAGCAGCCAGGGAGATTTGCCCCTACCTGCCGACCATGTAGCCTAGCTGGACAGAGCATCATCGAGGACCAGGCCAGATGGGACCAGAGGCGACGGCTCGCTGGAGGAACCCTAGGGCTGCAGGCAGGGGATCGAGGTAGAGGGAAAGGGGAGAGGAGATGCAAGTGGCCAAGGTAATAAATGACTTCGTGTTTGTTTTTAGTTGAGGGTCATGTGTGACGCGGGCGTGAGCAGTTGCATTTTGAGTGTAATATAGGCAGACAATAGAGTCATTTCACTATTCCCCTTACCTTCAATTTTTAGTGAGCTTCTACCCGAAACACCCCCCTCCAAAGTGAAATAAGTTAAGCCCAAGCCCATAACTCAAAAATAACTTCTTTACATATTTTATGGCTTATTTTGACAATAAGCCCTAAAAAGGCAGAATTGAACTGGCCCGTAACCTGCAATTCAATTGTACATGCAATGATGAATCACTCATGCCTGCTATAGTGTACATTTAGGCATCATCATAGATGGCGTAACCTAATACATGTGCATTCCATTGTAGAATCTAGAATATGCAATGTTTATGTTAGTTCATACGTTGCACATGATGTTTAAATGCCCCTTAAATCTGGTCAGTCAAGTGATGGTCTTTAAGCCTCCTTCTTTGCTTCTTTTCTTGATATGTAAGATTTGCTCACACATATGTTCAATTGTTGTTCTTGACCTAACACTCTAACAGAGCTTGTCAACGATTTAAACACTAAGGGCTGCTGTAGTGGGGCCTTGTCTAACTCATAGGTGACACAAAGGTTTGGCTGTACACCAAAGTAGGCTCTCCAAGAGTACCTGGAGATCCAGTTCGAAGGTATGCCTAGTTTTTACATAGTGCAGATATAGTAAATGCTCATTTCATTGTGTGCAAGTGCAAGAGATTTGGCATGTTTCATTATGTGGTATTGTTTTGTTATAATCTCATCCTTTTGTGTTGTTCACAGACTGGAAAGTATGCATATTTATCTTCCAAGGAGATGAGTAATTATTTTGTGTGACCTTGCAGAGGGGGTGCAATGAAGATAAGATTGAGGATTTCCAAGTACAAGATGTTAGGAAAGAGCCTTGCAAGAGAAGTAGGAGCCGCGCTGAGCCTGTTCAACCAGTTAAGGTAAGTCACTGTATCCAACTCAACAGTTCAATTCCTTGTTTGTTTCAGGCATAGTTAATTTTCTCTTTTCAATTGCTTTATTTGTCCTCAGTTAATGTGATGCCCAAACAATGATGCCTAATGTTGGGTACTTGTATAACTATTAGTTGACATAATTAAAGGCCTTACCATTTAATTACTCTGGCGAAGTGTGCCTGAAGCTTTGAAGTCTATTAACCAACTATTATTGCATGAGGCTCACAATCTAGTTTATACTAGGCTAATGATTGCATAGTTTTGCTTGCTGTAGTAGGTTTGTATGAATCCCTCTGCTGTTCATTATGCTCCCTAAGACTTTAATTCAGCTACAGAATGGCCAACTGCTTGCTTACTTATACGCAACGTGTTGTCCAAATTTGTAACTTGTCTGTGTTTTGGATTGGATACAGTGACTTATTGGCCTCTGGTGAGCTAAGAGAGATTTCTGTATGCAGGCTGCACATACTACCTTTTTGATAATATTTAAAATATCACCTGCTTATGCTTCATGACGTGTAACATTATTGTTAGTCCTATTTTGCCATGTACAAAATAGTCTGTCTTGCTCGCTTCACTGTTGTAACTATATTTTTTCCCTAGTCATGTGTACTTACAGAAACATTTCAGGATGAAGTGACATCAACACAAAGATCTACGAGCAGTGCGGCATGGCCGTTACTGAATGATTATGGATTGGAATTGGAATGTGCTGATGTTCTCGAGCATCAACTAGAGGTGGCAAGACAACATGTACATGATTCTCAACGTACAATCAACAAGTTGAGACTGGACATGCAGGTATTAGATGTAGGAGTCAAAAAATGGAACAAGACACTGAGGTAACCACGAAGGAATTGGAGATTTTGCAGACTGAAATTTGTGCTATTTGAATCCGGCCAATCCTTTTTTCCGAAGAGATTATAGTTCAAATGGTAAGTTCTGTTGATGCATGTCCATGATGTATGAGCTTTATTTGTCCAGTGTATGTAATTTGTTGCTTGTGTACGCTTTATAATCACTGGTGCCGGACTATAATGCCCAGTGGGTATATTTGGCTGTAATTTCTTTATTGTATAGTGTGGGATTTTTCTACGTTTCTATGCTTTTTATTGTATAGTATATGTTTTTTAGAGGGGATAGTATAGAGTAGGATATTTGTTGAATATGCTATATCATTGAAACGGGGGCTAACACGCCCAAACATTTCCTGGACGCCATACATATGAACAAACATGTGCGGTCAAAGTGGGCCTTAATTGGGCTGGTCAAAATAATAATAAGTGGATCCCAAATGGGCCCACCGTAACAACGGCTCTTAGCAGGCCGTCAATAGGCCTAAAGCTCAATAGGGCCGTATAAATGGAAGTGGCCTCGCGGGCCTTTAGCGGGCCGAAATAAATGTCAATTTTGCCTCGGCCCTTTTACTTTACGGGCCAGTAAGAGGCCGAAAGTGTTATCGGCCAGAGGAGGCCCAATTTGCAAACTAGGCTTTTAACAGGCCGAAAGTCGTGTTGGGCTGAAATGATGCCCTGCGGAACATGGGCCCCTAATGGACCTAAAGTCAAAGGCCCAACTGTTGTGCGGGCCCTTAACAGGCCGAGAGACAAAATGGGCTAAGAGTTGGCCCCTTTACCAAATGGGCCGAGGACAGGCCTAAAGACACAACGGGCTAGAATTGGCCCAACTATAGAATGGGCCGAGAAAAGGCCGAAAGACGTTCCGGGCCGTTAACGAGCTGGAACTAACGATGGGCTGCTAACATGCCGAAAGAAGCTCGGGCGTCCATTGGGCCCAAAAACATAGCGGGCCGTTAACGGGCTTAAACTGATGATGGGCTAGAAATTGTCGAATCTAGAATGGGCCTTTGATGGGCCGATTCTTTGTAACTTGTATGGGCCATACTTGTAAATGGGCCTGACTCAAGTAGACCGCTAATGGGTCGGCCCGCTTATTTTGACAGGCCCGGGCTTTTCACCGGAATGGGCCTCTGTTGGGCCGTGCCATGTGTCGATGTATCATAGGCGCCTCTTGTCCAATGAGTGGATGACATCTGTCCGAACGTTGAGCCGACACGTGTTTCCTCGGGCCAATGAGAATTTTACACGTGGAAAATTTGAAGGAAATATTCCCTAGAGTCAATAATAAAGTTGTTATTTATATTTCCTTATATCATGATAAATGTTTATTATTCATGATAGAATTGTATTAACCAGAAACCTAGTACATGTGTGAATACATAGACAAACTGAGTGTCACTAGTATTGCCTCTACTTGACTAGCTCGTTAATCAAAGATGGTTAAGTTTCCTAGCCATGGCCAAAGAGTTGTCATTTGATTAACAGGATCACATCATTAGAGAATGATGTGATTGACTTGACCCATCTGTTAGCTTAGCACGATGATTGTTCAGTTTGTTGCTATTGCTTTCTTAATAACTTATACATGTTCCTATGACTATGAGATTATGCAACTCCCGAATACCGGAGGAACACTTAGTGTGCTATCAAATGTCACAACGTAACTGGATGACTATAATGATACTCTACAGGTGTCTCCGATGGTGTTTGTTGAGTTGGCATAGATCGAGATTAGAATTTGTCACTCCATCTATCGGAGAGGTATTTCTGGGCCCTCTCGGTAATGTACATCACTATGATCCTTGCAAGCAATGTGACTAATGTGTTAGTTGTGGGATGATGCATTACAGAACGAGTAAAGAGACTTGCCGGTAACGAGATTGAACTAGGTATGATGATACCGACGATCGAATCTCGGTCAAGTAACATACCGATGACAAGGGGAACAACGTATGTTGTTATGCGGTTTGACCGATAAAGATCTTCGTAGAATATGTAGGAGCCAATATGAGCATCCAGGTTCCGCTATTGGTTATTGACCGGAGATGTGTCTCGATCATGTCTACATAGTTCTCGAACCCGTAGGGTCCGCACGCTTAACGTTCTATAACGATTTGTATTATGAGTTATGTGATTTCATGTACCGAAGGTTGTTCGGAGTCCCGGATGAGATCACGGACATGACGAGGAGTCTCGAAATGGTCGAGACGTAAAGATCGATATATTGGAAGGCTATATTCGGACATCGGAAAGGTTCCGAGTGATTCGGGTATTTTTCGGTGTACCGAAGAGTTACGGGAATTCGCCGGGGAAGTAATGGGCCTTAATGGGCCATACGGGAAAGGAGAGAAGGGCCTCAAGGGGTGGCTGCACGCCCCCCCATGGGCTGGTCCAAATTGGACTAGGGAAAGGGGGCGCCCCTTTCCTTCCTTCTTCTCCCTTCCCTTTTTCCTATTCCATGTAGGAGGTGGAATCCTACTAGGACTAGGGAGTCCTAGTAGGACTCCACACTTTGGGAGCGCCCTATGAGGGTCGGCCTCCTCCTCCCCCATCCTTTATATACATGGCCAGGGGGCACCCCATAGACACACAAGTTGATCATTGATCTTTTAGCCGTGTGCGGTGCCCCCCTCCACCATAATCCACCTCGCTCATATCGTACTGGTGCTTAGGCAAAGCCCTGTTCCGGTAGCATCATCATCACCATCATCACGCCGTCGTGCTGACGAAGCTCTCCCTCGACACTCTGCTGGATCGTAAGTTCGTGGGACGTCACCAAGTTGAACGTGTGCAGATCGCGGAGGTGTCGTACCTTCGGTGCTAGGATCGGTCGATCATGAAGACGTACAAGTACATCAACCACGTTGTCATAACGCTTCTGCTTACGGTCTACGAGGGTACGTGGACAACACTCTCCCCTCTCGTTGCTATGCATCACCTAGATGAATCTTGCGTGTGCGTAGGAAATTTTCGAAATTACTGCGTTCCCCAACAGTGGCATCCGAGCCAGGTCTATGCGTAGATGTTATATGCACGAGTAGAACACAAAGAGTTGTGGGCGATAGTAGTCATACTGCTTACCAGCATGTCATACTTTGATTCAGCAGTATTGTTGGATGAAGCGGCTCAGACCGACATTACGCGTACGCTTATGCGAGACTGGTTCTACCGACGTGCTTTGCACACAGGTGGCTAGTGGGTGTCTGTTTCTTCGACTTTAGTTGAATCAAGTTTGGATACGCCCAGTCCATGTTGAAGGTTAAAACAGCAAACTTGATGAAAAAATGTTGTGGTTTTGATGCGTAGGCAAGAACGGTTCTTGCTAAGCCCGTAGCAGCCACGTAAAACTTGCAACAACAAAGTAGAGGACGTCTAACTTATTTTTGCAGGGCATGTTGTGATGTGATATGGTCAAGACATGATGAGATATAAATTGTTGTATGAGATGATCATGTTTTGTTAAAGTTATCGGCAACTGGCAGGCGCCTTATGGTTATCTCCTTATTGCATAAGATGCAAGCGCCATATAATTGCTTTACTTTATCTCTATGCGATAGCAATAGTTGCAAAAGTAATAGTTGGCGAGACGACCATGTGATGACACATTGATAAAGATCAAGATGATGGAGATCATGGTGTCATGCTGGTGATGATGGATATCATGACAGTAGTTTGGAGATGGAGATCAAAGGCACAAGATGATAATGGCCATATGATGTCACATATTTTGATTGCATATGATGTTTATCTTTTATGCATCTTATTCTGCTTAGTACGACGGTAGAATTATGAGATGATCCCTTACTAAAATTTCAAGGTATAAGTGTTCTCCCTGAGTATGCACCATTGTGATAGTTCTTCGTGCTGAGACACCACGTGAGGATCGGGTGTGATAAGCTCTACGTTCACATACAGTGGGTGCAAGCCAGTTTTGCACATTCAGAATACTCGGGTTAAACTTGACGAGCCTAGCATATGCAGATATGGCCTCGGAACACTGAGACCGAAAGGTCGAGCATGAATCATATAGTAGATATGATCAACATAGTGATGTTCACCATTGAAAACTACTCCATCTCACGTGATGATCGGACATGGTTTAGTTGATATGGATCACGTGATCACTTAGATGATTAGAGGGATGTCTATCTAAGTGGGATTTTTAAAGTAATATGATTAATTGAACTTAAATTTATCATGAACTTAGTCCTGATAGTATTTGCATATCTATGTTGTAGATCAATTGTTGGCACATAGCTTCCCCGTTTTATTTTTGATATGTTCCAAGAGAAAAACTATGTTGAAAGATGATAGTAGCAATGATGCGGAATAGGTCCGTGATCATAGGATTGTCCTCATTGCTGCACAGAAGAATTATGTCCTTAATGCACCGCTAGGCGACGGACCTATTGCAGGAGCAGATGCATACGTTATGAACGTTTGGCAAGCTCGGTATGATAACTACTTGATAGTTTAGTGCACCATGCTTTACGGCTTAGAACCGGGACTTCAAAAATGTTTTGAACTCCACAGAGAATGTAAGATGTTCCAAGAGCTGAAATTGGTATTTCAGACTCATGCCCGAGTCGAGAGGTATGAGACCTCTGACAAGTACTTTGCCTACAAGATGGAGGAGAATAGCTCAACCAGTGAGCATGTGCTCAGGTTGTCTGAGTACTACAATCGCTTGAATCAAGTGGGAGTTAATCTTCCAGATAAAATAGTGATTGACAGAGTTCGCTAGTCACTATCACCAAGTTACTAGAACTTCATGATGAACTATAATATGCAAGGGATGACGAAAACGATTCCCAAGCTCTTCGTGATGCTGAAATCGATGAAGGTAGAAATCAGGAAAAGCATCAAATGTTGATGGTTGACAAAACAACTAGTTTCAAGTAAAATGGCGAGGGAAATAAAGGGAACTTCAAGAATAATGGCAAGCAAGTTGCCACTCCCATGAAGGCCAAAGATAGACCCAAGCCTGAAACTGAGTGCTTCTACTGCAAAGGAAATGGTCACTAAAAGTGGAAGTGCCTTAGATACTTGGCGGATAAGAAGGATGGCAAAGTGAACAAAGGTATATTTGATATACATGTTATTGATGTGTACTTTACTAGTGTTTATAGCAACCCATCTGTGCTTAATACTGGTTCAGTTGCTAAGAGTAGTAACTCGAAACGAGTTGAAAAATAAATAGAGACTAGTCAAGGGCGAGGTGATGATGTGTGTTGGAAGTGATTCCAAGGTTCATAAGATCACCATCGCACACTCTCTTTACCTTCGGGATTAGTGTTGAGCCTAAAATAAATGTTATTTGGTGTTTGCGCTGAGCATGAATATGATTGGATCATGTTTATTGCAATACGGTTATTTATTTAAGTCAAAGAATGATTGTTGTTCTATTTACATGAATAAAACCTTCTATGGTCATACACTCAATATAAATGGTTTATTGAATCTCGATCGTAGTGATACACATATTCATAATATTGAAGCCAAAAGATGCAAAGTTAATAATGATAGTGCAACTTATTTGTGGCACTGCCATTTAGGTCATATTGGTATAAAGCGCATGAAGAAACTCCATGCTGATGGGCTTTTGGAATCACTTGATGCTTGCGAACCATGCCTCATGGGCAAGATGACTAAGACTCTGTTCTCCGAAACAATGGAGCGAGCAACTGACTTATTGGAAATAATACATACTGATGTATGCGGTCCGATGAGTGTTGAGGCTCGCGGCGGGTATCGTTATTTTCTGACCTTCACAGATGATTTGAGCAAATATGGGTATATCTACTTGATGAAACATAAGTCTGAAACATTTGATAAGTTCAAAGAATTTTAGAGTGAAGTGGAAAATCATCGTAACAAGAAAATAAAGTTTTTGCGATCTGATCATGGAGGAGAATATTTGAGTTACGAGTTTGGTCTTCGTTTGAAACAATGCAGAATAGTTCCGCAACTCACGGCACTTGGATCACCACAGCGTGATGGTGTGTCCGAACGTCATAATCGTACTTTATTAGATATGGTGCAATCTATGATGTCTCTTTCCGATTTATCACTATTGTTTTGGGGTTATGCATTAAAGACAACTGCATTCACGTTAAATAGGGCACTATCTAAATCCATTAAGACGACACCATATGAACTGTGGTTTAGCAAGAAACCTAAGTTGTCATTTCTTAAAGTTTGGGGCTATGATGCTTATGTGAAAAAGTTCTCAACCAGAATACGTTCCGCACCAGAGTGGTACGGTAATCCTGTTCTGGAGGTCATGTTAGTTGACCATGACGAACCTACGAACTATGAGGAAGCGATGATGAGCCCAGATTCCATGAAATGGCTTGAAGCCATGAAATCTGAGATGAATCCATGTATTAGAACAAAGTATGGACTTTGATTGACTTGCCCGTTGATCGGCGAGCCATTAAGAATAAATGGATTTTCAAGAGGAAGACGGACACTCATAGTAGTATTACTATCTACAAAGCTCGAATTGTCGCAAAAGGTTTTCGACAAGTTCAAGAAGTTGACTGCGATGAGATTTTCTCACTCGTAGCGATGCTTAACTCTGTCTGAATCATGTTAGCAATTGCCACATTTTATGAAATCTGGCAAATGGATGTCAAAACTGCATTCCTTAATGGATTTCTTAAAGAAGAATTGTATATGATGCAACAAGAAAGTTTTGTCAATCCTAAAGGTGCTAACAAAGTGTGCAAGCTCCAGCGATCCATCTATGGACTGGTGCAAGCATCTCGGAGTTGGAATATACACTTTGATGAGTTGATCAAAGCATATAGTTTTATACAAACTTTTGGAGAAACCTGTATTTACAAGAAAGTGAGTGGGAGCTTTGTAGCATTTTGATATTATATGTGGATGACATATTGTTGATCGGAAATGATACTAAATTTCTGGATAGCATAAAAGGATACATGAATAAGAATTTTTCAAAGAAAGACCTCAGTGAAGCTGCTTACACATTGAGCATCAAGATCTATAGAGATAGATCAAGACGCTTGATAAGATTTTTCAATGAGTACATGCCTTGACAAGATTTTGAAGTAGTTCAAAATGGAAAAGACAAAGAAGGACTTCTTGCCTGTGTTGCAAGGTGTGAAGTTGAGTAAAGACTCAAAACCCGACCATAGCAGAAAATAGAAAGAGAATGAAAAGTCATTCCCTATGCCTCAGTCATAGGTTCTATAAAGTATGCTATTCTATGTACCTGTCCTATTGTATACCTTAGCATGATTTTGGCAAGGGAGTACAATCGTGATCTAGGAGTAGATCACTGGACGGCGGTCAAAATTATCCTTAGAGTACTAAATATTTTTTGGTTATGGAGGTGATAAAAGAGTTCGTCGTAAAGAGTTACATCGATGCAAGATTTTTTACATCGATCTAGATGACTCCAAGTCTCGATCTGGATACATATTGAATGTGGGAGCAATTAGCTAGAGTAGCTCCATGCAGAGTATTGTAGACATAGAAATTTGCGAAATACATATGGATCTGAATGTTGGAGACCCGTAGACTAAACGTCTCTCACAAGCAAAACATGAGCACTCTTTGGGTATTAATCACATAACGATGTGAACTAGATTATTGACTCTAGGAAACCCTTTGGGTATTAGTCACATGAAAATGTGAACTAATCACATAAAGATGTGAACTATTGGTGTGAAATCACATGACGATGTGAACTAGATTATTGACTCTAGTACAAGTGGGAGACTGAAGGAAATATGCCCTAGAGGCAATAATAAAATTGTTATTTATATTTCCTTATATCATGATAAATGTTTATTATTCATGCTAGAATTGTATTAACCGGAAACTTAGTACATGTGTGAATATATAGACAAACTGAGTGTCACTAGTATGCCTCTACTTGACTAGCTCGTTAATCAAAGATGGTTAAGTTTCCTAGCCATGGACAAAGAGTTGTCATTTGATTAACGGGATCACATCATTAGAGAATGATATGATTGACTTGACCCATCCGTTAGCTTAGCACGATGATCGTTTAGTTTGTTGCTATTGCTTTCTTCATAACTTATACATGTACCTATGACTATGAGATTATGAAACTCCCGAATACCGGAGGAACACTTAGTGTTCTATCAAACGTCACAACGTAACTGGGTGACTATAAAGATACTCTATAGGTGTCTCCGATGGTGTTTGTTGAGTTGGCATAGATCGAGATTAGGATTTGTCACTCCATCTATCGGAGAGGTATCTCTGGGCCCTCTCGGTAATGTACATCACTATGAGCCTTGCAAGCAATGTGACTAATGAGTTAGTTGTGGGATGATGCATTACGGAACGAGTAAAGAGACTTGCCAGTAACGATATTGAACTAGGTATGATGATACCGACGATCGAATCTCGGGAAAGTAACATACCGATGACAAAGGGAACAACGTATGTTGTGATGCGGTTCGACCGATAAAGATCTTCGTAGAATATGTAGGAGCCAATATGAGCATCTAGGTTCCGCTATTGGTTATTGACCGGAGGTGTGTCTCAGTCATGTCTACATAGTTCTCGAACCCGCAGGGTCCGCACGCTTAACATTCGATGACGATTTGTATTATGAGTTATGTGATTTGATGTATGGAAGGTTGTTCGGAGTCCCGGATGAGATCACGGAGATGACGAGGAGTCTCGAAATGGTTGAGACGTAAAGATCAATATATTGGAAGGCTATATTCAGACATCGGAAAGGTTCTGAGTGATTCGGGTATTTTTCTGTAGCGACCCGACCCGAATGGATCAAGTCTCTGTGTTTAAGTGTCATCCCTGGATCGGTATGCTGACACAACACAGTACTCGAGGATTTATAACAGAGGTAAATCACATGTATAAAGTAACATAAATACTATTACCTCAATACAAATAGCGGAAGTAACAAGGTTGTGGATTCCCATCAACACCAACGGCAAAGTTGAGTGTAGAAATAGTAACACTAACGTATCACTTACTCGTCGTAACATTCCTGCAACATGAGACGTTGCGGCCACAAAGGGTCAGTACATTGAATGTACTGGCAAATTCACACCATAGAGAAATGATGAACAATGGCTATCACTACATGCATATATGGCTGGTGGAAAAGCTCTATGGTTATATGGTTTTTGCA